>NC_134700.1:266360408-266667283 GCF_043290135.1 Rhipicephalus microplus
GGCAACCCAAAGAGCCACCAGCTATCTGCTATACATCCCTCGAAAACCCGGAAAATTGGCTCAAAATATATGATCGTATCGCTGCGTTTAACAACTGGAGCGCCGAAGACAAGCTGTGACATGCCTACGTTTACTTGGAAGAATTGGCGAAAACATGATCTGAAAACCGAGAGTCTGCACTGCAAACCTGGGACAATTTCCGCAGCGCATTCTTGCACACCTTCGTGGGTATTGTCCGCAAGGAGAGGGCCGCTTCCTTGCTGGAAACCTGGGTGCAACTCTCAAATCAAAAAGTCGCCATCTTCGCAGAAGAGATGACCCCACTAATCTGCCTTGCCGATGCTGATATGGTCGAAGACAAATAAGTTCGGCTGCTTATGCGGGTTGTTAAATAAGAACTCTTCGCAAGACTTGTCCGCAACCCACCTACGACGGTTGCCTAGTTCCTCGCGGAAGCTACAATTAAAGAAAAGGCGCTTGAGACGCTGACAAGGCAGTACGACCGTTGATCAACTGACAAGTGGTGAAGCACGTCAGCATTTATACACTTGCCATCGAATGTTCTAGTGTTATCGCTAGCGGGGACATAGGTTCCAAAATAATATGTAATGTTCGAGGAGTGGGTGTGATCTTAACGCAATGATCTGCTACTGTTCTGAAGCTTCTCGAACACTGAATGCGCGGTTTGCGTTGAGAAGTGTAACTGGGGGATAACAAAACTTGACTAAATGTATCGTGGCCATAGGTCGGCAGTTTGAGAGACTACTCACTCATACTCACTCACCACAATTTTTTCAGCCTTCACCCTCACTCACGTTCATACTCATGTCTACTCCCACTCCGGTATTTAAGAAAGGTAAAAGATTATTAGTCAGCAATTATCGACCAATCTCCCTTACCTGTATTTGTTGCAAATTACTTGAACATATTATAGCGAAATATTTAAATACTTTTCTTGAACAAAATAATGTAATTCACAGCACGCAACATGGCTTCCGACGGGGATTATCTACCACCACACAATTATTAGCAACTGTTAACGAGTTCTCCAAAGTTCTGGACAAGTCTGGACAGGTTGATGTCATCTTTATGGACTTTTCCAAGGCCTTTGACAAGGTCCCGCATATCAAGCTAATAGATAAAATGAAGGATATAGGCATTCCTCCAGAAATAATTAACTGGGTCATAGCATACTTAACGAACAGAAAACAGTACGTAGATATTAACGGTTTCACCTCTGGGTATTTGGGGGTGTTATCTGGAGTCCCGCAAGGGTCAGTTCTCGGGCCAATACTATTTAATATTTATATTAACGATTTAGTTCAAGCCATCCGACCTGGCGTGTCTGTTAAGTTATTTGCAGACGATTGCATAATTTTTAATACCATAAATTCTATCTCTGACCAGCGTGACTTGTGTGAGAACTTAAACTACATAAAAGAATGGTGTAAAAAGTGGGAAATGGTAATTAATTTTGAGAAAACTGTATATTTATGTCTGAGTAACAAAATCCGAAAACTGGAGTTTACTTATAATGTAGGTGGATACGCTATCAGGCAAGTAGAAGAATTCAAGTACTTGGGCGTAACGATTACATCGAAGCTTAGCTGGATAGCACATATTGATGGTATATGTTCTGCTGCCAGGAGAAAATTAGGCTTTCTAAAATATAAATTGGGTCGTTCTTCTAGTTCACTAAAACTTAGAGCCTATAAAGTCATAGTTCGTCCTTCTCTTGAATATGCCAGCATTGTGTGGGACCCCCACACAGCTGGTAATATACAGAAAATAGAAAAAATACAACGATTAGCTGCTCGATTTATATACAACCGGTATAGATGTCGCGATTCGCCGTCAGCCCTGTTGCAGGATGCGAACCTCCAACTTTTGGCCGATCGAAGGAAAACTGCACGGCTTAACTTTTTCCGCCTTTTATACTTTTCCAGATCAGGATTGCATGCACCAGATTACATAACACAGGACACAACCAGGGCTTCACGTCATAAACATAGTCGTAGCATTACACCTATATTTGCACGCACTAACATTTACAAGTATTCATTTTTCCCGAGAACTGTCTCTGATTGGAATGCTCTGCCCCATGATTCCCCTATGCTCGACACGCCGAGATGAAACTACAGTCGCCGACCGATTTTTCGGACCTGGCGGGGACCGAAAAAAAGTACGAAAAATCGAACAGTCCGAAAAATTCGTTTTCGCCAAAAATTTGAAGTTTATTGCATCAGGCAGGTTTAAAAAAGTCCTTGATGCTGCCTTGCCTCAAACTACGCTTTAAGGCAATTTGGTTTGCCCGTATTTGCGCCAAGGTGGCATCGTCGCCGTAAACGCTCGACAAAATTGTCACCGCGTTGGCGATCTCCGCCGCCGACCGCCATCCGGCGTCGACCGTCATCCGGCGACATCTAGCTGCGAACGTCTACTCTCTATTAGCTTGATTATGGCAGCTTTCTTCTCCATCGTCAGGGTCGTATACTTCCCACGCTTCTTCACACCACCTGGCTCCCGCGATGGCACAGATAGCGGAGCCATGGCACCGAGAACACAAAATTCGATGCCGCAGGTAGCCGCTGCGAAGCACACAACGTCTCGACGCTACGCGACACAACACGTGCAGAGTGGCGACTGAAAAAAGCTGCAACGACAATAAAAGAATCCTTCTTTCGCCTCCTCCCCGTGCGATGTGATGACGATAGTGCTGACCGAAGACGAAAAAACGGCATCCATCACCGCGTCTTTTAAAAAGCAAACACGGCCTCCGAAACTTAAAATATGGCGTGCGCATTCCAATCTCGGAGGCAGGAAAGGCATTTGAAGATCAAGCTTAGCCAAGCCGACGGAAAATCCAACATGGCGGCGTTCACAATGGCTTGGGGCGTGGCACAAAACGAGCGATTTAGTCCGAAAAATCGAACTTTCAGGGGCAAATTCGCCCGAAAAATCGGTCGAAACAATGCATTAGCTCTATGGGATCTCTGACGGTGCATTTATCAAGTCCGGAATATCCAACAAGTCCGAATTTTCGGAGTCCGGAAAATCGGTCGGCGACTGTATACCCTTTTCTTGTCGCTTAAGTCTGCTTCTTTGAAAACAAAAGTAATGAACAACAACCTCGAAAGAAAACGGCGCTACGAGATAGTGGCAGTGCACTTGAAGTTGGAAAAGGTATATACGTCTACTTAGGACAGGTAGTACCTGCGGAGCCGAGCCACGAGACTGAAGTAACTAGAAGAATAAGAGTGGGGTGGAGAAGATTCGGCAAGCATTCTCAGCTCATGGCTGGTAGATTGTCACTATCTCCTCAAGACGAAGGTATATAACAGCTGCATCTTGCTGATACTTACCTACCGAGCAGAAACCTGGAGGCTTACAAAAAGGGTTCAGCTTAAATTGAGGGCGACGCAGAGAGCGATGGAAAGGAAAATAGTAGGTGTAACCTTAAGAGTCAAAAAGAGAGCAGAGTGGATCTGGGAACAAACCGGGGTTAAGGATATCACAGTTGAAATCAAGAAGAAGAAATGGACATGGGCCGGGCATGTAGCGCGTAGGCAGGATAACAGCTGGTCATTAAGCATAACTGACCGGATTTGCAGAGAAAGCAAACGGGTTATGGGGAGACAGTAAGTTAGGTGGGCAGATGAGATTAGGAAGTTCGCGGGTACATAATGGCAGCAGCAAGCACAGGACCAAGTTGAGTGGCGGATCATGGGAGAGGCCTTTGTCTTGCAGTGGATGTTGTCAGGCCGATGATGAATATTAACATTGAGGTTGCATTACGTGTACTCAGGTTACTCAAGAAACAGTCGAGCTTAACAATTGTCGCTTTCTTTTAGGGTCGGTAGGCTTCACAAACAGGCAATGACTCTGCGCAATCACGACGCACCTGCACATTCATTTGTGTGCCATGATGCGTAGGAGACTCTGAGACATCGTTTAGAATCTCAGTAATGTGTTACAAGCACTCAAAACGCGCTTTCGTAGGCTACTACGCACGCGCGCGAAATAGAGACGCTCTCGACTACACGGCCGCCGCTATGATTACTAAGACGTTCCCATGCCATTCGGCTCGGCCGCTTCGTTCGTTCCAGTGCCCCTAGCCCCTTCTGACTGCACTAGAGGGACAGGCGGGTGCCGGGGCCTCGCCACCACGTCGGCGTTGCGGCCAGCCCGGTCGCCTGACCACTGGTAGGTGTTCTG
This sequence comes from Rhipicephalus microplus, assembly GCF_043290135.1. NCBI lineage: Eukaryota > Metazoa > Arthropoda > Arachnida > Ixodida > Ixodidae > Rhipicephalus > Rhipicephalus microplus. Next base: position 266,364,624 of record NC_134700.1, read on the forward strand.
TGGCCCGGCGCAACCGTCGAGACGGCGCCTCCCCTCTCTGCCTCGTCTTCAGATGGAAGGCGTTGCGTACGGCAGTTTTGAATACGAGAAATTGTGTGCATCTTTGGAGATGTTTTCCTTCCTCTGTGGGTCGCGCTCACGCGGAGACTTCGTTAGCTCTGTGCCGGCACTGACGATTGCAGGGAGCCTTATTTATGGATCCGCGGACGCGGTTAACGTTCATCGGCAGTGTGCGTATGCAGGGTTATCGCAGACAGCCGAATGAAACAGTAATTAACGAGTTGTGTTATGTGTGTTTTTGTACTAGCCCGCGTTATGTGAATGATAGAATAAATTATCAAGGGTGATTATCAAGTACTCACTCATGTTCAAACTCCTACTCACACTCATGAGTACTCACTTACGTTCATACTCTCTCCTTCTCACACTCACGTTCATACTCACTCCTACTCATACTAATGAATACTCACACCAGTACTCACTCATGTTCAAACTCCTACTCACACTCATGAGTACTCACTCACGTTCATACTCTCTCCTTCTCACACTCGGAGTACTCACTCACGTTCATACTCACTCCTACTCACACTCACAAGCTCTCACTCATTGCTACTCACACTGATGAATACTCACTCACGTTCATACTCACGGATACTCACACTGATGAGTACTCACTCACATTCAAATTCACATCTACTCACACTCATGAGTACTCACTCACGTTCATACTCACTCTTACTCACACTCACAATACTCACTCACGTTCATACTCAATTCTATTAACGCTCAGAGTACTCGGTCACATTCATACTCACTTATACTCACACTCAGAGTTGTCACTCATGTTCATACTCACTCCTATTAACACTCAGAATACTCATTCACGTTCATACTCACTCCTACTCACACTCATGAGCACCCACTCACGTTCGTACTCACTTCTACTCACACTGAAAGTACTCATTCACGTCCATACTCACTCTTACCTATACTCATGAGTACTCACTCACGTTCCACTCACTCCTACTCATACTCATCAGTATTCACTCATACTCACACACCATGTTCAAATGAGTATGAATGAGTGTGAGTGAGTGTATTCATGAGTGAGTATGCCGAGCTATGATCGTGGCAATGTCAATTGCAAAGCTTTCTATCGTACTGTTTCCCTGTGCAGACCATATTTTGTAGTGAGAGTTTCTGCCCTCCCATTTGTACAGATGGAAATGTTAAAATCGATGTTTCTATTTGGGAGCCAAGTGTTCATTGGCATCTTTCTCTACTTGTAGAGCAAAGCAGAAGGGATGACTTGGAGGCATTGGGGCATATGTTCATGTATTTCCTAAGAGGCAGCCTTCCATGGCAAGGGCTCAAGGCAGACACCCTCAAAGAACGTTACCAGAAGATTGGCGACACAAAACGAGCCACTCCCATTGAGGTGCTATGTGACGGTTACCCTGGTGAGTGAGTCCTTTGCCTTTTCATGATTTTTTAAGGCAGAAGCCTTATGTGGCTTATCAGCAAAAAGTTCATTGGCGGCATAAACACGAACAAGGGGACGACCACCAAGGTCAACACCAAGCTTCTCTTACCATCTTTCGTCAACAGACGGGTCTCTCTTTATTCGGTGATGTGAGGGGCTTAAAGTATGTGTTGGTTCAGATCTGATTCATTGATGCATTTTTCTTTAAAAAGATGCCACCAACCCCTGTTTTTATCTTCCTTGCTCTTGCCTCCAAAACAGCATTCAATCAGTTTTCATGCCATTGTCAAACTGATGTCTAGAGCAGTGCATAACCTGTAAAAGTTTTCAGTCATGACATCATTTCAGCACATTATTGTGATTTTGTAAGAACTGGTTTTAACATGGTACTAGTGCAGCACATACTGGTGTTAGGTACACTTTGACATATGGTAATGTCTGCAGGCATTGTGACGCAGCACATTGGCACTTCGATGCACAAATGAAACTTACATTGCATTATCCATATTAAGGCCATTGATGTGCACCTACAATGTAACTTGACACTGACTCTACATTGCATGGCTATGGTAGCTTTGGACCACTGTAAAACAAGCCTATCCACACTGTCACTTTAAATGGCCCCCAAACCACCTCCGATAATTTTTTAATGTTTCAAGTAAATGCGTGCATTGAGTTCGGAATGTCGTCATGATCAACAATGCCAAATGCAGCAGAACCTCAAGGCCCGCTGCTACGAGCTGCGAGCACCCCACAAATTTCAGGACAACACCCCTTCTTTTCTCTGTATCTCTCAGCAGTCATCTCCTCAGCCGTGACACCAACACATCTGCTCGTCATCCACAATACGTGTTGATTCGCTTGCAGGTTCTTGCGCTCGCGGCTCTTTCTCTTCAACAGTGAGGAATAACACTTGGCCGGGAGCACAGACGAGGTTATCAACAGAACATAGCGAAGGAAAGAGCTAAACGAGGGAAAGTGTCTTTTGTATCATCAGTCGTTTGTAACTCCGCTTTTGTTGTAGAAAATTCATACTGCTACATGTTCATTTTATGATTGTCCACTACTGCAATACCACAACTAAATTTCGGCCGCTTGGTGGTTTTAGGGCCCTTTAACTTGTAATCTTTTGTCATCGTAAGCCTGTAACAGTTTTGTGCACTTGAATGACATTTGCTCTTAGCTCTGTTGTTTACCATATGAATATTTATTCCCTGTGTAGAAAGGAAGAAGATTACGCCAATAAACCCCGTTTCACCTGCTTTATCTTTCTTCAGAAATGGCCACATACTTGAGGTACGTTAGGCGGCTAGACTTTTTTGAGACTCCAGACTATGACTACCTGAGGAAAATGTTTCATGACTTGTTCGAGCGCAAGGGCTATGTTGATGATGGAGAGTTCGACTGGACGGGGAAACAGATGGTGAGTGAATTGCGATTATTATCTAATCGTGTTTACTGAATTCTGTGTTTCAGTGTTGTTTGCACTTCAACTTTTGGCAAAAAGCTACAGCATTCTTAACAATTGTCTGTTACCTTTTCTTTTGTTAATAAGTTTCTACTAGTATCTGTAGTGTAATGTGTTTTATTTTATCATTAGTGTTTAATTTACCTGTAGAGTCCCTGCAAAATTTTAGAATGCTCTGCTTTATTTAGGTTTGCTGTGATTAGGACATTGAAATGTAAAAGATACATTGCTTTATACAGAAGAACTTAGTGGTGGGCTTTTAGGTAATATGAGGGATACATAAAAAAAAAAATATTGGTTACCGAATTAAGTGCACTGGAGGCATATATCATTTTGTAATTTCATGGAACGATCATGCAATTTTCAACTAACCAGCATTTCTCCCCAAAATCGGATTGCGGCCGTATGTGACTGAATCACTGAGGGATTGACGCCATAAAGCAATGCTCATTCTGGCCAGTACAAGGGAACACGTCTGAATTATCTGTTTTTCTAATTAAAGATAGTCAAATTAAGGAGCTTTTACTTTATATAAAAGGGATTTAGTGGAAAATGCACTCTGTCAGATGGCTTCTTACGTAGGGCAAAAAAGGCACAATTGCGCAGAAACTACCAAATTTACAGAGCTGTGTCACCTTTCCTGCCACCATCGCTAAATCATTGGAAAGCTCAAACTTTCGTATTTTCTATCGCCTCTTTTTGCACATGGTTGCTACATATGAAAGCCAAAGAACAAAGCACTGTACTGAGGACACACTTACCACAAGGGTCAGATGAGCTGGCCTATGGGCTGAGCTGGTAAAGTGGAATGTGTCATACGATATCCTACCGTGTGGCCATTTTAGCAACAACAAAAAAAAGCTCCATGCTTTTTAGTGGTAATATCTATGTAATACGTAGCATGTAATATCTATGTAGCCTTAGCTACATAGATACAGTTGAACACTTTTATAAGAGGCTAGCTCCAGGCAGCAATTCCTGTCCTTTGTATGAGATGTCTCTTATAAGCAGGGTACCTCGTATGCATTTTATTATCAACCCGTATTTCACTGTACATACAATGGTGTCTCTTATACCCATTTGTCTCTTGTGTCACTGTCTTTTGTAAAGGGTTTCGACTGTATTACGCATTTTGCATTTTATGTAGGTGCTAGACCATGCACTACGAAATACCATGCCTTTTCACATAACCATGCCTTTTCACATAGCCTCGCTGTCCATGCCCTATTTTAAGATATGCCGCATGTAATGGCACTGGTGTGGGACAGCATTCAGTTTGTGCCTGCGAACAGTAAGGTTGCTGTTCTCGACCACATACTCAGTTGCATTTAACGCAGAATTGTAATTTGCATAATAAAAATTGAAATTTGCGTAATGCAAGGTCAAAGTATGGGGCACATCACAAGAAGGTGTACATGTGGTGTTGTCACCACTGTCACTGCTCTGGGCAAAAGTTTATTTGAAATACTATTAGTACACATGAAAAAAAAAAAAGTCAAACCTCAATGACGAAATTTTGAGGTGGGATCATTGTGCGGTAATGCAGTTCTTGTGGCTTACTCATTGCGTTTATGTGTGTACATCATGATGTATTGGTTTGAGTTGCAAACAAGAATAAAAAAATAATTTCTGCTTTCTGATTTTCAAATTGAGTTACATTTTCATATTTACATGTATTCACAACATAACTCGTAATTAAATGTGTATGATAGTTTCATAAGTGTGGCCTGTCATAAGCAGAGTTTTGAAATGATTGTCCTCATAGCAGGCTGTGGTGATAGGGTAATACATGCACGAATGAGGGTGTAATGCACATTTGAAATTTTCAGCGAGCTGCAGTACTGCAGTTGCATCCATACTCGTGTTGTATAGGTGTTATCCAAGTGTTTAGTGAAAAGTACGATTCGGAAAACTGTGGCAGTTAAAAAAATATAATGAGGATTTAGTTTCGCATTCATTTGCAACAGCACCCTGCTTGATAAGAGAATAGTAGTCCGGCAGTCGCTGGGTACCTCCTGTTTTTCTTGGGTCTTTCAAACGGCCGACCAGTTGTGCCACCAAGGTAGGTCGCCCTAGTAAAATGAAGAAGGTCGCCATTTTGCTTATCAGTGCTGCGTGATTCTTGCGTGCTGACTACTACCATTGCATGGCTGTCTTTTCCCTCTCTTCTGCCCTCGTATGCCACGATACATGACTCAGCCGGAAAACTTTATGCAGCTGAGGGCGCTGAGGAATGCGCGGCCCTCCGACGAGGAAAACTCAAGCCAGGTTTGTTACTCGGGGCTTCTGCTGGACTAGCGCAATCGGCTTGAGCTTCTTGAGGGGCATTCATACTGTAAAGCTTGCTGTCACTTAGTGGCCTTGGTCCACTGCTGTAGCGTTGCAGATGTGTAGCAATGATTGGGAATCCCACTGTGCAAGCTCATAGTTATTTTGCTTGTGTAATAGGTTCATCAAGTGAAAAAGTTCATTTGTTGATTGCATCAGTGCTCATGTCAGGCCAAGATTCCTGGGAGCTCAGTTGTTATGTTTGTGCTAAATGGGTAGATGGCAGGTTTGTGCAATTTAAATGCCAGTTTTACTACCTTTCACGCTTTGTTACATATTTTTTCTTTCATTTGCAAATGTGTCAGGCATAGTCTTTTACAATGTTTTTTTCTTATTTCTACCACTGAACCACCGACGTATTTAATGTAGGATTTGTTAAACATGAATCTTAGGCTATGTAAACAATATAGATGTTCATTTTGGAATCTTATGGGCTGAAGGGAAACTTCTGCTTATATCAATATAGTGCTCCTATTAATAATAACAGTAATACTACATTTTTTTTTTTCTACAAAACACCTCCTGCTCTACTTGTTGCATTATGTAAGTAATTGGGTGCATAAAGAACTTCTGGCGGCCAGAATCTTCAGAGCTCTCCTCTGCTGTGTCTGTCATAATCATGTTGTGGTTTCAGGACATTAAGCACATCAGTTATTATTATTATTATTATTATTATTATTATTATTATTATTATTATTATTATTATTATTATTATTAAGTAAAATACATTATGGCAGCCACAAAAGGCAAAAAAACTTTTGAACACATAAACTGAGTCTATGTTAAAGTAGAGCTGAAGATTATTAAGCTGGAGACAGCACTAAATATCTTAAACTAAACGTCTTAATCTTTAAGGGCAACCATACACAGAATTGATCACAACCTCCCACCCCCACCCCTTATCTCGGTTTATGTAGAATTAACTGTATATGTAAACTTCCTCATGTGGTGCTTTTGTTTGGTATTGTGGTTTACTGCAGTAACCAGTAATAAATGGGGTTGCAAATAGTCATTTTTCAGACCCAGATATAAGTTAAATTATGCCAAAAGCCAATTAAATATAAGGTACTTTTCAATTGTACCTACATAACAAACAGCCCATTGCACTAACTAATGAGTCTTTGGAAAACTGCAGTATGGGGTATTGTTACTAAGTCGATTTCATTATTTTTAAAATTATTTATAGAATCAGTCTTTGTTCATGTTGAGCACTTTGTAATAATGTTCTAGTTAGCTTGACAACCTAAATTTCAGTTCCACTTGGACATCTACAGTAGGACTTTCAGCCTATGTGATTTTGTCGCTTTATCAGGAGGACATGTAGAAAAGACTTCACACTCTCTAAAAATCACTTTCGTGTTTCCTTCTGTCATATCCAGTACATAGCCCTTTCTCTGCTATTTTGCTGCCACGGCTTTATTTAACTTGGGCTACCCTATAAAGCAGTCATGTTAGCAGTTGTTGCTCTACTGGTTTGATGCTTACGTAGCCTAGAATTTAATGGGAGCCATGTTGTGTGGAACAAAAAGGTGGATGAAAGCGGCATTGCTCAAAAAGTACGTTTTGTAAGGTGGAAACGTCATTTTTGCCATGCTCTCCATTGTTGTTTCCAAAGCTCTTGTCGCCAATCCTGCAGTCTTCGTTACTGAGTACAGTAAGCATATTTGATCTTTCATCACTGTTTAGTCGCAAAGCATTGAATGTATTTAGTTTTGTACGCTTTGCTTATTGTAGGGAGGTTTGGGTCCATGTTTTGTGCTTCTGTGCTGCAAAAGCTCGTCAACAAATGTGAATGTTGTACTGTTGAACAGCAGTGTCATAACAGATGAAGCCAGTTACCTGCAAAGCTGCCACCCCTCCCCCACCACAACCGCCACTATCATTTTTTTTTTTTAATTTTAGAACCTTTATTACTGAGGTGTCGCAATTGTGCACAAGTCTACAACAAAGATGCAGCCATGAGAATTTTGGCAAAACTGTTCCGTAATAGCTGAGTTAACACACGTCTGGTGTTACAAAAGATGCTTTCGCTCATTTCAATCTTTCTTTTGCTTTGCTCCGTTCATATGCTTGTCTCTCCTCCTGGCTAACTGCCCTCTTATCATCGTGCGAGGAGAAATAGCAGCGTGTGTACATACGTGTGAGGGAGAAGCGGATATTGTGAATGATAAGCTGTTGTCGTCACGGCGAAAGTTCAGAGGATTAGAAATGCCAGAAGGCGCAAAGAAGCGCAGGAATTGTTTCTTGGCATTTGTGACGTGCGCATGACTCACAGCGCTGCTTTGTTAAACATTGTTGACTGTGGCAGTGCTACCAACATGTGTGTGTTTCCTTTTAATGTTAAAAAATTAATGGATGTGGCTGAGCAGCCCTCTAAATAAAATGAAAGCAGTGCCCTGTAATTAATTTACTATAATATAATGCTTGTTTCTTCTAACTTATAAATTTATTTGAATTTAGCACGTTTTAAAAATTAGTTCACAATTGCTTGCACTTTACACTCAACTGCAAATCGAAAACCGCGTTCACAGTAGCTGTGTAGCTGTGGCAGCAGCCAACTGATTTTCTCCGGATTTTCCAGGAGACTCCCGGGTTTCGAATTTATCTTATGTTTGTATGGTAGTCATGATAATCTTCCGAAAATTAAATTTTTGTGCGTGATCTGACCGCATTGACAAAAACGCAGGCCTATTCCACGCTGGCTTTTTGGGAACCTATCACATTTTGTAAACAAATTTAGGTGGCGTTCATCTAAACATACAGTAGAAGCTCAGTGATATGAAACTGGCAGATACGAATTTGTGAAATTTTCCTGCCAAATACCATGTACTGTATCCATTGGGCACTAATTCGGATGTTTCAAACACTTCTCTTCATAGTGAGGGGTAATATGAACTTTAGTACCGAAACTGGGGAATGAATGCCAAGAGCAGCGTGCTAAAAGCTTCAAGAGGAGACGTGCGGCCAATGTACGCACCGTCTTTAAGAGTGTCTGTGCTTGGTGTTTGCCACAACTGCTGTGGATGAAACAGTGGTCACTCTTGACTCGATCATGTATGGCGATGACGTAACTGATAAACTCCAAAAGTGTGCGCGTCCAACGCTCGACCAGTCAAAGCTATGTTGCTTCCTGCAAACGCTGTGGACAAGATTGCGATTCATGCGATCATAGATATTAATAATCGACTTAGTTCTAAAGGCATGTACGCAGTCGGTGCATGCGGATTGAAAACGAAACTGCTGTTTGCTGCAACTGCCGTCGTTTGATACAACCATCACACACGAAATCACACGCGCACGCACACACACACACACACACCCCTGTCGCAGCGACAAGATAGGGGTCTACGAGCCCCAAGCGCCAGCCGCTGACACAGCTGTAGATTAAAGTCAGAAGACGATAAAGACGTAAAAAGGCTATAAGCTTTTTGGCGTTCCTGTCCAAAGAATGTAGTAGCGTAGCAAAGCCTTGACCCTCGCTTTTGCGGCAGCTAGCTGTGCTGTCCCGTCCAATCATTGGTGTGTCAGGAAGACATATGTGAGATTTTATGGCAGAAATAGATTTAGCTAGTTGTTTTGGTGGTGGGAAATTTTGTGTGTATGAGCGCTCTTCCGTTCAGATTCTCACCTTATTTGGGAAACATACCGTCATGTGTTTGGTCACTCCAAGCCATTATAAAACTGCAACGCTGATGTTTACGCTTGCAGGATTGTTGGGACCCCCCCCCCATTTTCTGTGATGTTCTTTGTTTTCTTTTGATGCGAAAAAAGGGGGCAAATAAATCGGCATGACCCCCGCCCCCTTCCCTTTGCAGAAATTTCCCAGATTCAGAATCCTGAACTCAGCAGGTATGCTATTGTCAAAACTGCAGATCCAGTGTCATTGCCATCACAAAATAGCGATGGAGCACATTTTGTGGCAGGTGTGTGTAGGAGAGCATATTTGGCCATGATTTGGAAAGGGTCACACGACACATTAGATCATATGATCTTGTCTCCATAATGCCCAGCTGCCTGACCCAAGGCAGTAAGTAGTTGTGGGATACATGACATCATAAAATACGTGACCACCTATATGTATGTGGTTTCCATGCCGCACAATGGAGGCCAACTGTGGATCGAATGTAACATGAATCACCAAAGATAAAGAAATGCCAGCAGAATAAATCCAAAATTTTATCATCTGAAATTGTGCTTGTCTCTTTTTGTCTCTCTTTCTTCTTGTCTTCAGTATGTTGTTTCTTTTGAAAATTTTGGTAACGTTACATTCAGGCACATCTTCATTTTGAACTTGTGAAAATTAGGTGCACATAATATTCAAGCAAATACAGTAGTTTGTTTCAGCAATAGGACATGAATTTTAAATGTTTTGGGATTGTTACATTACACTAGTTTCAAAAACGTTAGAGTACTGTGGTAGCTTGGAATGCATTGTATATATCTTTAATACTGATATCTTAGACACTTTCGGTTTCAATATCAAGGGAGTGGCTTCTCCATGATGTGTTATGAGAGTGCGACGTCATGGAGAGACATCAATTTGTGACGTATTAGTCACAGATCAGCCATCTTCTTGTGGTACACGTAAAGAACGATTAGTGTATTGTCTCCAGTGACCCCGACAGAAATTGCTCTGATTCGTGGTGCATGCAGGATGCAGAATTCCCAAGCTCGGCAGAACTGTGTTGGCTTGTTGGGATAATGTCTATTGCAGTGGGGCTGCCTCGCAGATGCTGAGAGGTGAAAACTTTAAAAGCGAAGTAAAATATTGTATACGTGTTGGCTGACTCCGGTGTGTGAAAAGCGTTAACACTGTATACTAAAGAAATTAAAAGTGTCTCTTTTGGAAGTCTCAAAATAGTGTCAGTACTCCTTTATGTGGCACCACCATACCTACCTAGCCTTATGGCTACACAATGTCAGATTTTGCTGGGCATAATGACATTATTACAACATTGATGCCAGCCTGTTCTGACATTTCTAGGCAACTTTACTGATAACAGTATCATTTGCACAGCAGTTGGGCATTCTAAATGCAATAGTTTTATGTATAAAGAGTGTGTGTTACAATTTCTAAAACTTTGTAAGCAGGTGTGTACTCTTTCATAAATTAACAGGGGTAATGCTAATGCCCTTCTCACTGACCTACACAAAGCCTGTGATGTTCATCCGGAATGGCTTGTGTGTTTGGTGTCACAGAATCAGCCTTGCTTTGTTTAATTATGTGCACCTTGCTTCAAACATAAATTATTTGGCCTTTCTGTGCGATGCCATTTAAAACACTGTTTTAATCGAAATATATACTGAAGCTTGTAAAAGATCTTTGTGGAATAGAAGTGTTCTACGACAGTGGTAGCAGCATTTGAAGATTTCTTGTTTGGCAGACCATTCGCTAAGTTATCCTTGTAGGAGGGATACATGACTTAAATGAATGTTCGTCTCAATTCCTCTCGACTGTTCTAATGCGCTTTTCAGGTTCATTTTGATTATTTGTATGCTGAGGTAGCTGATGTAGTCCTCACTGCTTTTGTCAGCTGCACACTGTACGGGTGCAGTTTTGGCATAGAAGTCTTTTTCTTTCAGAGATATCAACATTGGCTGACAAATTAGCACCAGAATTTTATTAAAGTGTGCCTAGCATGCTCAGCAAAGTAGTCAATGATTCTAAATGAAAAGTTACATTTGGCAGGTCTAGCCAGCCCAAAAATGAATGCATTTGACTTGTAGCTTGATAAGAGTTCAATTTCGCTTTTGGGATTTATGCGATATTGTGGTAGTGTTAGCATATCTTAGTGCATTTCCAAATGGTCAGCGTTCTAAAAAGCTGCTCTGTGCCAAGACGTCCATAGTTGTATGATGTGACTTGATTGAGCTTTCAGAAAAGGCATGTCGACCTACACACACCAAGTTCTGCGGCGTGTTCTGCGCTTGTATTCTTCTATGTTATTTCTAGAATCTGTGCTTGCTTGTAGGGAACTCCATGCCACCTTTGCAAGAGAGCATGCTTGCCGAGGCTCATGTAGCAACTATGCACAATAGCAGGCTTTAGGGCTACTCGTGAACTTGCCCAAGTCAAGCAACTGGCTGTTGTGTGTCTGCACAGCAGTGTTCTTTGCAGTCTCTGGCCTGGTGCTGTTTAGTGTAGCAAGTGTATGTGTTTCTGCGGGGAACCTCATAAAGATGTTCCCTCCACCCTTTCCTTCTCTGCCCCCTTCTCTTTCTCCCTCCTTTGCTGCCGTTTCAGTCAACCCCCGTGGGGTCCCTCCAGACTGGACAGGAGGTCATCGTTTCCCCAAACAGGGAAAGGCACATTACTACAAATGCCCGGGTAAGGCAGCCAAGCATGCGATACCCTTTAGTCCCTCTTGCTTGGCCCCCTCTCTCTCTCTTCTTGGCCAGTCCCTCTTCTTTCTTTCAACCTTTCCTTGGCTCTGCATGGCACTGTTTCGGGCAGTGGTACAAGTGGATATGACCATCGCAGCATCTGGTTATTTCTGTGAGGTTCTGTTCGACCTTGCATGTTGCAGTGGCAGCACTTGGTATTGTTTTTGCTAATTAAATGGCTCTGTTTGGGCTTTTCAGATAGTAACCTAGTTATCTGTACAAATTGTGATACTGTTGCATGTTCTTGCATCAATATGGGTGGTTGTGTTTGTTTGCCCACATCCATCTTCTCTCAGCATGACCTAATTCACGAGCGTAGTGCAAGCTCATGTCATGTGGCACACACACTTTTTGGCATTTTACCCAGTTTCGTGGTTTGCAATTTCCTTATGGGAGTTTTGCAGCAAATTAGTGATGCTGATAATCATTTCAAAACATAATGTGTTTTGTACATATTAATATTCTTGTATATCTTCAGGGAGTAAAAGGGCCGAATAAAAAGTGTTATTAGGCAATTAATATTGTATTTGGTGCACAATGTGCAACTATCTGGCACTGATCCAAAGCTCGATTCAACTACTCGTTAACTGTAGACATGATATTCACCTGTGGAAAGTTTACCCTGTGTCATGTATGATATTGCCTTGTTTCTGTCCCCACAATTGAACTGCTGAGAACGACAAACCTTGCTTCAGGCTGCTATTTCCTTGGGTTAGACTACGTAAAAACTTGTTTGTTTACATGCATATTTATCATAGTAGTAGTATTCCTGGTAAGGAGGAAAACAGTGGTTTTGCAAATGTGAGGATAGGTATACACCTATTGCTCAGGGAGCTTTTGTTTTCACCTTTAGCAGCAACTGCTTGTTTTCCTTTTATTTTAATTTAGGCTTAACTTCGTTGTTTGTAGGGGCCAATAGCCTTCTCATCTTTGATTAGCTTGCCTCTGTTATCAAGCTGACCTGACCTTGTCTTGTAACTTGAACTGAGCTTAAAGCCTCCATGTTTTTTCTAGCATCTTTAGGACAGTATTGTATAGCAAAGTGGCATACTGTTTTAAAGTATTGCAAGTAATTATGGCACCTGTAGAGGTGTCTTACAAGAAGTAAGAATTTCGACTGCTAGTCAAGCTGCCCCAGAAGACTGTTACGAAATCCATTGTATGTCAATTTCAGTAGGACGATGTGCAAGAACCTTAGATGTTTAAAGTAAAATTGATCCGTAGTCCCCCAATAATGAGCATCGTGATCATATTGTTTTAGCACTTAGAGCACAATCATTCACTACTTTTTTTCTATCTTGTGTGCATTCATGTCTAAGGGTCATACTTAAGTTTCCTTTTAAACAAATGGGCATCAGTTTTGAAAAGTAGACGTGCTTTTCAGTTGCAATAGGTAAGAACCATGGCCTCTCTTTAGCTTCACTTGTTATTACGTGACGTGCACAATTTCCTGAACAAAAGTATGGAACCGCAGCAAACAGCATTAGCAAATGGCTAAAACACTGATTGTGGACATTGTGCTGGGATAAAGGTTGCTTAACGAAGGGGAGAAAATAGCTTTTACATGAGACATGAGCATAGTGTTTCCTGTGATGGTGCCCATGTAGCAGGAGGCGTAGAAATAACCAAAGATTGCCTCACAAACAAATTTAAAGGGCAGAACCTTGTGTGCTAAGTGTCCCTGTGCTTGGGACACAGATTGCTAAGCAACATGCATTGCACAAACAAGCATTTGCAAGGAAAATGCAACAGGTAACTGGCAAGGCAGCACTGGTATGCAAATTTTATTAAAATTTTAATGTATCATGTTTATGATCTTCTTGGCTATAATTCGGAAAGGAAGACTGAAGAGAGACACAAAACATTTAACAAGGATGATGATGTGGCCTCTACGCAATAATATATGGTATTTGCCCTCTCTGTCTTGTAGCATCTGAAATTACCACAGGAGTCACCCCATCAGTCAGTGCCTAGGCTAGGTGCGATTGCTTGTACTGTGGCTGCAGAAGTTTCATTGGCACCTGTACCGCATTCTAAATACTTACTGTAATTTTTCCTTTGTGTTTGTGTGTGTATGTACATTCTCTCCCTATCATGTCTCGGTCCCTCATTTAGCAAATCAATTAGCATTAAAATGCTGCACAAGGCTGTCAGTGTTGATAATGCCATTATGGATGCCGGCCTCTGTGAACCTGCAGTCAAACCCCCAGAAGAATGCATGGTTGGACCAAAGCAACCCACGGCAGGCTGGCAATACGCTGCTTGCTGAAAAGCTAGTGCATCAGGGAGGCGGGGCTGGTGGTGTGCCCCAGGGCTCGGTTCAGGTCGTCTCTTCTACCAACGGCGACCTTGCCAACGATGACCCAACCACGGGGCACTCAAACACCCCTATCGCATTACCTGTCGAAGTGGAGGTCGTCTCAGATACCAAGTGAGTTGCATTCTGCTGCAATGTCAACATTATCATTATCGACTGTCAGTATTGTGTCTTGTGTAGCATCAGTCGTATCACTAGCAACATAGGGTATACTTTCACTCTCCATCAGGTAGTTCACTGCATCAGTCATCTTCGTGTCCTTCCTAACACCACCCATGCTTATGTTCTCTGAAGCGGAGTTCGAGGGGTATACTTGCACTTGACATGTCATTTTAGAGTATGTGTTGGAATAAATCGCTGTAGTGATCGGTATTCCACTCACCTGCTAAACAAATGAGCTTCTACCTAGAGTGACTGGATAGAGCTCCTGGTTGTCATCATACAAAGGTTCAGTGGATCACTACATCATCCCTCGGATAATGTGGTCACTCCAGCTTAGTGACATGCTGCAAGGAAAGATTCCTGGGTGGAATCTGTGCTACCAAGTGTTCTTGGCATGAGATGTACATCTAAGTCTATTACTCTGTGAACTGTCTTATAGGCACTGTAAAAAGTATTGAAGCAAACATTTGTTTGTTCAGTTTGAGAGGCAATGCTATTATACTCTTCCAAGTCATCAAAGACATTCAGTTGATTACTATATTCCTGTATTGATTACTGTATTCTTTGTTAATGGATGGTTACCATAAAGCATCATCCAAGTAGCGAGAGCATTGAATGTTGTAGTTCGTGGTTTTAAATTTTTACGTTATGGGAATTGGATCGGCATTTTTCATAGATGCAACACCAACTGTCAACCCATTGTTTAGAAGAAGAGATTTAGATTGAGCTAGAAGTGCGCAGATAATCCCCGAGACACAAGTTTGTCCAACTAAGCACTCAGCATAAAACAAGCAGCGAGCCTCTTTTTCAAGACTGTCAATTTCTGGTGTGCGTGCATGTGTGTGTGCGTATACCCGCAAAACTTCTTAACCTCATCTGCACACTTAACTTGTCGGTCTCCCCCCCTCGTCTCTTCTCTTGGAATCCAGTAAGTTAACCTTAACTTAGACCTGCCTATGCACTCTGCGCCCAACCCATGTGCAGACATTAGCAGTCATGCAGGCACTGTGGAAACAGAGTGCGATGAAACATAAACGTACTGGAGAAATATACAGGGGATCCATAGCCACCATAGTCCTTCGTAATGAAAGCGACAAAATCCCAACAAAGAATGGTGTAAGGCAGGGAGACGTGATCTCTCCGGTGTATTCACTGCGTGTTCACGAGATGTATTCATAGCCTTAAATTGGGAAGAGTTTGGGATAACACTTGATAGGGTGTATATTAGTAACCTGTGATTCTCTGGTTACATTGCATTGATGAGTAACTCAGGGGGACTAATTACAACTCTTGATCACTGAATTGGACAGGGAATGCAGAGGAGTAGGCATGAAAATTGGTATGCATAAAGCTAAAGTAATGTTCAACAGTTTTGGGAGAGAACAGCACTTCGTGGTAGGTTGCAAGACACTGGAAGTAGTAAAGGAATACGTTTCCT
This sequence comes from Rhipicephalus microplus, assembly GCF_043290135.1. Taxonomy (NCBI): domain Eukaryota; kingdom Metazoa; phylum Arthropoda; class Arachnida; order Ixodida; family Ixodidae; genus Rhipicephalus; species Rhipicephalus microplus. The sequence goes on from NC_134700.1 coordinate 266,380,204, forward strand.
TATGGGACAGGTAAAAACTATGGAGCCAAACCATGAGAGTGATATAACTAGAAGAATAACGATGCAAAAGAAGACAGTCAACTAGCGGTCTCAGCTCATGAATGGTAGATTATCACTATCCCTCAAGAGAAGGGTATATAACAACTGTACCTTACCGTTACTATGCAGGGGTGGAAGTGTTGCACTAATTTAGCCACACTGCGCCAGAGTGCTTCTGCTGTGCCTTCCTGCTCCAAAATGCAATATTGCGCCGGAACTTCTCTCACGCTGTTTTTTGTATCGTCATTTGCGATGTGGCTTGCGCAAGCGAGCTGCTTATCATCATCATTATTATCACTTGACGTGCTCTGTGACATGGGTGACTGCACAAAACAAGCATTCACGCCTCAAGGGTGAAGAAATGAATGCTTAGCAAAAAAATCGAATGTTATAAGAAGTAAGGCTATCAGCTAACGCTTTTGGAATGAATCTCGTGTAACTTCAAAACGCTGGGGATGTATGGGAATATGGTGGCTTCATGGAGTGAAGTGGTTTTCGTACTCTTAACGCAAAGTAAGATGGCCATTTGCTGATCTCTGCCGAGGTTGCACGCGCGTTAGCGCCAACGACTGCGCCTTTGTAGTCAAAGTTCAAGTAATGACGCAGCCTCTCCGCACACTTATTTGCCCGACGGTGAACTGGCGAGGCCTTTGCTCTCAGCTAGAGCATGTTTAGCGCACAGAGCGATGTTATTGCATGCACTTTTTGTGCAACTGAGATAACCTGCTCTCTTCATCTCTGCCGCGTTAGTTGCAAGCACTTGCACACACGTGCTTGAAAATACGGACACTTTCACAAGACCGCCACAAGCCTTATAGAGCCACCTCAAGTTTTGCACCCTTAAACTCTTGCAAGTCCGAACTTTTTATTCAAATCGCACGACCAAAAATGCATCAACAAAACCACCACCACTCCCGCGCCATAGCAAATTTTGGACGTCTTTGCCGCAGTGCTACAACACTGTGCGGTGAAGCAAATGGCAAAACTGAAGGTGCGTTGGGAGACCATGGGGTTGTGGGCAGAGCTACAGTAGCTTGAATTTCTCATTTTATTCTACTTTTCAAGGACTTCATGCTCCATTATCTTTCCGCGCAAACACGCGACAGCCAGAATTCGTTGTTGTTACCAATGTTCTTTCTCAATTCAGTATTGCAATAGTGGGTTTAAATACCGTATTTATCTGCATAATTTGCACACCCCTAATATTTTGCCAGCTTTTCCGAAAAAATTTTTACTCGCATATTTAACGCTCCCCAACCCACCCAAGCCAGCTCGCCGGCGCGCGCACCTTTGGACTTCTCGATTCTTCGGCCGGTTGCGCGCCTCTTCGAACCGACGAGCGCGCCAAACGGGCTGCGAGTACGAAGTCCCTTTTTTCGAAAACTTCCTCCGAACTAGGGTCCCTAGAATACCACACCCAAACGCAAACCTGTTGACGGGTCATTGGAACTGCTCGAGTGTTTGCCTCCTCCTATCTTCCAATTACCACCGCGATAATGGCGAGAATGCACGCTCGCGTTACGACACTGATGACTTTCTGCATTGGAGGCGTGTGAGGGCCTGTCGCACCAACTGTTCCCCTATTTCTGTTTCCCTAGTTTCAGAAGTTTAGGTTTCGTTATCCGACCGACACGTTTTGACCTCTCTCTTGCGATGTGCTACAGTAATTATATATATATGGCAAAACTGAAGCTCACTGTTGTAATTTTTGCCTAAAAAAACGGGAAGCATGCCGCAATAAAGCACTTCCAGAAAAAAGTACTCCAACCCGATGACCGGCGCGATCGGTATGAGAGAAAGCAGTAATGCAAGTTTCCTGCCATTAAAGGAGGCCTTTTTAATTATGTGCGAATACTTAGTTCTTCCTGCATCGCCGTGTCGTGAGACCTAGTTTCTCCCAGCATTGTCAAAAGAGCTTCAAGAAAATAGGGCATTTGATCGCGCTCGACGGAATTGAGAATGCGCTTCGGGAGGGCGGTGGCAGCGGCCACAACGATGATTCCCACTAGACCGCGCGTCACCGGATCTGACTGGTTAAAGTGCGTGCTCATTCTTTCAAAAATAACAAGTATACACTTCGTTTGTGTTTCAATTTATTTTTTTATTTTTTTATGTATATACTGTGCGCGTTAGGACTGTGACACGCTATTTCGTATGCACTTGCGAGATCCCTGTGTAATTCGCGCACCCCCTTCTCGGGGCCCTAAAATCACGAAAAAAGATGCGCGAATATGCGAGTAAATGCGGTATATATATATATATATATATATATATATATATATATATATACACACACACATACATACACGCTCAAAGCTCATTATAACAAAATTGAATCTTATGCAAACATAAGTACGTTACATCCAAACACGTGTAATAGAAATTTATTTATAACGTTCTATCACTTGCTTAACTGATGCTCATTTACTTTGTTATAACCAATATTTTGTTATATCTAGGTGCGTTATATAGAGGTCTGAGTGTATATATTGTACCTAAGCATAGTGGCGCCAGCTCTGTGCCAGCGTGAAAGAAGACGTTGACGTCCGTGTGTGGCTCATGTTTTCCGGGTTCCTGCCTGTACCAGCTTGTTGCGGCTAACGTTTCTCGAATAATAACCTGTGTTTTTATGCAACCTTGCTCGTTGCATATGGTGGAGGTGCTGGGTAACGTCCTGGAGCTCCACAGCCGTAAGCTACCATCTCAGTCCGCGATGACCGAGCGCGTCGATCCCCCACAAAGCTCTTCCACGCTGCCACCTGTCATGTGTTCTGGTGTACTTCGTCTGCGTGACCCACCAGTATACAACGGCACTGAATATCAAGATGTCGAGGACTGGCTGGCAGAGTACGAGCATGCCAGCGCGATTAACAAGTGGGATGACCCTGCGAAGCTGACTCACGTCATCTTCTACTTGACGAATTTGGCCAACCTATGGTTCACCAACCACCAAGCCGACATCCCCACCTGGTCGGTTTTCAAAGAGGCCGTCACCTCGTTTTTCGGTCGTCCAGCCATGTGTAAGCTTCGTGCTGAACTGGGCCTGCCGGGACGATTTCAGCGAAATGGTGAGAGCTTCACGAGCTACATTGAGGATGTGATCAGCCTCTGTAGACGAGTTGATGCGAGGATGACGGAGTAAGACAGAATAAAGAATATATTGAAAGGCATTGATGACGACGCTTTTCATATGCTTGTGGCCAAAGACCCACAGACCGTCACGGCCGTGATTCAGCTATGTCAAAGTTTCGATGAGCTGCGCAAACAACGAATTTCTACACGTCGCGCTAATACGCAGACAGCTGATATTTCGGCCTTGGAGTGCAAAAGCAGTGGCCCCGACTACAGCGTGTTAACGCCCAAATTCAACAGTACATCCGGGAGGAAGTTGCTCGACAGCTCTCTCTTGTCGCCACCATCAACGAGACCCACACAACACTGGACCACTCACTTCGCCGTGCTATTCAGACGCAAGTTGCCGAGGCTCTCCCTTCGCCCGCGTCCCCAATATCAGTGGCTGCACTGCTGACTTATGCAGAAGCCGTCCGCCGACCTCCTGCCCAACCGCCGCTCCCTTCATACAGTCCAGCCACCAACTACTACAGGTCACCAGTTTCGGTTTATCCGGTAAATCGGCCCTTTCCACCACCTCGAGCACCTGTAAACTCTTGGCGTACTCCGGATAACCGGCCCGTATGCTACAACTGTGGTATTCCAGGACATGTCGCGCGCTACTGTCGTCGCCGTGGATTCTATTTTAATGATGTTCAGCATTCCGGCAACATACCTCGGCAATCAGAATCGCATGTGACACCTGATTCACATGACCCCTGCTCACGTCGACCAGACATCAGCCAACGTCGATCTCCTTCACCCTGTCTTCGGTCTCCTTCCCCCATGCTTCGCCGTTCCAACCACGCCCAGGAGGAAAACTAACAGTCGCAGTTCCTGAGGCAAGAGCTGCGCCACCGACAAAATTTCCAAGGCCTCATCTTTTGCCCCCTAACGAGATTGCCGTGTTTGTGGACGGTTTCGCCACAACTGCTCTTGTCGACACAGGTGCCGCTATTTGTATAATCAGTGAAGTGTTATGCCGCAAACTGAACAAAGTGACGACTCCACTGGTTGAAATTTCTTTATGCACAGCGAGTTCGCAACACGTTCAACCTTCTGCCACTATGCTTCGGTACAATATATATAATTTCTTGGCGAGTGTAGTTGCTTCATCAGCCTTAAATATTTACTAAGAGCCGCTGGAACCTCGTTGCTTCTCAGAAATTAAAAACAGATTTCTAATTAATTAACAATGATGTCTAAATCCAGGAATATGCTCCAAATAACTTGTGTTTCTTCCAAGCGCACGCTTTGATACTCCAAAGCTGCCCCAAAACTGCATTATTCCTGCTCTCCGAGTTGCCCCAGAAGACTGAAACCTGCTTCCACCCCTGCCAATGGAGGAAAAAAATAAAAGGCTTAAAAAGAGAGCCCAACTTGAATTGAGGACGAGGCAGTCAGCAATGGAAAGGAAAAACATTGGTGTAACCTTTATGGAAAAGAGCAGAATGGGTCAGGGAACAAATGAGTGTTGAGTATATCATAGTTGAAATCGAAAAGAAGAAGTAAGGTGTTTACCAATTATTAAATAGAAGGCTTTTGATGCCCCATCAAACAGGAAAAGTTACAGTCAGCATCAACGTAAGTCAAGCAAAACAACATCGTGTAATCACAACAGCATGGTGGTAAACATGGTGTCACATGCTGTTTTCATCACATGACGTCGCAGCTTGGTGGGTTGGTCCCGAAGGCACATAAAGTGCATAAATCTTGCCTCGATCCCATAGAGAGGACAAAACCACTGTATGGTCGGATACAAATTAAAAAGTGTGGGGAGCACCCCCCCCCCCCCTACAAGACAATGGAAGCAGAGCAGTCGATCACCACCGCAACTATAGAAACATACTTAAACCTTAGTATAACGAAATATTCGTTATAACAAAGGAAATGAAAAATAGTCTTGCAACAGATATAGTGCGAGGAATAAAGGAATAAACCTTTATAAAGAATTTTCAAATATAACAAACTTGTTTTCATGCAAGATGCAACTGCATTTTAATGAGGCTTAAGTGTACTCCCTCTCATGCTCTCAATAAGTGTATAAATTCAATAGCGGTAAAAACGCACGCAACCCGCTGTGCGTGGCAAACGCCATCGCAGCAGGCACGTGCGTTTGTGTTCCCATTTGCATTTTACGCGATGCAGCAGCAATGCTTGGAGTCTTAGACAAGAGACTCCAGGTGTTCCTGCCACGTCGCGTAAAACGGGAATGGAAACGCAAATGCACGTGCTTGCTGAACACAGCATGTTGCGCTAGTTTTTGCTGATAGTGATGGTGCTTTTTGCTTTGATAGTGATAGTGCTTTTTGAAGGCGGGGCCACTAGGCGTCCAGTTCATAATATCAGTCCAAATCGCACGCCCACTGGTGCCGGATTGTGTGCATCCACCTTTCAGGAGGAAATGCCCCGTACTTCTAAAGTTGTATCTGACTGTAAGTCGGAAGGCTTTCAGGGGCAGGGCATCAATAGTAGTCGAATTGCCTTCGAGTTGTGTGAGGCAAGTGCTTGAATAACCCTGAGAGCTTTTGTCTGGCCAACTGACCAATATCATTTGTGAAGCTGATAATTCCCATGCCGTGACTTTTTACAGGTGCTGCTGCTTCTTCAAGAAGAAGAAAAAAATAGGGCGCCAGAAGTGACTGGCCCTAGCGGCTTCGGCCACACCTGACCAGGAGGCCACGCTGCTCTGGACGTCCCCTTCAGATTCCAAGGAGAGTGTGCCCTGTGCTGCCCCCCCGCACGCCACGGTGGCTGCTGGTGCACCACATGTCTCGTCCTCGGCCTTCTGAAGGCACCGCGCTATTTATACCAGACACTCCCCACCATGCCTCACGAACCACCCGGACTGCTGAGGAAGAGACGTGTCGCCCACCTCTTTTTCGATGCTCGGTCAGTTCCGAGAGGGGCACATTGCCACTGTGTCAGACGTGTTGTGCACTCTTACTCGCATGGTGAACAGACAAGAGGCAGGGCTTTCTTTATTTTGTTTTATTTTTTTCCCCTTTTCTGTGAAGGTATTTGCAGTGGCCCAACTGTTGCTAGGGCTGTTGTGCAATGGCAGTGTTACAAGATGGTAGAACTTGTCCGAGTCCCCCCCCCCCCCCCCCACCCTTTTCTTGTCCCTATATTGTTTCATTACCAGGTGACCTGTCTTGCCAGTTACTACACACCCATGGACATGTGCTGTCATAAGTTGCCAGTTATCTTGTGAATGCATAACAACTTTATCTACGGTGGTGTTTTGCAGCAGTCGGCCATTTTCTTTTTTTCCCCTCTGTTGCAGTTCCAGCTGCTGAAGAGAGCTGTCGAACGAATATTTATGGCAGTTCTGAGGTTCTCAGATGTAACGATAAGGGTACGAAGGATTCACTTTAGAGGCCTCCAAAAAACTTCTTATACTGCCTGGGAGGATGACATTGTCTTGTCTCACCTTCCATTTGCCCTAGATGACACGAGAGAGTTCTTTTGTTAAATAGGTGTCTTATTAGTCTTATTACTTTTTCTGCTTTTTACAAAATTTTTGGTTCTAACAGAAACTGTGGCTCGCTGGCGAGTTAGGTTTTTGTTTTAATGCCGCTATGCCTTTGCAGGCCTCTCGCCGTTGTCGTCTGATGCATCAGGCACACGTTGATAATGTGTGCGCTGAAGATAGTGCGAGTTTGAGTAGTCCTGGTAACTCTTAGCAGTAGAGAGGGGGAGAAAACAAATGTTTTCCCACTAAGCAAGAAAACTGAGCGGTGTTTCCTCACGCCCAGCCGCGTCACATTTTTTGCTAGCTGGCACGTGACATCACTATAGTCTTCACGTGTCAAGCAAAAAAATGCATCCCTGGTGCATATCTGTGCGAAGAGAGAGTAGTCAAGTCACCAAGTGACGGTGGCCGGAGCAAGCGTTGGTTGTTGAGCACAGATGCAGGGCGGGATTTATAGAAAGAAAAGGAAGACAAGTTGCACATGTGTGAAGGAGCTTGCTGGTCGTGCTCGTAAAGGATGACGTTAGTAAGTAGAGAGGGTCTGTGTGCTTGAAAGTCTTCTTCTGGCCTGTTCCCCTCCACATAAAAGCAAAAAAAGAAAAGGAAAAAAATTTGTGTGTGGTTTCCCACAGTGTACAAATTGTAAAGAATAGTTTGTTCTTTTTCCTCTTGATGTCACATCGTTCTTTGTACCAGTCTTTCCTAGTTTATTTTTGTGCTTTGTCTTATTATTTTTCGTAATAATCAGGTTTAAGGCTGTTGCAACATTTGGGAGTGTTGGAAGCCAAGGTCGTAGGCGCGAGAGTGATGTCCTGATTTAATACAGACATTAGTGGCGATGAAGGCCTCTCTCGTCTCTCTATTCCACGCCCACCCCAAATTCTATGCCATGTATGTGATCACTGTAACGGAGTGCGCCGATTTCCTTCTTGTGTATAATACATCTATCTATGCTGCCTTGTACATAAAAAACATAATAGGTGAAACAAGAGATGCCACTGCTTTTTTTTTTCCTCTCTCCCCCCCTTTTCTTTTTTCATTCTTCAATCTTCTCTTTTATCTGGGCATGTTACAAGCACAGTTGTTGATGTCTGCTCTCACAGCACTTATAGTAAAAAAGATGGTGGAAGTTGTCTGTGCATGGACCATTTGTTGCCTTTGCAGCCTTGGCAGTGACGCAAAGGAAAGTACGTTGTTAAAGTGTAGCTGAAATCTGGTGGTTTCTGGCGCTTTTTGTTCTTTCTCAGCATGTCGTTTCTGCCGTGGTACTTAGTCATTTTGTTGAGGCACTGCTTACAGTCGCCCAATTATCACACGCATGTTGTCTCTGCAGTACACCCCATCTTCCTGATTTTTCTCGCTTTCTCCACATCAGCTTTCTTTTTACACTGGAATGAATGGTTTTTGATCTCATGCACACTGCTGTCGCATATGTATATTACTTGTTGCCTCTGTGAATGTGTTTAATGTGTGTGTGTGTGCATTCCTTAGATCGCCTTTCTCCAAGTTCACCCACATTGATCAGCGCACAATACGATAGGTGGCAAGCGATGTGGCAAATTCATCTCTTTAGTGCTGCTAGCAAATTGTGTTTTTTGTGCTGCTAGCAAATTGTGGTGTGCTTTAATGGTTTTAATTATTTCTGGACCCCTTTTGTTGTGTGTTCCTCCCCTTATCACCTCTTACTGTTCTTTTTTTTTTTTAGTTTCTGGTCTTGGTTGCATGGTAGTTCTCTAAATAGTTGTAGCATGGAACAATGCAATACCGGTGGATGTGTTTATTTTGTGTCTCAATTGTTTCATTGTGTTGCATATGTGATCCCACAGTGCTCTTCATTGTCGCTCAGGTAGCTGTTCCAGCTGCCCAGGGTTGCAAACTCGTATGGACTTGCTCTTTCTGCTGTTCTTTTTTTGGGGGGGCATGAAATGGGCCCTGCCATGACACTATTTCCTTTCCCTCTGGACATTATTAAATGAGTCTGATCGACGATTATTATATAGGTGGATGTGATACTTCGAGCTCAGACAGCCGCAATAGCATGTTGCCCCCGCTATAGACAATACATCGGGCAGGGCATTTTGACAAGTTCTGGCGAAAAGTGGCTGGATAAAATTTAGTCAGCTGTTGTAAAAAAAAAAAATGCATCAGACAGCCAGCTTGGCCACTGTCTGCAACATTATTTCTTTAGATAGCACAGACTCTGCTGTTTCAGCATGCTTGTACCTCGATTTCAATGGTATCTGAAAACTGTAGGAAGGAGTTTGGAAAGCTATCCAGCCAGCCGTATTGTTTAGGACATGCTAAATATTGTCAATAACACTAAGGATTGCACAATAAAAAGTGCCTGGCTATGGTAGAACTGCGTTGACCGTAGTACTCCCTCCTATTCTACAAAAGGGGGTGCTAAAAAGAGTTCAGTGGATGATGAACTGTGGTAAACACACAGCCTAATGTCTATCCTCTGAAGTAGATGGGTGTGTGGTGGTTTCAAAGCATTTTTCGCCGAGGAAACATTACCTCTAGTAATGTTGCTGCCGTCTTTTCCTCTCGCTCGCTGTAGTGCTCGTTAGTCTGTGTGGCAAGCCAAAGATGTAATGGAAGGGAAAGTTTGCTTGGGCATGAGAAGTTCTTGGGAGATGGAAGCCAGATCAAAAAAAAAAGTTTCATTCCAGAACCCCCTTCTCAATGGTGTGCGACAATTATGCTACACAGATAGCCTTGTGCTGAAGCTGAACTTTGTATACACACACAAACGCAAGCTGTTGTGATAATCAGTGTGTGCCAGAAAGCTGCATTTTTTTTTCTAGTACCAAAATGAGATACTTGTCATTTAAATTTTGAGTAAAAACCATTCCCTTCTCCTCCCATCCTTCTCTTACGAAGATAGTTTAGTCACTCCAGGCCGTTTCTGCTTTTTGTGTGAGTGGTGAGAGAATAAACTGAAAGCATGCAGAATGTTGCAGAAGCCTCAAGTTGTCTCTTTATTCACATTGCAAAGCATGCATATATACAGCACTTTTAAAATGAGGGATGTCACTCGGTAAGTAAAAACGAAAGTGCGACAGCCAGTAACTATGAAGATGAGCTGCCACATGCACCGCTGTCAGATGCGCCTGAAGTCGACGCTGTGTCAGGTGTGTTTGCCTTTACCAGGAACTTCGAAATTTCTTTCTGCCAGGAAGGTGTTGGCCGGGGGCAGTAGGAGTTTCCACCTCCATACTTGTCTGAAATTAAACAATGGCAGTTAATGCATTTCTATCCGAAACATCTACTTTCATGAGCAAAACATGGGTGGCATTGCTGCATTTTTTTGGTCGAAGATTGAGCATAAAACACTTGCTAACACCAGCAGCATTGGCGAAATTGAAGTTCACAGCCACCCTGCAAGCTGATAAACTGCACTGAAACCTCATTTTAACCAAGTTTCATCATGCATAAAACTGTTATAAAGGTGTATTCACAACATATTACAAGACTTGTTAACTTTGTTATAACCAATATTTTGTTATATTCCAGCTCATCAAATTCGTGCAATTTAACTAGCCATTCCGAAGCAGCATCATAGATATCGAACTTTATTATAGAGTACAATGAGCAGAAAAAATGTGGCAGTCGTGAACCAGTTCAAAGCACTTTTCAACTAAATGTATTGAAATACAGTTGTGTTTGCATAAGAAAACTTCACATATGTAACCAGTGAAGATTTCTTGCCTACAAGTTCTAAACCCACACTGCTGCAACCCTACAGAAAAGCCCGGCATTGCAGCTTTCTTGGTAGCCCTGACATGGCCTGCATCATAGAAGTTTCACAACTTCTGCAGAATGAGGCTCTTACGGAACAAGATTTCTTGTTGAGCAAATGTTGGCAGTAAACATATTCATTGGTGCATTTTCCAATAGCACATTTACCATGTCACCTTGCTTTCTTGTGCAAATGCAGTGCATCAGTGCTTGTCAAAACGAAGGTTACGGTCAATCCTGCACATGTGCCACACATACCCGACAAATTCAACCATGCCAGGTGCCTTTCACAGCGGATACCTCTACTTAATGCACACACACTCGATTGTTATGCCAAGCAGATTTACTACTCGTTACACAAGAAAGGTACAGCATCTACTATATGCACTGACACCATCTAATAATGAAGCACAGAAAGCTCTCATCTCTGCAGCCTCTGTCACGTCATACTGGAGTGATTGACTGGGTCATGTGATTGAAGTGAACTTGTAATGAACGCACAAGAACACCGATGTGAAGAAAATACTTCGCCATCCGAAACCACTGGTCACATTGTTAGTAAATCTTGGGGGATGTAGATTTTAATTCGTCAAATTTTTAAACTCACTCTTTTATGGGGAAGCAGTTCACATTGTGACTTTTCGTGACGCTATCATGGTCATGCTTACTGAAGGGAAGATCGACCTTGGGTGGGCGACTTTGGGAAGGCTGCAAGCCAACCCTGCTCTTAAAGTAATAAAAGGCAAAGGTGTACATGCCTCTGCCTACCCCTCCCTACCTCGGATCAGATTCGTGCATGTCGAGAATGGGAAACGAAGTTTTTTACATCTCTTGGTGCATGTGCACAGCTTCAGATTTTGGTGAAATTACCAGGGAAGGCGACATCCTTCAGTCGTAGCACGTAGTTATTGTAAATGTACACTGTATACCACGTCACACAAGAAAACAGATGCCGATTGACGTCAGTACTGAATATGTACTTCTCTGGCCTTAAGATTGGATTCAGACGAGAGAATTACTGCAGATCACCACACTTAACGTCCCCCCCCCCTCCCAAAAATTATTGTATTTAAAGTGTATTTCAGCGGGCCTGGGTTAGAACAGAGGTTGTCATGGGTTTTTTTTTTTCGCACTTAAAACGTCTTAATATCTGATTTAAAACGTCAGATATTAAACTGAAGTGCATGTAGGTGCTTTTTTTTTGCGTTATACGTTGGCTTGCCATGCGGCATAAAAAACAGGCTGATCGCACACAAAACTGTATAAAACAACCGGGTGGTAGTTCACGGGAATTGGCGTCTACCTTTACCCGCAGTCCGAAACTGAAGTTTTAGTATTTCATGCAATCATTACTTTCCGTTTTATCAGAAACTCTAGAGAAAACTGACCGGAAGGCACCATTTCATAACAAGTCATCCTTTCTATGACGTATCCCTTAGTAGACTACTGAGTAAGTATGCGCAGATTTGCGTCAGCGCTCGTGCGACAACTAACGACTGTCACTACGAAGACAAAACGTCATTGCGCTTAAACAGCACACGATTTAGCTTGCAGCCATAGGGTAAGACGTCATCCATGTTTTGTGAAAAAAGCACACAATTCCGCGGGCTCCTCCGCGGTATTTCTAGTCACATACCTCCCTTCGTCTTGCGAGACCCCGGCGAGCTCGAACTGGAGGCACTTCCGGGACTGCTCAGGCTTTTCCTGAAGGACTTCGCACCAACGGCTACAGAGGATATTTAAAATTATATAACACACAGTTGGAAGAAGACCGCCTCATTTTCTGAACTAAGTAAAGCGTGACCAACTAGTGGCAACTTACCTCGGCTGGCACCGTCTGCCTTCGTTCGCACCATGTTGCGTTGATTTCTTTTTAAAAAAACTCTTGGTAATGCCTGCGAGTGACAAAGCGCCTTCTCTCAGAACGGCACCTCTTCAGCCACCCAGCACAGTAGGGGCGAAAGTGGCGCGAAATTTTGCGCGCGCATCATATATTCTCTTCGGTAGAGTTTATTTTGTATTTTTACTTAACTTTAATCAAAACACAAGTTAAAAAACGGTGCGCAATAATTATTTATAGTTGTTTTAGTTATGCACAAGTTTAATTATTAGACAAAAATATAATTTATTTAATTTGTCGCGGTCCTGAGGTGCATGTCTGCTACCCATGGAGGACGAAACGAAGATGCTGTTACCAAGAGGAGAAGAAGAAAAATAAGTGCTTTGCGGCTGCTGTTATGAAGAAGTGTTGGTCCACTTCATTCTATCTTTCATGCGATATAAGTAGGCGTCTGTGAATATTCGCGTACGCTTCAAGTTGTGGTGCTGGTGCTCTTTGCATTGGTGGCAGCGAAGCGAGATTTACAGGCGTGTGAACGTCGAAACCATCGAAGGCGACACACCATGGGTCGCGCTTGTCAAGGTAAGCATCGTGTTAATAACCACCGCCACTTATGTATCTGCGCCGTTAAGCTTGCTCTTGATGACTTTGTCGTGGCGCAGATTACTCCACATGCGCATTCATTTGTTCCGCAGATGGTGACGCTCCCATGACAGTGTACAAGAAAGCAGAACTGCAGGATAAAGTCCAGCCACAAAAAAAAAAAAAAATGAAAGTCTTTGAAAAATAAAGGTTCCGGTTCGAAGCAGGAGGCAAGCACGTTGTTTTAAAAACATGCGACTTCATCAGACGTGTGCCTAGGTCCTCATTGCAGCCAGCACAAGAAACTTTGGAGCAGCTGGAGTCGAGCCTGTGTGGGAACAAGAGAATGGCACAACAGGCTGTTTCCGAAGAGGAGCGTCCGAATATCGCTATGACGCAGAGCGCAACGCGACGCAAGCAGCGTTTTGTCAACTTGTACAGCCGCCAAGGCGTCGAGTTGCTTCCTGGCCGCCATTCGTGCGAGTGCGAGGCCCTCCGGCACGCGCTCATCAACAACTGCCTTCGTTGCGGTCGCATCGTCTGCCGCCAGGAAGGGTCGGGACCGTGCTTCACCTGCGGCAATTTGGTGAGCCACCCTCTCCCGGTGCGCCATCGGCCGCGGTTTCACAGTAACGCCGTTATATATGGGCTCCTTCACCTACGTGACATACACGCATACGAGAAACACACACACATATGCATGCAATAATCCTTACTAAGGACCTTAACAAACAGATAATGACGCCTAGGAAAGTATAGGGGTTGTTAATTGTACTGTTTTAACTGTATTGTGCTTTCGCATGCACACAAACACCCGATAAAAAAGGGAGGATGACCGCCGCCGTAGCTCGCTTGTTAGAGCATCGTGTGCGTTATCCGAAGATTGCAAGTTCTAGCTCTACCGGCATCGTCATATCTTTTCGCCCACTTTACTTTCTTCACATTTATATCAAAATTACTTCAATACAATTAAAACATTACAACTAACGCCCCCTATAGCTTCCTTGGATCCATTATCTGGTGGTTTTCATTGTGGTTGTATCAACAAAGAAACGAGCCCTCAATATTCCCTTGTCTGCTTTACCGGCGACTCAATTCGAGGTTCCTCATATTTAAAAAATAAAAGCAAGCATTGTAATTAAAAATTATCCACGCAGCGAGTGTTCACAGAGCTGGTGGGGCTGGTTTGACCTCCCTGTCGCCTCATCAAAATGCTTCATAATTAGTGCCATTGAAATCTGCCTGCTTTGCTGTTGTGTCGTAAACATGCGCATTTGGTTGGCACACGATCTTAGCGATTCACTCGCAAGCTTGCCAAAAAAAATCAAGCATCGTCGGACTGACCCAAAATTGTCGCTTTTTAACCGAAGCAACTTAACTGCTGTGAGTCACCGCAATATGAATGAGCCTTTATGAATGAACTGTTTCTCACTGAATAGAAAAACAGTTTTCCTCGCACTAATGAACTACAATTTCACAATTACTGAAAGCACCACTCGTACTGCGAGAATACTCTTGGTAAACGAGAAAACCTGCAAGGAAAAAAAAAAACGCAAGGCCAGCGCGGAAAGTGCAGCACAGTCACAGTGAGAGCTAGAAGAGTGGCCTTTCAAAGCCTTTTCAAAACACTCATTGGGTAACTACTGCAAGCACACTTGCGTGATGCCCACTAGGGCATTAATAATAAACATTTGGGTAGTAGGCTGGCATTCGCTAAGCTATTTTTCATCATTCTTCTTAGAAGCGTGGTATCCGCTAAACACTTGCAATGAATTTCGAGCCAATCGTTCATGCAGGTTCTGATGATGAGGAGGAATTATGGCTGAAGTGGGTATGCGCCACAGTTAAAAGGGGAACAAGAAGGAGCTTTTGTAAAGGGTTGGAGCATTGGACGGCCCACTCGTTACGCTATTCGCATTGTGCGGCGACTGGTTGTTCTTTTGCTGTTTTAAAATGCTTTAGAAGTCGTATGAGCACGATTGTTTTCCTGACATCATGCCTGCCTAAGGCAAGTTTGCCAACAAGTCACAAGCACCGGCTTAGCTCAGTGGTAGAATACTGGGTTAGCACCCAGCAGATCCGGGTTTTGAGCCCCACTGTGTCTTTGGTGCTAGTTTTTTTTTCTAATTTCGCGCGATGTGGTTACAGACACTGGCGGCGGACAACTGCGGGTGACCCGAGTTGTGATCTCGTAACAGGTTTCGCTGTAAAAAGTACCAATGGCTCCACAGCCTTCAGGTTCTCACATTAGCTTGCCATGGCGTCATAATTTTGATGGTCTTGGCTAGAGCCCACATAATCGATTGTCACTAAAAATGTTTCGAATGGTGTTCTGAGGAAACTAATGCCTTACCTAAGCAAGTATCGAAAAATTGCGATGCCGATGTACCCAAAATGTGCAAGGAGACTTTGAATTTCGTGACATCACACTAACATTCATGTTCTTGAGTTCCAGTCAAAAATTCCGGCATAAAACTTGAACCTTCATTTTCTCTAGTAATAACTATCCTATCATAGCAAAATGAACAGACATTCAAACAGTCTTAAAAGAATAAATTATCTGTTTAGACCTAATATATTACTTTAGTGTCCCTATAATATTCTCATAGATCCCTGCTCAGAAGCATAGTTGCACGCTGACTGTAGATTTTATTGAACAAGGCTAAAATAAGCCGTCCTGTTAATAAATGTTTACTTCATCCATTAGGCAAGGTGAGGCTCTTTTTTAAAAGGTCCAGTGTTGAGAAATGTGGAACGTCTTTTGCTGAAACATCTAGTGGTTGTGAAGCACAGTACTATCAGCTTGTATAAGAGTCTAGGTACACCTCTTGCTAATCTTTCACGAAGCACTACGCAGATGTGTGGAAAAGTTTATAAGCTGCTTGGGAGTGGCTCCTGCATTTCTTTTTTTTTATTTTGATGCCTTCCTTTGGCAGGTATGCACTAATGAAGAAAAGGAGCTCCTGTCTCAGGATTCGAAAAAGAGCCATCAGCTTCAAAACAAGCTGATGAGCCAAATTGTCGATGAGGGTCTTGCCAAGGCTATTGAGCATAAGAATCGGCTTCTGGAATATGATCGTACCTCGTGAGTCATTGCACTTCTCATGGGATTAGTGTGAACTGTATGTCGTGTGCGCATATGCCGCTAAAGTGTTGCCTGTTTCATGCCTACAATTTTCGTGGTTCCAAATGCAGCACCACTAGTGTTTACTGCTTGTGATTGGCATTAAGTTTCTTTTATTGTGTGTAGACACAAGTTCAAAATGCTGTTCCTTCACATAACTTTCTTGTCTAGAAAATGCGACTTAACCTGTGTGTTCATAGTTATGAATGGGGCAAAAAAAAGCACATGGGACACAAATAATAAAAAACCACACAGACGTGTGTGCCGAAAAATCTGGTTTTTCTTCATCTGTGTCCGCCACCAACTTCCCCAACTGTCAGTGCTAATAACCGGTGTGCTTACACTTGATGATGCACAGGAGACATGACATGAAACAGAAATTAGGAGGGAAACTTTGTGGGGATAAACAGTCTCCGTGCGAAATTTTCTTTCAGAGAAGTGTTCAATAGCTTGACGTGAGTGTACTGTTAGTTTTGTAATTTTGAATATTTGCACCAAGCTACAGCGGCTTTTCAGGAACAGTAACATCTTCATGCTCTGCATTTTATTGGCACTTGAGAAGATAAGAGAGGGATGCAGATCAGCAAAAATGTTCTCACCTCACTTTGCATGAGTATCAGTCTCTTGAAGACGCTTCATATAGCGAGTTTGAAAGCTGTGCACTATGGTGCTAACATTGAATTTCTGAATTTTCATCGTCACAGCACATGTCCCAATGTCAGTCAGTTGTACAGAAAAACTGATTTCCAGGCATTTGTTTTTTTATTTGTCCAAAAATGACCTTTTCGGTGCATTTGCTTATTCTCACTTACATGGCAACTGTCATTGCAGGCAGCGTCGTACCCTGGTCATAGATGACAATTCCGACTATTACTCCTCCGACAACAAGTGGCTGACGCTTGAGCAACGAGAAATGATTCGTAAAAAGGAACAAGAGTTCTACGCAGAGCTACATGCTTCTCGACGGCAACAAAAGGTTTGTGAACCTCTCTGTCGAGAATAATGGCTATACAATACAAGCTGACCTCCTGTTGCATTTGTGTTATCTTGCATTGTGCAAGATGTTATGATGTCACTAAATTCCCCCTTCATTGTCGCACTGCATTACCGCAGTGGTCTAGTGGCTATGAAGTTCTGCTTATGAGGCCGTAAGTTCGATTTCCAGCTATATCAGGCATTTCTAAAGATGGAAAAGAAGCAAAAACACTCTTGTACTCATGTTTAGGTACATATCTAGCAGCTCTGGGCGGTTGAAATTAACCCTGGGCCCTTCACTACAGCATCCCACGTTCCTCAGGTTTGAAGCATAATTTATTTTTCTTTACAACCTCCTTAAAATGCTATGCTGAGAACACGACATGATGATGTCGTTCATTTGCTACTTTAGCCCAGAAATTTACCCAGAAAATTTACTGGTGTAGGAGTGTGTGTGTCAGTCCATTGTGAAGCTTTAAAACGCCTGTCATCCTCAGTATTTGCCTCGTTAACAGCCACGTAATTTGCATTTGGGACAGGTGACGCTAGACTTTGCTGGGTGCCAAGTTGTGAAGGAAGGCCCACAGCATGCCAGCGTCCAGAGCTTGTTGCAGTCACTTGTAGCGCCTATGGCTGAAACAAATATTTATGACCGAATGTGTAGAGAAGTGGAATCCATGCACTTTATTGATCCAGCTTTGGATATGCCACCTCCTGAGGTAAGTGCACTCGTCTAAATGCAGCTACACCAGAGTCACATTGTGTGTTGCGGTCGTGTAGCGGTTACTGTACAGGGCTGCTGACCTGAAGACTGCAGGTTCGGTTTTGACCGCGACAGTCCCATTTCGATGGAGGCAAAATGCTAGAGGCCCGCGTAATGCTGCAATGTCAGTACACGTAGGAAAATACCAGATGGTCAAAATTTTTAGCCCATCGCTATGGCATGCCTCGTAATCATAAGGTGGTTTTGCATATAAAACCCAAGTATTATTATTCTTAATAGAGTCTCATTGCTGAGACGTCTCAGACCCATTGCATGATCTTAAGCTGTCGTGTTTTCTTGTCATCCCTATTTTTTTTATCCATCACGCTAGTGAACTAGTGTTCCCTATTAGTGAAACGGTTGATTGTTATTGTACAAATATAAATGAAAGAGAGTGAATTGAAGGCCTCATTTTTTTGTCAGACACTGTCTAATGAAGCCAAAGAAAGCACAAGTTTGATCCCCAGCCCTGGTGAGTTTTTTTTTTTTTTCATTTGAATTTATTTCACTTTTCTTTACTACACTTCAGCTGAAAACTACAATTGCAATCCCCGTGCTTTGCTAGGCTTCATAACATTGTGTCTAGCAGAGTTTTGCGATTATAAACTCATGATGACTTGCTCTGTCATGCAGTATGTACCAATAGGGGCCCTTCATGCACCGAGGCGTAATCGTCTGATGGGTGACAACAGCCTAGTGTGCATCTCAAGCAATAGAGAAGTCATCAGCTCCCGCATTCAGGATCGAGCTCTCATGGAAATGTCTGATGATGGCTTTGCACTTTCTGTGCAACAACCATTTGCTGGTCTGCTAGTGGCTGGAATCAAAAAGTATGATGTCATTCTTTACTGGTTTTGCTATATGTCTAGCTATAGTGAAATTATTGTTTGTATTATAATTTTTTGCATATAAGCGAGCATTAGTCCGTTTACTGCAAGAGCGAGTTATCTTCTACAGTACAGTCAATAGCACACTCGTGCTGAGCTTGAAGTTCAAGTTTGGTGTGAGTCTCAGTGGTCGAATTTCAATGCAGGTGAAATGCAAAGCTGAAGTGCCCACAAATATATGTTTACATGCACTTGAACTTATGAAGTTGGTCAGCGAAATGAGTTTTGGGAGTTGTTGGTTAAATAATGAGAAATATTTTTGAAGCCGATCTGAGGGAAGTCATGGCCTTGGTCTTCCGCGCCTTGTCTTGTAGAAGCCCGTACTCCGGTGGTAGGCCTTGCTGTCGGCGGCTTGTTCGCTGCTCCTGGTTGGCGTCGGTGTCTTCTCCGCAACGTGGGCTGGGTTCACGGCTTGACGGGGGCGACCGGTACATGAACGAAGCAGCACCTCCACCAGATGTCACGGGGTCGTGACGTGGCCGAAGACAGGAGACTTCGTGTTGGGATTTAACTGTTTATTTGGGCGAACCTGTGCCCGGTAAACGGAAAGTCCAATTACGGCAGCAGTCTCGCACAGATAGCAGTCTCGGGCTGATAGCGGCGAACGGAGCGTCAGCCTTCGATCAACAACTGACAAGTGGCGAAGCGCGTCAGCATTTATACTCTTGCCGTCGAATGTTCTAGCGTTATCGCTGGCGGTGGCGTAGGTTCCAGAACAATCTGTACCGTTCGCACAGTGGGCGTGATCTTATCGAAATGATCTACTACAGTCCGGAACCTTCTCGAAAACTGCAGGCACGGTTTGGTGTGGTGTTTTGGGATGATAACAAAAACTTGGGAAA
The DNA here is from genome assembly GCF_043290135.1 of Rhipicephalus microplus. Taxonomy (NCBI): domain Eukaryota; kingdom Metazoa; phylum Arthropoda; class Arachnida; order Ixodida; family Ixodidae; genus Rhipicephalus; species Rhipicephalus microplus. Next base: position 266,399,583 of record NC_134700.1, read on the forward strand.
TGGAACGTGGCAATATGGTCCCCTTCCGTACACTGCCGCTGGAAATCGATGGATCATTGTCGCCGTCACCATCTGACAAGGTATGCTAAACAGCTCCACTACCTACGGCTGGTGCACGTGACGTAGCCAATTTCGTCTTGCGACGCTTCATACTGCGTCACGGGGCACCACGTGAACTACTGAGTGATCGAGGGCGTGTCTTTTTATCCGTAGTTGTACAACTCCTCGGTCATGCCGCACGGTTCACCGCACCTCTGCAGCCTACCACCCACAGACCAACGGTCTAACTGAGCGCTTCAGCCGAACGCTAGGAGACATGCTCTTCATGTATGTCAGTTCTGACCAATCGAACTGGGATGTCATTCTCCCATTTTTGACTTATGCATACAACACCGCGACGCAGTCAACCACAGGCTTCTCGCCTTTCTTTCTTCTATATGGGCGTGAGCCATGCTCCACCCTTGACACCATTTTGCTGCATCATCCTGAAGTCTCAGAGTTCAACCTTTTTTCTGAAATAGTGCACCACGCTGAAGAGTGTCGTCAGTTGGCCTGATCATTCACCTCGGACAAGCAAGCACTCGAAAAAGACTGCCACAAACGCGACCAGCAATTCGGGCTTTTGCCGTAGGCTCGCTCATCTGGCTCCGACTGGCCTTCTACTCCTCAGGTCTGTCCTCTAAGTTTGCCCCCAAGTTTCACGGTCCTTATGGTGTCGTCGAACGTTGATCTCATGTCACATACGTGATCGAGCCGGTCCCGCCAGCTACAGACAGGTGCCGCCTTGGTCGTGAAACTGTCCACGTGAGTCATGTCAACCCCTATCACGACCCACTCCTACTTTCGTCACCTTGACTTGCCAGGATGGCTCGTCTTCGTCGCCGGGGTATTGTAGAGAGGAAGAAGATTATGTGCCGCAGTGGGTCACGACTTTAGCGAGAGGAGCCGAGCGCAAGCTGTTGCCCCGAGCGCTGTGATTCGTGTGTCGGTTGCTGCTGCCCACTTTTCGTATCAATAGATCTGCTGTGCAAGTATTATTACGCCAATAAACCCCGTTTTACTAACATAAATTCGTTGTCATCGTAAATTTAAATGAATGCTAGTCTGATGTATTTTCTATGAAGCTGTGTGAATATTCGAAATTTCAAACATTTTTCAAATTTTTTTTACTATTCGATATGATTTGCACTAGAATTTTCGCTATTCGAACTTCCCAAAGATCAATGCAGGCAAAGTCTAGCTAAAAGTGACCCCCATCAGTGTTGTATTATGCCTCACCTCATTACATTCCCGCATTGCAGCAAAGCTGCCTTTCAAGCTCTGCAATGGTTGCAAATGTATTGACTCAAGAAAACGCTGGTTCCTACATGCAGATATAAATGTGGCAGAAGTGGAGGCTCAGTTAATGCTCTTTTGGACCCAAGATTTGGGCAACAAGTTCGATAAATTGGAGGCCAAGGACCTTTAGCAACCAAATTTTCAGGTGTTTTATGTTGACGTGTATTCAAAACTCCTAACTCAAAAGGAGCCCTTGTCGGCCACATCAGTTGGGCTTGTCAGAAGTTGAAAGAGGATCGGAGGCTGTGAAAACATCATCTTTGCCTTTCATGTGTAGTGGTCTCAGCAACACTTTGGTTGCACCAAATCATCTGCTAATGCGATTCGGCTTTTCTATTGCCTCATTCTTGATAAGGCAACCATTAAATACCAGCTCGCTAGTTCTTCATCAGTCTAGTGAAAAGAGGAAATACTTTCATGTTGTTATATCTCTTAAGTATATGATTAGGAATCCTCTCCAACATTTTACCCCCACAATTTCACTTCAGCCTACTAAACAAATATATTCTAAAAATATTTTATAAATACTCAAAAATATTCGATTTGATTTGCACTCACGCTTCAATATTCAAACTGGCTTTGCACCCAAAACTTTGCTGTTCGCACAGTTCTAATTTCGCACCTTACTTTTTGCAGGCATGAAGGGCGTGTTTGGTTCACAGCGTACAGGGGTCGTCTGTGGATCCATGCAGCCAGCAAACAGCCCTCACCGGAAGACATCAGTGAAGTGACTGGCATTTATCGCAAGATTGTCAAAGGTAGGGTGCTTGTATTTCATTGTTTTATTAGTAAGTTAAAATACGCTGTTGTCATGAGCGCTTGAATTGCTCAACTGCAGGGTTGCCAGGTTTCACTATTTTGTGCCAATTCAGCTACTTTTTAGGCCAGTGGGTACAGACAAAAAGTTCTTGGGCACTTTTCTACTTCTTGGTTACGCTGTTCTTATCCTGACTTGAAACCAGGTTATCAATATTAAGTTACTCTCCAGCCACTGGCATAAAACTATGCATTGTAAAAACATGGTGGCTAAGGTGTGTTACCAGCCTCCAAAGCTGAATTGGGTGCTTGCATTACACAAAAGAAAAGGGGTCGAAGATGTGCGGCTCAGCCTCGGAGAATGCTTTTTACGTGAGACCTCATTTTGCAAACCACCCATTGGTGGACGAGGCTTCAAATCGTAATCCGAAGCGAGGAGTGCAATTGAAAGCACTCCGCATTCTGGGCGCTCTGCACTCACAGGCATTAGAAACCGAATATCCAACGACTTGGGAGTATTGGCTGTTCAGACTTCATCATCATGCAAATATTACCCAAAAGGCTTTTGCAATAAGCAATGTAAATGAATAGGTCACCATTGTTCTCACGTGCACATGGCTACTTCCTGGTTAGTTTCTCCAACTTCTTGGCTATTTTCGGTTTTTTCAGCCTGGAAACTGTGCTCAGCAGTATATGAACAAGGCCCCGATAACGAATCTCCTTCCTAAAGCAATGTTTCTGATTTAGGCCTTCCTTGTGTGAACACTTTTGTCACATTTCTGGGAAAGGCACTGGCCGAGTCACGGTAGAGCAGCTAATATAATGGCAAACATTGTAGAGGATAAAATTTCTAGTATTGTGCGACAAAGAAGTCAACTCTTTTTTATAAATTCAACTGTACACTAAATCTCTCTGAAGTATCTTGACAGAGTGCTGCATAAAGCTGCAGAGTAGGTTATATTAGCTTTAAAACATTGTTTAAAACAAATGTAAAATTATTATTTAGCCTCTGTTTCAAACAGAGAAAACACTGTCAAGAAGTGTTGTCCTCTTAAATTTTATAATATATTTTTTTTCTCTCCCTTTCCATGGTAGAGTCCGAAGAACTGAAATTTCCGGAAGAGTACCCGACGAGTTGCCTCTTGGGATGTGTCAATCTTGTTGACTGTCTGCACCAGGACATCTACCGTGAACAGGTGCCCCTCTTTGTCTCAAAAGAGTTCCAGTTATTTCTAGTGCTGCAGCGACCTAAAAGTTTTTACTGCATGCATACATCACACATGATAAGCTGCACTTATGTAAACAGAAAAAAAGGGGCACTGGTATAGTTGTATAGCATGGAGCAGCAAAACGTGCTGCTGAGGCATGGATGAGAAGAGTTTGTGTATGAGCTGATTTGAAGTGTTTTGTAAGAAAGCTTCGTCTGATGCTTTTCGTAGCTCTTTCTTGAATTCACGTCCAGATAGTTACCACTGATGTTGCCAATTATATAATCCTTATCAGTGTGACCCTTTTAGCACATTTGTGCCTGTGTTTGTATGTGTGCTACATATAATAACTGATAGACAGGCATCAAAAGCCATGCAGGGCTGAATGGAAAGCTCCCTTATCCTAAGCGTTGATTCACTAGTGTTTTGAAGAAGAATAATGGTTTTCTTTCTCTCTCTCTAACCAATTTTCCTTGTCCATGCAATTATCAAAGGTTGCATCACCGTTGATTAAGACCAGCAGTTTTTACAAGTTGAGCTATTAAAGTTATACATTAGAGAACTAGCACTCTGCTTTTTCTAGGCAGTCTCACTGTTTCTCCCGAGTCAAAAGGTGCAAAAAGACGACAAAAAAGGGGTAAACGCACACAGAGTATAATTCTTTTCACCTGTGCCCTGCCACAGTGGTCTAGTGGCTAAGGTACTCTGCTGCTGACCCGCAGGTCGCGAAATCGAATCCCGGCTGCATTTTCGATGGCAGCGAAAATGCAGCCTGCGTGCTCAGATTTGAATGCACGCTAAAAAACCCCAGGTGGTAGAGATTTCCGGAGCATTCCTCTACGACGTCTTTCATAATAATATGGTGGTTTCGGGACGTTATAACCCACATATCTATCAATCTATCCTTTCATTCGCTGTCTTCTTTGCAGCTTTTGCCTCTGAACATGCTAAACTAATGCACCCAGCTATCCCATCTAACCTTACTGTTTCTTTTTGCCTCTTTCAGTATCCATTTGGAGAATGCTTTTCTCCTTTTGTCTTGATATGTAAGGAACCTCACGAGCTGAAAACAAAGTTTCCTATGAAAGGACAACACAAAATCTGTAAGTGTACGAGGTGTTAAAACAGTTGCTTAAGCAACTGTTTTATTTTTTGTGTGTGTCTTACTAGGTTGCTTGAAACTACTTTTATAGACAGTTAAAGAGGCACTTACCTGCAATTTAGCTGCTCATAGGATCGATTTCCGAGAACATGCATATACCAGCTACCAGAATATCAACAGTTACAATGACTTGGAAGATAATTTATATGAACATTGAAGTGCACATGCACTATGCATACATTACACCACGCAATGTTGACAGTGCCTCGGGTTTCTTGAAAACGCGACCTCACAGCTGCAGCCAAGTTCCAAGCTGTCACAGCCAGGAATGACGTCAGTCTCCATACTCTTCTTGGTGTGCTTGCGCTAACAGACTAATATTTCGTGACTGCCCTCAAGCCAATGCGTGCCCTGAACGTATGGAAGGCCTCAAGAAAATCGTTGCCACAGAATGACAAAACAACAATAGCGATAATGCAGCAGGAAAAAGATTGCCAGCATACGTCAGGCCATGCAGAAATGTGTCAAAGTTCTGTTTGCTCATGTGGCCGAGTTCGTTTACCACGTTGCACACCCTAGGCTAAGTGACAGTTGGGCAGCTTGTCGTTTTCAGAGCTCTTGCAAACTGAAACTGGTTAGTAATAAAGAGGCTGTAAATATATCTCATGTGCTGTAGCGATCTATGTGCTATGTTATGGGTAATGGGCTCCTGGCAACACATTAGAAAAAGAAAAAAAAACTGGATCGAAATTTTGTATCAGTGCCTATTTAATGATAAAGCAAAAAAGGGCACAACACTAGAGAGCTTTAGGAAGTGTACATTGGAGGACTTTTTTTGTTACACACAATATTAATGAGATCTATCCGACAATCATGCCAAGAAAAGTATATAGGGGACGTTATTAGAAGCCATTGTAATGTAAATGTGAAGAAAGAAAAGGCCATGGGCAGGGACCGAACCTGCGACCTTCGAATGGTCTACCAACTGCTCTACTCTACCAACTCTAGCTCTACCAACTCAATATGCTCTACCAACTGAGCTACTACGATGGCTATGCCCCGTCAACTTTGAGGTATGTATATGCATTAAAGGGACACGAAAGTCGAATAACAATTTACGTCAGAGAGAAAGGTCAATGTATGACAACATCTAAAACGACAATATTATTAGCAACAGTGTCCTACTTACCGAGAAATCAAGGTAAATGCACAAGAACCCAAGCGCCGCAGTAGGACATTTTCAAAACGATCCCGATGACATCGGGAGCCCGCCTACAATTAATCACTGGTAATTGATCTATCTGCACTAAATAAGGAACGTTCTGTGTATCAAGCGACGCAATAAAATGCTGCTTGTTCCTTTCTGTTTGATTCATGGAAAAAGAACCATGGGGGAATGGCGCGAGTGGTTCGAAAATTCAATTTTTGCGTGGTTACACAGGACAGGTGGTGCCATCTAGTGGGGTGCAGTTGAAACAAAAACGTCTGCAATCTCGAAGCCAATGGCGAGAAATTGATCAATGGGCGTTGTTGTGCTGTTATGGCTTCTGCTGATTTCAGACTGCTGCTACTAGCGCAGTACAGCCGGGCGACGTTGTGCACGGCAACAGTGATGTGAGACGGTCTGGTCTGTTCGCTTCTTGAGGCGGGTAATTTGAAGTGCGCTAACCTGATATGGACCACTAAAACGTGGTTTTACTTCAAAATAGGCCTTTCCTTGGCACAAAAGTAACACTACGAGGTTTCTGGACCATCATTTCAACAATAAATGTCAACTTAATATAGTTGCCTTTAGTGTCCCTTTGAACGTCCTACTGGCGGTGCTGACTGACACTCCCACGTTTAATGCATATACATACCTCGTAAAGTGAACATAGGAACAGCCGCTGTGGTAGCTCAGTTGGTAGAACACCGGACACGTTATTTGAAGGTCGCAGGTTTAGTCCCTGCCCCCAGAAAGTTAACTTTTCGTCCACTTTTATTTCTTCACATTTACATTACACAATTACTTCTAACAACGACCCCTATACTTTTCTTGGCATGATTTTCTGATAGATTTCATTAATAATCTGGTAAATGAACAGAATTAAACTGAATCTGTGGTCCTCAAGTTTACAAGTAGTAAAGTCTAGATTGTGAACAAGGATTCTGTGGGGCACTGAAATGCCTTTGTTTTGATTTGTCGTCGGCATTCCATTTCAGCTTACCACGATCTGTAGATTGGTATGTAATTTAAGCTTCATATGGATTTGGTGCAGCATTATATAACTGCATTTTACTAATTCTAGCCTATTCTGTTCGCTGCAATGTAGTGCCCTTTTTCTTTCAAACCCATGAAGTGTAACGCCACACTTCGCAGCATAACTTATGCCCAGCGTTTTATGCCACCTATAAAATGTTTGTTACAGTCAAAATGGACTCGAGGCTGCACCATGCAGCAAAGAAGACACTGCTCTGCCCTCAGATCTTGGAACGCTAACCAGATTTTTATAACTGTGGGAAAGAAGCCTCTGTTTTTTGCGCAGAAAATAAATTCTTTATTATTGTACAACGTAATACTAAAGGAGTGTGAACTTTCATCGCTTTGGGAAAAGGCGCATGAAAACAACCATGTTAAGGAAGACAAAAAATACAACTGCAAGCATAAGCCAGATCCAGCAGTTACACGAGCGGCGTAGATGATCCTCGAGCCGTCGCTGCTCCTTCTGTAGTCGTTCGTAGTTTTGTTCTGCAGATTGCACACTCTTCTCAACAGCCTGGAAGGTGAGCACGGTGTTTATAGTTTAGCAACGCCATAAAAGTCACATTTGTGAAATTACTGCTTGTACACAATAGAACCTTAAAGGGACACTGAAATGGTTTCGAATTTGCAAATGTATCCGAATTCGGTATCCGTGACCTCTTACAAAATGTCTACGGATGTTTTTTTTTTCGCGACGTTGAATTAACAACGGCGTTATAAGAGAGGAAACTTTGACCAAGAAAACGCCCCCCCCCCCCCCCCCCCCGCGCAGCGGGGGAGCACGGGAGAGATACACACTTGGGGAGGTGCCGTCACCGTCAGGATCGGGCAACTTTGCGCCGGGCCGCCTGCATCGCTCAGTTAGCTCGGCTTGTTTACTTCGTGGTTATGCCTTGTTTCGCTGCAATCTGCTGCCTGGCAAAGCATCAGTTCTGCCAGTTTGTAGGGATTTCTTTCCATTGCACCGTTCTCTTCTTCTGATTAGAGATTTTCGCCATGCGACATTCACAAGTTGTGTTTGTGCAAGGTTCAAGTGGAGGTGGTTTTGGGACGTTAAACCCCACATATCAATCAAATCAAGGTTCAAGTGGACTCGTAATGACGAGTTATGGCACGGCATATGGCTGCCGCAGCCCTTATAGTCGCGATGAGCACGCTTTTAACAAGTTTTCCCGGGATCAGAAGATGGTTGCAAAACGGGCCACTGCAGCTGAATTAAAAGAAAATACTTCAAGCCTACGAGATGAAGCGCGCTGTGCCGGTCGCGAATCTGCCGAATTTCAAGGCAGCGGCAACAGCAGCATTCCTCCTCTTTCCCTATTTACCCGCAGTGTATGCATGAGCACGTGTAGCGAAAACATGTGTACAAAGATATCAGTATGCATAATTAAAATCAGCTGTTCTACAAGACAGTTGCATGCTTCTAGCGCAGTTAATCATACCCTTTGCATTTTAACACATCATCACTGTGGTACTGGGCAGTATTCAGAAAACGTCATGGTATTATACAAAAACAGAACTGCAATATATGAGCCAAACCATTCTTGCGCAATTTCCAGCGCTGTTCAGAGCACATATCACCACTGCGACAAGAGCGGCACTCGTCTGCGCCTCCCCCCGCCCTTTTTTCTCACGCAATAGCATACTAACTCATCGCATGCGCCTTGCCCACTGTGAAGTACGATACTGACTGCATTAAGAACACTGCGCTCTTAGCTGTGAAATCCACGAACAGCTGGTGTTTCTGCACACTGTCCGCGCCTAGCGCGGACCGTCCCACTACGCGGCTAAAAGCGAGTGCCAATGCTGCTGTTTCTTATCGAATTTAATAACCACTGATAAGCGTATCATTTATAATGGTTTACTACAGTGAAATTTAGCACTGGCACGCATCTTATACGTGCCAGTCTGTTTCCAACGCGGGTGAAGGTGGCTGGTTGGGACTCTTTTCTGTGCCGTTTCAGCCGTCGCCCTTTTAAAGTGGCGACCGGCTCGAACATGTACGGTTGTACAGCAAACTCGGTCCGACTTTCGGGGTTCGCAATACTTAGGGCAACTACCCGATTTCAACAAATAAACGCGGCGGCGACTGTCGGCAAGCGCAGTCAGCTGTCCTCACCTTCCTGACAGTGACGTCATGGAGTTTCAACCAATCACAGCGGCGGTAAGACTCGCGATGGCGGCCGCAGCATCTGTTGCTGCGGCCGCCATCGGAATTGCAAAATGGAATTATTTGTGCTGGTTTATGCAAATTTTCGACTTTATTTTCGTGTTCGCCGCACGAAATTACGCATCATGTCACTTTTCTTTTTTTTAAGCATTTCAGTATCCCTTTAACAAGCAAAGCAGATTGTGTTGGACCACGACAACTGTTTTCTTAAACTTGCAAAGCCCTTTACTTGCTGCGGTAATTTATTGGTTAAGGACCTTTACACGCGCTACCCGCACAGCCGCAACGCACGTGCCGGGACCCCTGCCGCATGCAAGCGGGGGACAAATAAGCCAATTGGCGATGCTGCGGAGGGTGAAAGAGCGTCGCCAATTGGCTTATTTTCCCCCGCTTGTGTGTGGTAGGGGTCCCGGCACGTGTGTTGCGGCAGTGTGGGAAATGCGTGGAACGGCCCTAAAGCCCTTGACCTTCACGGGTTGCACAATCGAGTCCGAACTTCCGCGGCCACATCTTCAATCGAGGTAAGAACGCTAGAGTCCCATATACTTTGACTTCAGTGCATTAAAGAACCCCAGGTGGCCGAAACTTAGAGTTCTCCACCAACAATTATTTTTTCAATGCCCCTTTGCTTATACTATAGTTTTGATGTATGTTAATTTCCCAGATGGCAGACGAATGTGGCAAAAAATATTTGATAAGAAACATCAACAAAATTTACCGACATTTTACTCCTGCTTTTGGTTGCAACATGTTTTCACTAGTTAGTGCATCTGCTTCACAATCCTCAAACATATATATCAGCATTATTCAGTTCTCTTGTTCAAGCACATTCATGCAATCAAATAAGCGAACACAGTGCTTCTATGTTTGTTTCTGTACGACTTTTTACATTGAAGATTAAAGAGACGACCAAGCCTATTTAAGCATGAAACAAAAATATTTCTCCATATTTTCAATAAATCTGTTGTGCCTACCCTTCAATTCAGTACAGGCTCAGGTTTGAAAACCTCTCTAACGTTGCTGTTATTATTACTCACTGCTAGTCATCACGTGGCACTTTCAACTCTTCACTATAGTGGTTGTATTATGATGGGGCTAAAAGCCTGTTCACTGTAATCAAAACGCATTTTAAGAAACCCTAGACGGCCTAAATTGAGTTCAGGGGTTTTGTATGCCAAAATCAGAATGCGACTGCAAGTCATATCATAATGGAACATTTTAAATTAATACCTCGTTTATTTTGTGCTTAGTGCTCTATTTAAAAGAACACGGGTATTCTTGCATTTCAGCCCCATCAAAATGAGAACGAGGGGGTTGGGAATCAAACTTGCGCACTCTGTGCAATGTCATTGCTACTAATTCACCAAAGTGGGTCAGCACAAGGTCAAAGTTGATACAACCTCCACTTTGTTGGCAATATTGTAAACATTATGTTGTAATAAGTCACCAAGTTACGAAACACTGGCTGGTTTACTTTAGGAGAAAAAAAAACTGAAATATGGCGACTTTAAAAAATGTGGCCTGTTCAGACATTTTTTAAAAACAGTTTTCTTCAGCCCACACGCTTCAAACAATGCTGCTTCACTCTCATTACAAGTACATTTATTTAAGACCAGTCTTCGTGACATTGATATTTGTGTTTTTATATCGTCATTAACTTTTGAGAATGACAAAGGACGAAATTGGTCCCTCCGTACAGACTAAGCTATTTTTTTCCTCCTATATTATGCAGTTAATAAAAAAACGAAGTTCACTTTCGGGCTACTGGGTGGTATGTGCACAAAATACAAAATAATCAAACCTAAACAATCAACTTTCGGACCTGTGTTGATTTTTCGTGGAGTCACCCTACTAATATAACATCCCCTGTACTTTCCAAGGTGTTGTCTGTTAGTTCTTATTAACTACCAACAGCTATCCACAATTTCAGTAAATATAAAATGTTTCAAACACTCTACTAAATTGCTAATGAGGAATTTATCATCTCCTAGAGTTTTCTGTCAAGTTTCAAGTTTTACGACCCCTACACTACTTCCAGCACTGAAGTGTTGCAGGTAAACAAAGCAACCTGTGCCCAGTTATGTGTTTATTGTGTGCGGCTGTCGTATGCGTCTTGCTCTCAGAATTTTTTTGTGAGTGTTCTAGAACGCAACTGTTTTGACTACAAGCACTGCAAAAACAAAATGGTCACCTCTGTGTCCTTCTTCACAATGTGTCCAGCAAGCAAAGCATTCTGCTTCAGGTTCTGTGCCAAGGAGACCATCTCCTCGGCAATCTTCTCCTGCATGGAGTTGTGGTAGCGCAGTACAGCGTCGAAATCTTCACCACCACCCTGACCAGGAACTCGCTGCCGCAATCCTTTGCTGTCGCTTGCTAAACAGTTCAGAATTATAATATTAAAAAAAGTGTTGTAAAATGAGAACAGTTAAGAACTGCACAAGCAACTGAATGAAAAGCGATAGGTACATAAAAGGAAAATATATATTAGGTGCCCATCGATACTAACCCTTTTTTAAGCAATACACATTATCCACACCTACATTATCACACACCTACTCGCATTCATATCCACAACGCTAACTCTCCTAAACAAGCACATTTGACTGGCTGCAGCCAATTGCTTCTCCTTCTGTAACATTCTCACCGTTTGTCTTAACAGAAGTTCGAGATTCCAGCAACTCCTCGCGGACATCACGTATTGTCTTGGTCTGCCGTTTAAGCAGGATTTCCTTGGCCTTGTCATCAGGGACGGGTTTTAGGGCAAGTTGCTCATGGGCGAGAGCCTTTTCTGGACTGCTGTGTGGCTGCAGTGTTTGGAAAAAAAAAAAAACATCTTCAGGAAATTGTACTCACACACGGCATCTGCCAAAAGTATTAGGTCCGAAAAAAAAAAAAACGCACTCACAATCGAATTACGTCATATCACCCGCAATACTTGCCTGTGTATCCACAGCAATGAGGCGCTTCAGAAAGTCGACTTTGCTCGCATAATGCACTAATGTATCCTGGCTTGGCTGACTGCAAAACATACCCCCTCAGTGCAATGTTGAAAAGAAAAATGTGAACAGAGGCACTCACCATGTGTTTATGTTCCTCAGGTCTAGTAACATATCTTCAAGGCTTTGAACATACTGAAAAAAACATGTCGACTGGGTTAATCCTCTCGGGATGACCGGGATTTGTAATTTTCGATAGCCACTATAAAAGGGATTAAGTCGTAAATCACCTGTTGCGTCAGTTTGCAATCGCCGAGCGTCAAACCCTCTAGTATAAACTCGCACGAGCATAGCCGCGCAAGCGGCGGGTTCATCACTCGTAGCCGTCACCCTACACCACTGAATACGCCGTACAGACACCCGGGACAACAGTACGCCTTTTCAATAAGAATTTCACGCAAAAGAAAACAAAACCGGCACATTTACTCACGTATTTCACGGATGAACACGGCCGCATCAGATAAAGCTGCTGCTTGATTGCATACACGCGTTTCGTAAAAAATAGGAGTTGGCTTACGAACCAATCCGGGAGAATCGCCGCACACGAAGAGTCGGCAGTTAGCCGAGAGTAATTAACCTGTCGAAATTTGAGACGCTGGGCAATTGGAGTGAAATATGGCCGAATAACAAGGTTCCACTGGAGTCGTATTCCAGCGACCGCACGAACGAAACAAAACTGTTGCTCGCCAGCTCGACGCCGTCAGTGCAGCCGTATAGTCTGTACGCCGCCACTCGGAGAGCTTGTGCGTAACTTATTCACGAGATCGATCCTTTTACCTTCTTGAATCGCCAGTCTGTGGGATCTCGCCCGTCAGCAAGAACTTCGCACCGCTCCAACAATCTGCAGAAGTTTATTTCCAGCCGTGACACGGGCGCCATGCTGGAAGCCGACGACAGCGACGTGACGTGACGTATCGTTCTTGAGGTGATGATGATAATGATGATGGCAAGCTAATGGTTTCACTTTCATTTTGCGGTGAAGAGAGCGACAGCCGCCAAAAAGCGCATCGGAAGCAGAACTAACCCAATGATCACATGTTTCTTGCCCTAATAAATAAGAACAAAATTTCTTACGCTTACGCAATGATCTTTATACTTATACATATTTACAAAAATTAGAAAAAAAAGCAACCGGCAATATTTTGTCGTGCGATACACCGCTTCACCACAAACGCAAATATCATAGTTTGTAGACGTATCTGACGTACCATTTCAAGCAGTCAAACTACAGCTTACATAAAATCGCTACTTATAGCTATGGTTTGCCAAGAATCTTTCATAAATATTTCAGTATGCCTTCAGAGCAGCTGATGATTTAGTAATCATAACTGATTTCAAAGTCTTTATAAGTACGACTGTAGTACATAGAATATACAGCAGTACACCTCGCAAAATTTAGATACGATTGCTTGAGATGTTGGGGGCCTTGCCATGTTCACCATCTTCCCTCAATACTGGTATAAATTAAAAATCTACTTGTTGCGCACCGAAGCTTATGACTTCCTCCTTCGCCTCCTTAAAATGGTGGAGAGATAATGAAAAGAATATGTATCTGTTTATAACTATGTATAGACAGCCTTGGAGAAGCTTCCGCATCATTTACTGAAACATTGTGCATTGTGACTTTTCTACGATATTTCGTTAAACAAAATAAACATTGAAGCACCACCATAAATAGAAGGAGTCACTAGATTTGCTACCTATGGCATACCAGGAGTTCGACTAAAATTACAAAATTTCCGCAAAAGACAGTCGCAACAAAGTGGTCGACTAATAATAGATGTTGCAGTAGCTGTAGAATACGGCTCTCCTTTGAGCGCTATTATAGTGCAGTTTGTTGACCTCGCAGGTTCAATAACGCCTATCGGGGTCACAATTCAATGGAGGCGAAGTGTTAGAGGCCCGTGTACAGTGCCATACCGATGCACGTTTTTAAGAACACCAGGTTGTTGAAATTTCCGGAGGACTCAACTACAGTGTGCCTCACAAGCACATCACAGTTTGGCAAAGGTATTCTCTGGTACGGCATGCTAAACCCCAGATATGCATTTTGAAGCAGTTTTCTACATGATCAAATTGCTGCATCACGACACAGTACCGGTTATCAATCTAGCGTTAATTTTCAAGTTCACCTTTCAATCCCGACAGACCCAGCCCATTGCAGCGCTTGGATATAGTGAGCAGGATCGGCAGGGCCCCCCCCGAGTAACACTGGACTGACACATAAGCCATGTGTGTGCTCAGCCAGTGCAGTGCGACATACTACCCAAAACCGCTCTCCCAGACCAGGTATAAAGACAGGTGGCTCCGATTCCCACAATTATCTACTGAGCAGGGCAGAACAGGGCAAGAAGACCAAGGCACAATCCACAGGGCTGTAGTTTAATATGCTAGATTACCGCATAAACCCACCACTGTTTGCAGTATAATAGTGCTCCAGCCAATCATAGGCACTCCTCTGCAGCTATCATGTGGCCTCGGGTCAAATTCTGCTCACCCTGGCATGTTCTATCACATCAGCACAAGCTAACCTCTGCTACTCTTGCTGGGTGCCATACAGTCAATAAGACTGTGATTTTTTCCCTCTCTTGCTCACAACCCTACAAACCCCAAAACATGCTACATGAACATATTTTTTTCAGCAAACTGGGAGTGCGGGAACACACGACAGAGAAGAGCCACACAGTATGAGCACTGTTCTCGGTCTCTTGTGTGTTCCCGCGCTCCCAGTTCGATGAACGAATATGAACTACCAACTTGCAATCTATCCTGCTGCAACATGAAACCAATTGCATAGTAAGCCCGGCATGTAAAGGCACCCAAGCATTGCCTGTGATACATATTACGAAGATGAAGCAAGGTCAACCTACGAGCTGTGGCAGCCTGATGAACATTTATTGACCCACATTCTCCCAAATGCTTCATAGCTTTCTTCATGTCCAAGAAGTAAAAAAAAAATGACATCATGTGAATAGATGATGGTATGCATAAAACAAGTGAATTATGCTATTTCTCTGTCTCGCTGTTATAAAATGTGTATGTCAATACAATTTAATTATGTACGCATTATACAGCAAAATAGACTTTGTGCAGACTAAATACAGGCAAGACGATGAATGTTATATACATTTATTTACAGTTTAAAATTAGCAGCAACAACAGCATCTTTCTTTTTTGTTTTTTTCTTTGCTGGTGCAACAGCAGATGTAACTTGATCCTGAAGCCGCTCAAAGAACTTCTTCGATGAGGAGAGGCTCTTCTCTGCCCACTTGTCACTTTTTCCCTGAAAAATTGGGCAAAAATCAACAAGCAGTCGGTGCAATACCTAACCGTATTATGAGAACATACGCACAGGGAACATAAATATTGGCAACGTACATTTCCATCAGCATTACGCTAAGCTACACTGTTATTTTCATAATGCATTTAAATTGCATTTCAATTTAGTGCTTCTGGCATACTAAATACGTAAGGGAGCTCTTGCACACAGTTTGCAGTTCAGTCAGCACACACTTCCAGTGCTAGCACATGAAAGTTTGCTCCCTGATTAAGCAATGGTCATGCTAAAGCAAAGTAACAGATGCCCCCATAAGCATCCCATAACAGACTTTTCCATATTTCTTCGTGTGAATGTGTCTTTAAAACGCTATGTGTAATGACACGCGCTACAACAGCATTTGGCTCCCCCAGCAGTACCATTTCATTTTAGTCTCTCTGCTGTGATAAAATAGAATCAAACACAATAAATACTGTCTTTGTATTAAACATTCTTTACAACTGCACACAGTGATACTAAACTAAACTAAAAATTGGCTGATTTCCGCTTAACTTGTAATACATTTGTAAAAGTTCATTTATATCCATTTTTGTTTTATAATGGTTCAATTCAGCAATGAAAACCACAACAATCTTTTTTGAAAAGGTTGCTCAGTAGGCAAAGATATTTTACTACAAAATGTTTGTACACTATCATGGACTTCAGTCTCCTGACCAATCCAAAGATATTTAAACAATATCAGACATGTGAACACTAGGCATTTTTACCATAAACCTGATACATCTTAACATATCAACAGTGTACCACATTTTCCGTACAGAATCTCTGCCCACTTAATATTTATTTTAGTGGTATAGCAAAATAGCCAGTATTGTCCAAATCGTACTACGGTGTACAAAACCTACGAAAGTCTGCAGAGCACCGTTTCAAGCAGACATACCTTGACGGCTTTAGAACCCTTGGCTGATTTTGAACCCTTGACAGGTTTGGCAAGCTCTGTATTGGTTGCCTTGATCACTTTCCTCTTTTCTTCAGAGACTTTGCCAGCCTTGTTATTAGCCTTGGCAGCTCGGCGTTTCTGGAGAGCTTTCTTAAGCCTTCGTTCTCTGAGCTTCTGTGTGCGAGTCCTCTCGCCCTTGGAGACAAGCTCTCTCTTTGGCTTGGTCTGGAACGAATTTTTTTATTGGACATACAAATCATGTCAGAGCAGACAAAGTAACATACGTAAACCAAACAACCATGCAAGAAACAAACCAATAAACAATAGCTGCATAAATATGCAAGGTGAGCAAAAGCTACAAAACACAACAAAAAGATAACGATTTCACAGCAAAATGTTCTTGGTGGCCTACTACTTCATCATATTGGTGAGCAGTCGATGTAAATGTGCGTCAACCTACAGCCGACAAGCATTCTAGCGTGCTCACTTGATAGGAAACCTCGCAGAGCAGAGTGCAGAGACAAGTCAGTAAGAATATCTGCACACACAGATGTATAGATTTAAATTTACCACGGCAAGTGCTACAAAGTAGCACCATAATAAGTTTGTAAAAAATATATATATATATTTCTTTAAAGTACTCTAAATGCATAAAATAAAAGAGCATTGAGTAAGCCTACTTGTTTCTGAAATGTAAAAAGCCGGTGCAGAATCGTAAGAAATTATGGCATCAGTCAATCAACCTTACACAAGCAGCATGTTTGATGCGTAGTATGGTGCCAAAATGCATGCAAGGAGGTTAATTACTACATTGTAAGAACTTACTATAAAATACTTGTAACACCAGGCTGTGTTAGCAAAATGGCAGGGCTCCAAAAACCCACAGAGCACTTGCAAATTCCAGCCCTCTGCTAATATGTACACGTTTGACAATTCAAGTGCGGCTAACTTTCTTACCTTGACCTCCTGAGGTGCCAGGAGGGAAGCGTCGCTCACTCCTACTGGAGTCACCTCTTCTACGCTCAATGATGGAAGATTGCTCACTACCTTCACCTCAGCTGAAACCTGCGAGAGTAATAACAGGATGAAAAATTGTTCATAATTATGTTATATGTATGCATCAAATGAATCAGGCAAAATGGCAGCTCGTATAAAAATATGCATTCAATTCACATTTACCATACATACTAGACTGTAATGACACCACAATCGTAATGAATGCGAGGGGTGACCTTTCATTGTATACAGAAAAAGAAAGAAGAATTGTGCGCATCATTGCACTTTTTAGACAACTTGAATTCAGGCATTCGATTGTAACGTGAAAATAAAGTATTGTTATTCATTCATTCATTCATTCATTCATTGTAACATGAAAGTCGACTTCAGATAGAAAAAAATCTGGCAGAAGCTCGGGTACAGTCGTGTAAATATGGCAAAATGTGTTGCAGAAATCTAAGAAGTGGAGAAGTTTCGAAAAAGGAACACAAAAATTGTCATAGCAACCACTTCAAAGATGTGTTCTATTCAGCTATGACCCCTGGCAAGGAAATTCTTTAATTGTGAAGCTTTCTCTTAAAAAAAAAAAGACACATTAGCTTCCCTAGCAATTTCGTGCTGCTCTTAGGTCTATGAAAAATTGCTTTACCAATCAAGCCAACAACATTTTAAGGTATACTATACATTTAAGTATGTTATAACAATTATTTTGTCAAGAGAAAAAGTTAATGTATTGGGTGATTGTTGTTAGAACAGTTCTAATGTTCTATAACATTATACTGGCATACCGTATATACTCGTGTAAGGGCCGCACTTTTTTTTCGAAAATTTTGCTAGGTGCGGCCCTTACACGAATCAGGCCGATTTAGTACAGGCAGTACAGGCCAAAGGTCTGTACTGTTTATGCAACAGTAGCAGAGTGCAAGAGTCACAAATGACATGCCAGAAATGTTTTTATTCGGATTCCATTTCGCTGTCCTCGTTCTCGGAGGAGCTCGCCTCGGCGTCCGCGTCTTCCCAGAGACGGTCATCTTCGGTGCCGTTCATGGAGTTCGAAATTCCCGTTACCTTGAAGCTTTTAGCAACTACTTCTACTGACATGGCACGCCACGCATTCAAAATCCATTCACACACCTGTTGGAGCGACGCCCGCTTCAGCCGTCCTGTAGGGGTCTTCTCGTGGACGCCTCCAGCCATCCATTCAGAGTAACATCGGCGAAATTCCACTTTGAATGGTCTGTTGACGCATACGTCGAGCGGCTGCAGCACACTCGTCAGGCCACCGGGAATGACGGCCAAGTCCGTACGAGTTGCGGCAACTCGGTTCTTGACGCGGTCGGTCAAGTGGCCCCTAAAGCTGTCCAAAACAAGGAGGGCTTTCCGTTGTAACAGCCCTCCAGGTCTGTTTGCCCAGACGGTCTTAATCCAGTCAACGACCAGTTCCTCGGACATCCAGCCCTTCTCTTGCGCACGTACGACGATTCCCTGAGGGAACTTCTCTTTTGGGAGAGTCTTCCTTTTAAATACGACGTACGGCGGAAGCCTCCTGCCGTCTGCCGTGATGCACAACATCACAGTGCACCTTTGGCGTTCTGCACCAGTCGTGCGCACAGACACACTTTTCGCACCTTTTAAATCCACTGTGGTGCTTTCCGGTGCATCGAACCACACAGGTGTCTGGTCCGCATTCCCAATTTGGGACAGGTCGTATTCATGCTCCCTCCTGAGAGCATTCACGAAGCGATGAAACTTAATGACGTGGTCTTCGTACTCGCGCGGCAGTTTTTGGCAAATCGTCGTTCGGCGCCGAATAGAAAGCTGGTTACGGTTCATAAACCGCGTAGCCCAGCCCCGACTTGCCTTGAATTGTGCCGGGGGTATTTCCATGTGGCGAGCGATGCTGAGGGCTTTGACGCGTATCATGTCAGTCGATACGGCGTAGCCGTCCCTTCGTGTGTCGACGACGTAGTTGACGAGCTCGCTTTCGAGTTGCGGGTACTTGCACTTTTTCCCGCGAAACGCCTTTCGGCTCCTGTTAGTAGCGGCGAGGGCATCTTTCTGATTCATCCAGTAACGCACGCGCTTCTCATCGACGTCGTACTTTCGTCCAGCTTCCCGCTTCCCGTGCTCCTCGGCATAGTCAATCACTTGCAGCTTAAATGCTGCAGTGAATGATCTCAGATGCCGGCCCATCGTCCGTCACGTGCGCTGGCTTCTGCAGGGTTCACTACAACCAACAAAGTGACACCGACGACACCGATCTGAAGTCGCGCTGCCAACGTATCGACACGATGCTAGGAACGATGCCAACAAAGAGGCCGCACAAGGCAAATATGGCGGCGCGCTGTCAACAGCGTGGTCGGCGCGTCGGCGGAAGTAGAATAAAAGCGGAAAAGCGTGCAGCGCCATCTGGCTGTAAATGAACTAACTACACTTTTCTGGCGGGACATTTTGAACTTTTGTTTTTTTTTTTTCGAAATATCCGCTTTCAAAGTTGGGGTGCGGCCCTTACACGAGGGCGGCCCTTACACGAGTATATACGGTATCATTTATCCAGACAAAACAGTACATTTTCCAAAGTATCTTAGCAATTAGGATGCAAGTATTTTTACATTATTTTTCTACACCTGTGTCAAACTAGAGCTAAGAGTGTTACAATAAGAAGGTATTTTGGGGAGCTTTTAGTTAAGCAGACTGCTTTTTTGAAGGAGTGCTAGACCCACGCTAAGCTGTATTAAACAGCTAGAAAGCAGCACCCTAAATGTAAATACACAAAACTTACAGGCTTTGGCATCATGTGGAAGTTGGACAATGCATCCAGCTTTGTGAACAAGTCCCGCATGGCTGTTCGAATCTCAACGTGGGCAGGATTCTCTTTGGGAGGTGCGTCTTCATCAGCGGCCTTCTGCTTCTCCAGGAACTGCTGTTCGTAAACCTAGTGGTACAAAGGGTGCAAATATGCATTAAAATAAGTCTCAAAGCTGCAAGAAACTCACGGCAGTTCAAAGGGCACATAACATTTTCACCCATGCCGGTTAACAGTAATTCAATGCAAATAGTGCCGTGCAAGTTGAACCCACAATTAATCTTCAAACAATCACAATTATGCTTGACAGTAAACATAAAACTTCCTTCACCCCCCCCCCCTCCTTTTTTTTTTAAATTTTAAATGAATATAGATACCTGTGCTAAACTGAGTTTGCTTTTCTCTTGATCCAGTGTGACCCGTCGGCGCAGCTCAAATGGTTCCTCCGTTGGCCTAGTCTTTCGTTCAACGTCATCCCAGGCTTTGTCTCGTATCCTCTGCAGTATCACGTCCTCTAAGCACTTTGTAGTCTCATCAGTGATGGCAACAGCTGCAAACAGAGCACCAAGCTGTTCGCATGCACTGTGCAAGACACCACACTTCAGCTGCAATGATTATTACCAGAAAGGACAGTGGCCAGATTACTGCCACGCACATTCTTAACACCAGTCCCAATTCAATGAAGTGAGGAGCTGAGTAATCGGTATGCATGGTGCGATAATAGTGTAACGAAGCACCAATGACCCATCAGCGTCAAAGTAATACTGCACCCACAGCGTCTTAGAGTACAGTGTGCTAACTTTCATTTATGACAGAATTCAGGTCATCACCAGTACACTTATGGCACCACGACAATCATAAAGAATTTATGATTTTTTCTTTATTTGCTAAACTAGCATTTAGTGCCATATGCACAACCCTAAAACACCAGTGACCTCTCAAAAGGTAACGACGAGTGCTTATCTCTTCTAACAAGTGATCTCAAGAATAATATATGGAGTCTTGACTTTATTTAGTCTAACTTTGCTGGAATAAAGGGTGAATGACCTTGCACACTCTAGATACAAGCTCACAGATTGGCATGTTTAATGCTCCTTAATTAGTAGCCATAGGATGACTGCTGCAGCTTAGTTAGAATAACTTTATCTGTACTTACGCTGTCTCGTCGCATGATCGAATTGGATGTGCTCCTGCAGCAGACTGTTTTCAGGTCTTGCGGTAGCTTCTACCTCTCCCTGGAGTCGCCATGGTCGTGGCTCGAGGTTTCGTTCCTCAAACTGCTTGATTTTTTTCTTAATCTGCACAGGTAGACAAGCATTCAAAGTTTCAGGTCAACAAAAGCAAGCAGTCGTACACACAACAGATTTTCAGAGCACATTTGTGCTTTTGCTTGAGCAAATGAAAGAGAAGGTAATGATTGTAGTTTTTAGCATTCTTCAGACGGCAATACCGTGGTACACATAAGTCAAAGAATTTTTCACTGGCCTAGTCGGTGAAACAGCACTAAATGAGCGTCTAGGCTTGACAGACAAATGCAAACGATGAAAGACAGGTGAGTTCAGTACAAGAAGCCACTAGGTCAAGTGTTATAGTATTGAGCTAGAACATCCTGGAGTAACTAAAACAAATGCCAATTGCTTCTTTAATTCAAACATGTGGTTAAAGTGGCTCCTTTAGTTTGACAGCCTGTGACAGAAATAACCCCAGCATTACTTCCATCATAATAATGACATGCACCATAAATTATTTAATCACTAAAAACTGCTTTCATTGCATATTGAGCATCTGATCATTTATGCAGAGGACCTTGCTAGTGTAACAAACACTTTAGAGTTTTGAGTTTGAAGACACAACACTTTATAATGTTCAACTAAACACTATCTCTGCGCTATCAATCTTAGAGGCAGTGACTGAAATTCTTCTGCTAAAACATCAGTTTTGAACAGCTGCATTTGAAGGAAGTGGGTGTATCAGACAAGTCACACAGCAAAAAGAAAAAACTTACAAATTCTTGGCTTTGCTCGAAAGATGATTTTTGAACGTCATCTTTTGCTGTGCCATTCTGGTTAGTACTTCTGTGTTCATTCATCCTGCAGAAAATTAGGAGTGAGGGAAAAACGAGGATAGAAAGTAGCTGGCAAAACTTGTATAATGGACAAGGTACTCTTAAAAAATTACAATGGAAAAACCCCGCACCCAGACATGGCAACCCCAATAAAGTGTAAGCTTAGCTCTATTCATGACGGTAGTTGGCCGTCCAGTCACATGTTGTGAGCCTAGTTTGACCTGTCACAACAATTTTATTATTGTGGTATTTTGGTGTAAACTTCACTTGTATAATTGGAATCAACAGTTCTTCCTAGCATGTTTCTGTCGGCACGATCCTTCGTCTTAAATATTTAATCCATGAGACAATATCTACGCTTAGCCAGTTTTATACTACTTTACATTGCGGTGAATCCCTGTTACACTGATACTATCGGAAGCAACCTGAACATGGCTTGCACATACACCTGCACCGTACAACAAAGACCATTAGGGTTTCAAAAGCACTTTAAGCTGGAATGTGACACCACCGAAAGTCCTCGCAAATATTTTTCTGGTGCAGCCCGTACCAAAAGCAGCAACAGAAAGCATTCAATGTCTGTGCAATCTACTCGGGAAAACAGCTTCTAACACAAACTAGCTGCTCCTCTAACTACAGCTCTGTGGCTGAAGTATATCGAGAGACCTTTGTGGCAAAGCAATTGATTGATTTGTGGGGTAGGACGTCCCAAAACCACCATATGATTATGAGAGACGCCGTAATGGAGGGCTCCGGAAATTTCGACCAACTGGGGTTCTTTAACGTGCACCCAAATCTGAGTACACAGGCCTACAACATTTCCGCCTCTATCGGAAATGCAGCTGCCACAGCCGGGATTTGATCCCGCGACCTGCGGGTCAGCAGCCGAGTACCTTAGCCACTAGACCACTGTGGCAGGGCCTTTGTGGTAAAGCAAGGCAGCTCACTTTTTTAGAGACGTAATCAAACGGCATTACCAATGCTATTAAGTGCAATTGAGTGACTTCCGGTGTCAATATTAGTGGCAAACCGGCTGTGAGATTTATTTATTACAAATTATTTCATCTCACCTATACATTGTCCCATAGCCTCTAAAATACTATTTAATTATTGTGTGATTGGATAGCCTAATTTTCTCTTACCATTCACTTTGGCCAACACTAGCGGGGAATGAAGTTAAGCTAGAAGGGGTCTCACATGCTCGGTAACACTCCAATGAACAGGTGGCCCGACACGATGTAACCAAAAATGAAAAAGCTTTGGTTCCGTTATCTTTGTTTGTAAAAAGTCAAGGCTGATCTCTTTTATGAACGATACATTTGTTCATTTGGCAGTCTATGGGACTCTCAGAACTCTACAACACCACCGCAGCTCAATAGAATGAAGCTTTTACTGTGCTCTTGTTTCCAAAACATGCATAAAACCAAATCCCCTTACCTTGTGGCAGCCTTGCCAGCATTCTTGGCATTTTCGCTGTTGGGCATGGAGGCAGGGGGATCAAAAAAGTCTTTGTACGTAGCATTGCGGCCACCCTGCACAGAAACACTACAGTTACAATTTTTCTGTTCTTTTCTACAATACCAAGAACTAATGATTTGGCTCTGCATAAATGTATGCATAAATTTTGTTTCTACACAACATAAGCAAAGCACGTGAAGATAGTGGATTTTAAGCTTACATGAAGCGTTCAACAGTCATATGGAACTTAAGACTAGCGCTGCAATATAACAGCAATTTCGGACACTGATGTGTCTAGCAGCGAACACCTATATCATTCGCCAGTAATTATGAGGTAAGCCAGGCGCTTACCTTTTCTCTTGGATCGTCTTCGTCCGACGAAAGCTCACGAAAATAATCAATGTCGTCGTCCTCGTCTGAATCACTTCCTGGAGCATCCATGGCCTTCTCTTCCCTATCGGCAAATGCTTCCATGTCGGCAAGACGGAAGAACGCGTCATCGACGATTGACGACGGTTGTGTATCTCGTGCTTGACCGTGTTCACCGCCATCAGTCCTGTCGTCACCGGCTTCCTCATCAGTCTCTTCATCATCTTCAGACGCATCCGAGAAGTCAAAGTCATCGTTTTCATCATCTTCCTCTTCCGCAGCGCTGTCCCCGAGATCCAACTTGTCAGTGTCACCTGTGTCATGTTTCTCGTGTCCCTGTTGACTTTTCTGCTCCCCCAAGTCTACGCCAAAGCTAATAGTAGACTTGGTTGCCACTCGGGACACCGATGAAATCAGGTCCTTAACAAGACGAGTGTTTCGCAGTTCCAGTTGCTGCCAGATCTGTTCGTCATCGAAGTTGTCAACAACCAGTGACGGCAGTTCTGCTTTCGGTGAGGAATTTGTCTTTCCTTTCCACTGGTCCACGACGTCGTACAGATCTTTCGTTAACTTCTTCATTGTTTCAGCTACCTCCAGCTGGACCCTGCCCCGCGGAAGAAAAAAAAAAGAAAAGTGCCTGTTAAAGCAACAAACTTCTACAAGCGCATCAACAGAACCGCCAGCAGAACATGTGGCAGTCTCACTTTCTGGACCGGTTGTCTTTCCTTACGTAAACACTAATTGCATTTTGAAACTTACTCGAGAAATGTTTCCGGTTTCTTCGTGCATGACTCAAATTCTTCGAGGCATTTGGACACATGCACTTGATCGGAATCGAGAGTCCGTGCTGTGGATTCCATGCCGTCGTCTTCGGTGGACGCCGCCATTTTCTCTCTACAGTGCTGCTGGCGATGTCGATGCGATGAATGCGTACACGACGACTTGAGAAAATGTGAGCACGCAGCAGGGAGGTTCCTATGCACGCATGCATAGAATAGTATATTCTAGGCACGGTGTTTGTCTTTGTCTCATCCTTCTCCCTTAGAATCAAGACGAGTACGCTCAATGACCTGTAGCGAACCATTTCGACATCGTCCCCTGCGCGAGCAAAACGTATAGCCACAGAACACCTGGTGTGACATATTGGTCGTATTGGTGTCGAGCTGAATCCGCGACTGTAGCGCGTCGCGCTGCACGCAATGTTTCGAGAAAGAGCTAGGATATGTGCGCAATGACAATGTTTCAACTTATATGTAGTACTGGTCTTCAGCTCAATAAAATCATGGATGCCGCGATTTCCAAGCTATGGACGCACCATTTCCACCTGTTTGAGTTCGATGGGTCAGATTTCGGAAATCATCAGAAAAGAGAGTATACCCCCAACCCCCACCCTCGTATTTGTTTTCTTTTATGTTTTTTTTTTTTTTTGCCAGAGCACATAGATCACAAAATGACGCTCGAACACCTGTGCCTGCCCGGCCCACTAGTAACGTTGGCCTGCACTTCAGATCAAAAAGGTGCCCCCTCCCCGGAATAAATGTCTGCTAACGCCCTGCTAGCGGTACGAATTAAGGCTGAGCTGGTGGCCTTCCCGGCCTCCTTTCCTTCCTCGGCACCCTCATATCACTCAACCACGCTTCCCTTTCCCACACTTTGCTATACATATACTAAAATATAGATGGTACTAACCTACCGAGCAGAAACCTAGATGATTATAAAGAGGGTTCAACTTAAGTTGGGGATGCAGCGAGCAATGGAAAGGAAAATGTTAACCCTGGGGGACAAGAAGATAACAGAGATCGGCAAGCGGGCCCAGTGAATTGGAGACAGAAAGTTAGGTGGGCAGGTGAGATTAGGAAGTTTGTGGGTATAACGTGGCAGCAGCAAGCACAGGACCGAGTTGATTGACGGAACATAGGAGAGGCCTAGCTTTGTCCCAACGTGATTGAATTAGTCCTAACCTACCGAGCAGAAACCTAGATGATTATAAAGAGGGTTCAACTTAAGTTGGGGATGCAGCGAGCAATGGAAAGGAAAATGTTAACCCTGGGGGACAAGAAGATAACAGAGATCGGCAAGCGGGCCCAGTGAATTGGAGACAGAAAGTTAGGTGGGCAGGTGAGATTAGGAAGTTTGTGGGTATAACGTGGCAGCAGCAAGCACAGGACCGAGTTGATTGACGGAACATAGGAGAGGCCTAGCTTTGTCCCAACGTGATTGAATTAGTCAGGCTGCTGCTACTGCTGCTGCTGCTGATGATGATGATGAAATTATACATGACAAAAACGGGAAGATCGAAACTTGCGATGAAAAAATCCGTAAATAGGGGTTGTGGCGACCTCACGTTTCAACAAGCGGACTTATCTTCTTCAAGGGGAGTCCTGTTTAAAGGGAAGTGAGAGTGATGAGAATTAAGTGATGTGCGTCTGGGGAGGCATGTGAGGAGAGAAGAGGGTAAAACATAGGATAGCCTAGTATCGCAAGGGTGGGAAAGAAAAGTGATGGTGAGAACGAGGGATGTGAGCATGAGGAAGACGGAAAGAAGGAGAGAGAGGTTAAACCACGCTATATACCATGTATAGGTTGTCGAGCCGACGTTTCGACAAGCGACTTGTCAATCCCTCAATCATTGAGCAATTGGGAGTCGCCTGCTGCACGCTAACGTGCGCCTTGCCGGAAATCAATGAAGTTTCGCACCCATTTACAGACGCCAAGGGCGTCCGTAGAACCTTTTTCAGGGGTTTCCTCAGCAAAATACGGGGGGGGGGGGGGGGGGGGGGTCATGTAGACGAATTTCCGTGACATGACCGTACAACGTTTATATGAATGTCGAGAGTGCTAAGCTAGCCGTGTAGCTTAATGCTACTGCATAGAAAATATTATCGAAAATCTGGTGAAGGGGGGGGGGCGCACCGTCCCTCGCCCCTCTATCCCTCCGGACGCCCATGACAAGACACACGTAGCTGCTCAAATCGCATGCCAAAAAAGACAGTTATCTAACAAACAAGCACACAGCCCGACTAAGTTTGTCTAAAAATTTGTACCAAGATGACCGTCGATATCTGGTCGGCTAGCTACTCGCATAATTCCAAGGGTGGCGCCAGGGGTGGGCAGGAGAGGGGGATGGAGCAAAATTTTTGCCTGCCCCCCATTGCCCCCCCCCCCAAGAGGGAACATAGTCATCATAACACAATGGAAGTTCCCCTCCCCCTCAGGAAGTAAACTAACTGAGTGCCCCCCCCCCCCCCCCCACCTCGGGTAAGATAATCCTGGTGCCGACCCTGCATGATTCAAGTCTCAATTAAGATATTTACAGCATGCGCATAAAGGTCGCAAATACACGAAACTTTCATACGCGGGACCTTTCGCTACCGTTTGAACAACAACAAACGCGTCAATCGGTCGCGCCGCCGCCGCCGCGTGCAATTACGCGGCGGTGGGCCTCCCTAAATCGGAAATGGTTACGGCACTGCACGCGGAAACCTTGGCTTCACGCGTCACGTTTTCTTTTGTGACGTCAAGGACGTGCGCGCGCGGCCTCCTTTTTAGCCGCAACGACATGCTAGCTTTCTCTGGATATTCCTTCAAGCGTTGTTTCTTTTCTTTTCCTCTTATTTTCTTTGTATTTTTGTTTTGCACAATGAGTATATAGGAGGAAATACGGCGACCGTGTGTGTTGCAGATGAGGGAAAGGCGAGCAGTACTGAAAGAAAGAAACGATGCGTATTCGCAAGATATATAACTTAATAATAATAATAATAATAGATTGCCGAGTCCTCCAGTGAGCTGCGCGTCGGTTCCCTGATCGGGTTCTACGCATCGCTGAACACGGGCGCACACCTCGCAGTACGCACGTCAAGAAAACTGTCTTCGGCCGCTCGTACGGCCACTGCTAACCGTTGCATATCACACCAGTCGACCGACACGCATTTGGCTTCAGATCATCATCAGCCTGACCACACGTCCACTGCAGGACGAAGGCATTTCCCATGTTCCGCCAGTTAACTCGGTCCTGTGCTTGCTGCTGCCAATTTATACCCGCAAACTTCTTAATCTCATCTGCCCACCTAACCTTCCGTCTCCCCCTAACCCGCTCGCCTTCTCCGGGAATCCAGTCAGTTACCCTTAATGACCAGCCGTTATCCTGTCTACGCGCTACATGCCCGGCACATGTCAATTTCCTCTTCTTGATTTCAACTATGACATCCTTGACCCCCGTTTGTTCCCTAATCCACTCTGCTCTCTTCTTGTCTCTTAAGGTTACACCTACCATTTTTCTTTCCATTGCTCGCTGCGTCGTCCTCGATTTAAGCTGAACCCTCTTTGTAAGTCTCCAGGTTTCTGCTCCGTAGCTAAGTACCGGCAAGATACAGCTGTTATATACCTTCCTCTTGAGGGATACTGGCAATCTACCTGTCATAATTTTAGGGTGTTTGCCAAATATGCTCCACCCCATTCTTATTCTTCGAGTTACTTCAACTTCGTGGTATCGGCTCCCCGGTTATTATTACCTGCCCTATGTAGACATAGTCTTTTACAACTTGAAGTCCACTATTACCTATCTCGAAACGCTGCTCTCTTCGGAGCTTGCTGTGCATTATAATTTTAAGACACCTTTCACAACAGCTTCGCTGTTTCATCAATTATGTGTATGGGCGGGTGCAGTGTTTCCCTTCAGGGAGAGGCAAAGGGTCGTCCCAGTGCCCCCCTTCCTATCATGTCTATGTATGGGACTGGCTTTGACTTGGCGCCCCTCTCTTAGGTCGCACCACACGTACCCTCTGCCCCCTTCTACCCCCGCTCTTGAACACGCTTGTTAATGTCCGGTTGGTTTTTTTTTTTTTTGTTAAATAACGTCTGAAACACATGAAGGAAGGCAGACAAAAGCGGGCACAGGCAATGGCGGATCCAGAGAGGGGGGAAGGGGCGCTATGGGCCATCACCCTCTCTCTTCAATGTCTGTCGTCTACCTCATATCACCGATTAGAACAAATGAGTGGGACCTTCAGTGTGAGCACAAATTAACAGTATTTGTGCCGTGATGGAGCAACTACTAAAAACAAAAGCCGAGACCCTCTCCCCGGTTTTACTTCATGCGACCCCCCCCCCCCGCTCCCTAAAATGAGTGGCTGGATTTGCCACAGGAAACCCAAAAATCATATATCGTGCGTTCATTACACCGTACATCGAAAAAAAAAACGAAAAATAAACACGCTGTCTAGTGCCTATAGGGCAATGCGTGCACTATAGTACTATATGAGGCAGTGAATCCCTCGAGCTTGTCGATTACGGCGTGAGCATATTCTTCCTTTTTCAATTCTTTTGAACTATCGACGATTGCAACGAGCAGCCATCATCCACGCAGACGGCTGTCTGTGTGCGCGATAAGATCGGAATTAGTGAAGTGCTGCCCTCGTGAGCAATCATTGTCTCGCGCCTGTGAGTTTATCAGTACAGATAAGAAAAGCGAGCACGTGTAGCAATTAAGTGCGTGACCTAATGAAAAGCACGACGCACGAATGATGGTCGTGATAATGATCACATGCAATCGAGTGCTCCGGCGAGTGCTGAAGTTGTAGCGCAGCAAGTCACGCAAAGCGCGTCATGAATGGTTGCACCGAAAAGAGATGCATGTGTGTACGAACGAGTCATATATCTTCAGTTTTTTTTTTCTTCTAAAAAGTTGTTTCAGCTCGCGTTCATGGACAGCATTATGCAAGCGCGCTGACATGCAGTATAGTAATAATATATGGGGTCGTACGTCCCAAAACCACGATCTGAGAGACGTTGTGGTGGAGGACTCCGGAAATTTCGTCCACCTGGGGTTTTCTAACGTCATAAATGCAGTCGGGATTCGATCGCGCGACCTTCGAATTAGCAGTTGAGGGCTATAACTACTAGATCACAGCGGCGGGGCACGCGGGCTATAGTATCCTTGCAGGTTTCTTATCAGGCAGGTATACCGTGGCAAGGCTCCTAGAAAAATAGGAGGCATTCGCCGCGGGGCCTTCGGCCGCAGCACCAAATAACATTATTGTTATATGTGGTTATGTTACCATACATACGTAGAATATATAATTAAGTCATGTATGTCAGCAGGACACAAACGAGACATATATGAGGCGGTCAAATTCTGCACCCGCTTTGATATTATAACTAGTTTCACGAAATCAACTGCGTTTTCATTTGAGCTGGCTTGTTATCGCGAAAATTATATTACTATGCGTGCCATCATTGTGTGAATGAGAGATATTTCTAAAACACGTACTCTTTGACCAACTCAACCTTATAATTAGGATATGCGACTGTGTGTATACGTCGGCGTTAATTCTGGTATAGACTTGCCAATGCATTGATTAGCCATCGACCCTTTGTTTGCTGATCGAATCTATTGACTCAAGTGCGCGCACTGTGTACGTTGACACTGTTATCTGTATCAATGAAATTAACGACATGGGTACAACAGGATATTGCTGAAATAAAAAGGGCCCATTTACGCTGGACGTTGTACGTATAGAAGGTTTTTTTTTTTGTTTCCACCCAGCCACGGTGTTCTAGTGGTTAAGATACTCGGCTGCTGACCCGCAGGTCGCGGAATCGAATCCCGGCTGCATTTTCAATGGAGGTGAAAATGCTGTAGGCCCGTGTGCTCTGATTTAAGTGCACGTCAAACAACACCAGCTGGTCGAAATTTCCAGAGCCATACTACACTATGGAGTCTCTCGTATGGTGGTTTTGGGACGTTAAACCCCTCATATAAATCAATCAATTTTTTCGGTTTTTCTTGTTGCGGTGCCTCTGGCATTGCGTCCCATTTGATTCAAGAGGGTAATCTAATCTTGCGAACAGTCGAGATAATTTGCAGTCGTTCCTCTTGCCTCTTTTTGAAGCACTGTTAGTGCTATAGTGAAAAAAAAAGGACAAAGTGATAACAAGAACAATAATAAAAACTTATTCAAAACAAAACACAGTGTTGAGGGGCTGTGCTTGGAGGCTGTCTGGTGAAAATCTTAAGTCCCGTCCTGCTGTCACTCGGGAAAGAAAACAGTCCGGGCAGGAGGAGGAAAAAAAAAAAAAAAAAACCCCATAGCGCGGCCTGTGTCGGCGTTGCTTGGGAGATCCCGAAAACTGCGCGATACTGGGGAGACCGTCACGCTATACCCGTGGAACTGGCGCTTTATATTTTATTTATGTTTTTTTAATGTACGCGTACGTCGTCTTATCCGCGCGTTGACAGCGCTGCTTCCGGACCTGCTCTCTCTCTTTCTCTCTGTAACTGAGGCTTGCGAAGGAAGAAAGGTGCAGGAAAACTGAAACGGTGCAACACGTCTGTATGTGACGCAGGAGACGGGCGAGCGAGGGGAGCGCGACACCAACACCGGAGGTTGTGCCGATGTTCATTTCATTTATTTTTTTTTTTGTAAACACGACGCCTTTCCTCGCAGCTCAACTGCGCAGCTAACGCGTATAATTTGGGGCCCGCATGAGGCGCAAGGTCAGGTTGAACATGAGTGTAAAAACGCCATCAACGCGCCTTACACGAGGATGCATGCCAACGTTCTTGCCGTTCGGACTGACGAGGAAGGCATCTCGGATGCGGAAGTCCCGAAATATATCGTGGAATCATATAGCGATGATATGTGCACCTTTTCGCTGTCGCACGAGAAACGAGAACAGCTCCCGAACATTCACGGGTCGTGACATCCTGGTTTACCGCATATGTTTCGTCAGAGTGCCACGTAAGGGTGCTCTCCGATTTTCTTGCATAAGAGAGGCAACTGAGTGTCGGCACATTTTTTGAATAAACAGTCTGATTGTTTAGTTAACGCCTCCTCTTACTAGCTGCCGAAAACATTGAGAAACGGCAGTGGTAAACGCCAAGTTGCGTACAGCGCGGGCACACCGCGGTTGGGCTTCGGCAGAGCAGACGAAACGTAACTCGCGAACCCAGAAACTTCCGCGCTCGTCGGACATGACGTACGCCTAGAAACTTGCGCATGCGCAGGTCGATGCGTGCGTGCCATTGACTCAGGCGTTGACAACTGAAGGTTTGGGGCTGACCCTTGTTTTTGTTTTTTACGAGGAATGTGTGTCGAATATCGGTGCGTGGCCTTTGGATATTGCGAGTGATTGGAACGTCGCCACACGAAACGATCAATGTCCTATGCTACGCTCCACCCGAAGAATGGATACTTGCTACGCGAAAGAAGACCCACTAGCCTCGATTCAAGATCCGACTGGTAAGTGCCGTTTTTTTCACGCACATTCGCGGTTATCGTGGCTATTAGTCGGCACCCCAAAAGCCTGTAGCTAGAGCAGGCATTCTGTTTTGTACTACAGGCCACGACGGGTCCTCTCAACGGTGGTCGCGCCGTCCATACCATCCGTGCGGGCAGTCGGATCGCAAAGTCGAGTTCCGCGGTCGCTACGAACGCACGCACATACACGTCCAATTCGGCAGTGCGGCGTGGACAGGCCCGAAATTTCCTCGTCCATGTGCCACTAAAAGACAGCGAAAGACGGTCGCTCTATACCGGCTTTTAGGCGTTGCTCCCGATGAGCTCTGATAACCGACAGACGAGTATTGGCTCGTCGTTTTGCGACTCGAGGGGAGCTTGTTGACGGCGGCCCGAACAAGTTCGCAGCTCGGCGACTGCTGCCGCAGCCGGCAGGCGCGGCAGTTGCTACTGGCTTGTCTTGTGGCGAGCTGGTATCTCTCTTCATTGTAGACATCTGTTCTCAAAATCGAGTCAGTTGATCGAGATCTTCGGGGTTAGTTGGCGACCGGTAACAAAAGCGTTTCAGCCTTTCCTTGGCGCTGTCTTCTCAAGGCGTGTGAGGCACTAGCATCCGCTGTCGGAGCGCCTACAGTTCCGCCGAGCGCCGCCGCCTCGTGCTTCCCTGGTTCTGCCTTCAAGATGCCTTATCGTGTCACAATCGCGTCGTTGAATCGCGTTATAAAGTCTTCGCTGGTTTTGATAAAGCGTGCAGCGAGATTCTCGGTGTTGTGCTTGATGGGCAGGACGATGGTTTAGCCTTGCTCGTCCAGTGCCCGAGTCCTGCTGGGAGGCTCACGCTTTCTCGATGGCGGTCAGATGTCCTTCCGTCACACGAGCTGTCAGTTTGACTCTCCTTTTTTGTAAGCGTGGCGTCATCGCGGTCGCTTATGCTTTTGTGTAACATTCGACTTCCTTGTAAAGTTCAGGCACTCCCAATGCAGGGTGTCAAAAATGACGCCCTCTTTAAAGCCACCGTGTGTTATGAATTTTTCGTCGCGTTTTTTTCTTCTCCTCCCTGGACCACTTGTGGCCCGGTCTGGAGCGGCGCCAGGAATTTCACGACCCATTAGGCGTCCGATGAGACGTACAGCGCGCGTCTGTACTGTTTCAGGCGACGGAAAGAGCCATTAAAATAAAACGAGGCCACTCGTAAAAATGTCACGCCTATTTCTACTACCACAACGTCTGCCGGATCGATCCCACCACTCCCTGGGGATTTTCGTAATTCGTCAGCCCCCGATGTGTCAGTTTTCCGCGTGGTGTCACTTGGGAGAGTCGGTGGTCATTATCCTCGGCTTCTAAAAGACACGTTATTTTAACCGCGAAACACACGTTTCGAGTTGTGTGAATCAGCTATTGTTTTTTAGAGAACGTTGATTCGCGATCCACTCGATCAACCAGCCAACAACAACTTTTAGTGCCAGCGTTGCTTGCTTTTGCTTTCTTGGGTTTGCTATCAGTGAGATCGTGCACGTTACTTTGTACCGTGCACTGTTTACCGACGTGCGTGTTTGTTAATGCGCTTAGGGGGGGCACGCGAAATTAGTGGGAGCCGTCAGATGGTAGCGGTGACATAGTTGGGGGCTCAGGCTTGCTCCCCCCCCCCCTTTTTTTTTTACGTATGTATACATATTTCGGCTCGCCGACTCCTCAAGAAGGGAGTTTTGAACGTAATCGTAAGGGAAGGGGAACGGGAAGTGGCGAGGAGGAGGTGATTTGGTCAGCTCGAAGCTAAAAAAAAAAAGTTTTTGGCGATGATCCAAGGGCGCCTGCAAAAATGCCTCGCCTCTGCTGTGGTAGTGATGCCTGTCCGAGGAATGTAGCCAGATAACTTGGCGCTCTCGCACGCGTTCGACCACGGATTAATTAGCCGTAAAGAGCGCGTCACGCTTTCTTCGAAAGCGCGCGATAGATGACGGGCGAGCTTGCTGATTCATCGGTATTTATTGTGTATTGTGTTCGCCTGCCATCTGTACAAGTTAGAAATGAAGCAGCAGTTTGACATTTCGTTTCTGTTGGGTAATGCAGTAGTGTAAGGTGACTGAGGCTGAGATTTTATGAGCAGCGAAACGCGGAAATGGTTGGGTCCGAAAAACTGAAATTACGTAGCTCACCTCTGACTAACGACTGTTTATTGAGCTAGCAAGAGCGTATTTGCCCTCGTGACATCTCTGAAATATTACATGTGCATTCTGACACACAAAAGGACTATAAAAGTTGTGTTGTTGCCATCAAGCATATTACTCTAGGAATATGCAATTACAATGTTAATTAAATAAGGCCATTTTGACATTGAAAAGTGGCATTTATGAGCAGTGAACAGGCCACGTGTGGCACACGTTTGTTGCAATAAATATAAATAAGGTTCCTGCACAATTGACCTTCTTCTCCAGTTTGTGCAGATTAGCTGATCAGCGTAAGTATAATTCCAGTCATGCTCAAGCCTGATTGACACTGCTCATATGGTACAGGTGTATACCTCTTGGTGATGGCATGAACGCTTTGGACATGGTCAGTGCGCAGAACTTGTGTAGCTAAACTTGCGGGCTTTTCTTGGCAATGAAGCGAAGGCTACAGAGCCTAACCGCGTGCATCTTATGGCTAATGAATGTAGTCCCCGAAAAGTGTCCGTATTGCTGGCAAATTTCGCAAGGCTACATCTGCCGGAAATCTGCAACAAATCCTAATCATCCGTATTTTGTATGTGAGATATAAAAATTGCTCCTTTATTTTCTACATGTAGCTCTTTAAGACTGGGCACTGCTGTGAGGTATTTGCATTTGTTTTACTTTCGTGTTGTCATTTCGAGTTTTTGCACGCAAAGTGCCACTTTTTACGTGTACCTCGAACGAATATGAAACACTGATTGCACACAGCCATTACTTTCCGCGGTTGTACGAAATGCATACTAAACTGGGCTACTTCGGATTGAAGTACATGTAAAAATTCTTCGCTTCTTTTTTTTTCATTGCTAGAAAAGATCTGAGTAAAGTGTGCACTTGTCACACGTGTGTGCCGAAATGAGTTTTAGAAATGTGACGAATTTCACTAACTTGTCATGTAAATGGTTACCATAATGTGACATATTACTCTGCTCAAAAGCTGCATTTTTATGTGAAGAAAATGGAGAAAAATGAAAACTATATCTGTGTGGTCACAGTTGATTCTTTTAACCAGTATGAGGACAGGCTATTTCATCATCTGAGCTCTAGGGAGAATGTGAAAGGTCAAAGCTTTGCAAACTAAACACTCTTGTTATTGTGTACTGCAGCCTATAAAAAACAATGAGAGCAAACTACAAAGTGCCTTGCCTCGAGCTGCCTCTCTTGAATTCTGGCAGGATAACTTAGACCACCAGGACCCTGTCATGGTGGTCTAGTGGCTGAGGCACTGACCCGCATGTCCTGGATCAAATCCCGGCTGCGGCGGCTGCATTTTTGATGAAGACGGAAATGCTTGGTCAGATTTAGGTGCATGGTAAAGAATCCAAGGTGGTCGAAATTTCTGGAGTCCTCTACTACGGCATCTGGTATAATCATATGATGGTGTTGGGATGTTAAACCCCAATAATTATTATTATCAAGAATGCCTAGAGACACTTTTTATGATGTGGTATATTTTATGTGAGCATCATTACGGACGGCAGTGTAAACAGTTACATCTTTCTCTAATAGATTTTGTGTCTCTTGCCAAGAGTGAAAAAATGAGCTGAGATACAATTCAAATGAAATATTTTTCGTAGTCATTTTGTCATTCTGTTATTTTGTAAGTGCTACTTTCAACATATACAGCGAATACCTAAATGAATGCCCGTGCCTGGTTGTTTAAGTAGAAAGATGATAAAAAAGCAAAAAAAGGAGTTGTTGCATATTTTAACAAGCAAGGGAGATTTTGTGTTGAATGTGGCATATGTGACACATTTGTTGGAAAGAAAACATATTAGCTCAAATTTCTATTAACATTTTTGATAATGTTGCATATGTAAATGTAAAATTTTGGCTTTAACTTCATCAATGGAATGAAGGATAATGGTGTATGCTGCTATGAAACTTCTTAGCTTTTATGTTTCTAGCTTTACAGTGCAGTCGTGCTTCAAAAAGCAGCGCAAACGACCACAGGATACACAGAAAAGGATCTCGCGCAGCGCTGTGCACATTCCTTTTCTGTGTGTCCTGCAGTTTTTTACACTGTTTATTCAATCATGCATGACCATCAAGACCAGCTACATGAACTTTTCCAGTCATGCTATTCACCATTTACAGGACGTTAAGCGTCAAATCAATAAAGCCTGCTGCCAAATAAGGGATGTCGCAAGAAGGTTTAAAACAGCAGTGCTTATAGCTTTCCCAATTATTACTCATGCCTTAATGTACTGCATGATGGAAACCAAAACTTGTTATTGCTAAACATGCTTTGAAGTGGAATTTCGGGCATACCTTGTGTTATACCTGTGCTGACAAAATTAACAGGCAGCTATTATTTCTGGCAATCTCGTAGCTTTGTAAACTGACACTAGGGCCACTTCGGATGCATTGATTAACAGCTAGTCTCACAATATCGGCGGTGACAGATCTTTTCGCTCTGATGCACTGCCTTTGCTTGGGCTTCTGGAGATTACGGCATAGCAGTTTCTTTAGTCTCTTTTGGTCTCGTGTGTTTAGGCCAGGCCAATGAAGCAGAAGAGATGGTGCTTTTGTATAAATCTTATTTCCGCTGTCGTGCTTCTGTAGGAGGAGGGCTTTGGCTTGTTTATTAATGGCCCTCCCAGGGATCACTGACCTGGAGGCTTGCCAATCTCTTTGCCCCGGGTAATAGCTGCCGTACGGGTCAAATGCATGTCTCTTCAACATTGTGTGTTGTCCGTTTGAGTGGCTGCATTGTCTGAAATGGGGCTTTGCGTGTAGAACAATTGTTCACTGCCTGGAGCCCTGTTCACCACAGGTGTCTACAGCAGGTTGTCCAATTGAAATTTTCTTTGAATCATTTCGAGTGTTTTAATATTTACTTGACTGTGAGGATTCCAAACCACAGATGAGTTCTCGAGGATCGGATGGATGAAAGTTTTATACTCAATTAGTTCCAATTTTGGGGTAGATTTGTACAAAGAACGTCTAAGAAATTGTAATTTCTGCAAGGCTTTTTTTTCGATGTAGGCAACATGCTCTCCGCTTAAAATCTGCACTTAATACAACCCCTAAATATTTATAAGTGTTAAAGAACGATAGTTTTGGACCGTTGATGGAATTTGAGTGTTGCAATGGAAGCTGCTTGTGTGTTATGGTCCTAGCTACCATTTTCTTTTCATTAACCTTCATCTGCCACTTTCACATCAAGAAGATATTTTCATTAACGCTGCGTTTAAAAGAACCTGGTCATCTGTAATACGTATTTCCCAATATAGAATGCAGTCATCGGCAAATTACTTAATAGTAACTGGAATGCCGTGGGTAATATCGTCTATAAAAATTGAAAAAAATGTGGCCCAAGCACTGAAATGTGAGAGATTCCCGATTTCACTGGTCGTGAATTGGAGTGGACGTTACAATAGAAACTATTTGATTTCGACAAGAAGGGTAGGCCTCAATCTATTAAATTAAGGAATCATTTTTCAGTATTGGTTTAAGTTTTGTGAAAAGTTTTGGATGCGACACATGATCAAATGTCTTTTCTAAGTCTAGGAAAATCTTGTCAATCTGACCTTCCATATCTAGAATAGCTACAATGTCATGAACAGTTTAGAGCAGTTGTTAGACTGTTGAGAAGCTTTTTCGAAAGCCATGTTGTCGGTCATTGATTAGATTGTTTTCTTCGACAAAGTCGAGAGATGCTTGAATATAATGTGTCCCAATTTCTTCGCGCATCAGGAAGGCAGAGAAATAGGTCTTTAGGCGGAAACGACAAAAGAGTTTGGCGATTTGCATATAGGGATAAATTTTCTACAAATTTTAATTCATCTGGAAATGTGGCCAAAAACAGTGATTTCTGAAAAATGATCCACCAGAACCTTGAGCACCATTCAGCAGACCTCGCAAGGAACGTGTTAGGTACGCCATCGATGCCAGGTGAGCGTCTTATATGGATCTATGTTAAGAAGCAGAGACAAGATCCTTCCTAAGATATTGAAATGTCACTTATTTTAATTAATTAGTTAATTAATTTAATTGATTGATAATTATTTGTTTATTAAAAATACCTTGCAGGCCCGATAGGTAATTGTGTAAGGGGAGCATCAAAACAATATGTATACATGGATTTGCACAACCTGGTGGGATATCATGGACCGTTTTTGAACATGACTTCTTTACTATCATTATCAGTAAATGCTGAACAAAAACGTGCTAAAGGATTCGGCGATAGTTTCTCTCTTTGTGACGATAGCCCCATTTACACATGTACTATGAAGACACTTCTTTTCCGGGGCAAAATGCTGCCAGAATTTTGCTGGGGATGACAGAAACAAGTTTTCTAAGGTGACATTATAATAATGATCTTTTGCTTTCTTGATACTGTCTTTTAATTCTTTGTACACGATGCTGAGTTTAAGTATGTTAGTCGGAGTGGGGTTCTGACAATGCTCCTTTCTGACGGATGGACGGACGAGAAAGAAAGAAAGAAAGAAAGAAAGGAAAAATGAAGAAAGCAAGAAAGAAAGAACAAAAGAAAGAAAGGAAGAAAATGGAGACGTAGCATGTAGGAATAAAAATGAGGTGAACTAAGATATCCAAACAATTGTCTACTGAGGCTGAGGTTTAGAATGTTCTCTTCTCATGCCATCTGCTAGTCTAGGCTCTGGTTCTGCTGGTGACAGTCTTGTAGACGCACTGACAAAACTACTACGACATGATGTTTTTATAGGGTGTAGAATAAACAGATGTCAGCTCTATTAAAGATTTGTCGTGTAGTAGTAGTACGAGGAAAGAGCACTGGGTAGGCTTTCAAAGATTAAGAATGATAAGGATGTCACCCACGAAAATAATGTAGCAAATGCTTTGTCTTTGCTGAATGATTCATGGATGTGAATCCTGGACCTTGCGGAAGTTTGAGAGAAAAAGAATATTTTTTTCTAGCTCTGGTGCTAGTGTAAAGATGCACAGCCATATAAACCAAATGCTTTGCAATAAGGGAGAACATAGTCTTTCGAGAAAAAAAAAAAAAAAGGTTCTTTCTTTGATCATGTCGGGTGGGCTGCTGATCCAATGGCACTTGAAACTCGATTTAACAAAACCCGATTTTATGAATACCTCGATTGAATAAACAAGTTCAGATTCCCCTGCAGTTGCCCCGGAGCTATTTTTCTTCCCAATTTGACTAAATTCTCAGATTTCCTCAAATTTTTAAATTGAGTTTCAACTGTAATGGCAGCCAAATTCTATGTTAAAATATTGATGGGGCACTGAATGACAATATCGATCGCTACGGGGCATAGGAAAGAGTTTCAAAGATCTTGATGGCTGAATTGATTAAACATATTGTATTGGCATTTGTATGCTGATTGTGTCACCAAGAGTCGACTTTAACTGAACGATAATTGACAACAATAGCCGCCCCTAAAGCTGCAGTGTCCCACTTGCCTTTTTAATAAAATGCCATTGTAAGCATTGAAGAACAAAAGCAACTGGAATTCCTATATGTTTCATTGCACACTTAGAGAATCTGTAGTGTAAAAATAGTATCATGTAAAAAATTTGTCCCAAGTGATTATGCCTTGCGATCGTATTCGCTACATCTTCTGTATTGCTGTGTGTGCCATAACATAAATTTAAAGACATTCATAAATCGCTCTTTGTTAGTTTGTCAACTATGTACAAAATTTATGATATTCATAATATGCCAATATCCATATCAGTTTCTCTCTCAGGTAATTCTGCTGCTCTTAGTAATTTAGCACAAACAGTCTGAAAAACTTCTGTGCTAAAAAAAAAAAAGACATATTGCATAAATGCAGTTATCCCACTAACCTTCTATTATGTTTATACTGGTACAGGTGGTAGGAGGATCATGCGCTGTCAATGTGTAAATCGTTTGAAGGTTTAAGTAGGGAATGCCACAATAACAACAAAATGACAAAAACAAAATAAAACAATAACTGAAATGAAAATTTTCAAACGTTGGAGCTATTACCTTCTTCTAAAGTGGGCGACGAGCGGAGCTGATGTGAGGTACATTTATTTATTGATTATCTTGAAATAAATAGAGTATGAATGATGTATTTCAGCTTATACATAATATACGCCTTGGAGATGCGGGCTATTGCTTTATCTGCTATCGGGACTTCCCCGCATGGCTGTATCTCTCAAAGAGCAGCCCGATGTTTTCAGTGGCCTCATTGTCAAAGTGTAGTTGAATATTGTCGACTCTTATCTGCCCACATAGGAGGTGAACAGTTGTTGCTACGGATTCTGTGGTTGTCCAACAAAGCCCTGAAGTTGTAATGTAGTCAGTTTTGCTTCCCGTTTGACGCTCATTCAGATAGCATCGCCACAACATTTCTTATCATAGTGCCTGTGAAGTCTTGGCTCCCCTCTTATGCATGCTGTGCACAACACTTTGGTTGCTTACGTACGCTTCCAGTGTGTACTGATAAGTCTTTGAAGTGCTTCCCTTTTAGCTTGGAGAGTGTATATATCAATATTGTGATATTCTTCTTAATCATTTGTGTATTTAGATTTTGCTTTTGCATAGCAGATGCACTTACTATTGGAAGGGTTTGGTTCATGGCATAGAGGTTTGTTGTCTGTATGAGCAAGCAGGCTTTACAAATGATTATACAGAATACGCATAGGAGGAATGATTTGAGAAGCTGCTCAGTGGGTACTATAATTTTTTTTGTACCATCATGGTTGCATTTGTTGGTTAGAATTTATTATTTAGCAAAGTTATGTACATGTAGTACTTCAATATTTATGTTTATGTCTTAAATTCTCTCTATAGTCACACTTTCCCATACACAAACTTTCTGCCCCCCCCCCCCCCCCAAAAAAAAACCCTAGTCAAATCCTGAAGCTCTATTAAGCACCCTTATGGTACATCATCATTTAATGAAGGCTAGGGAGATGACACACATCAGCTTTTGTGAAAGTTTATTGGTAGTTATTCATAGTTTTCTTTTGAAGCCCTGCCGCGGTTGTCTAGTGGCTAACGTACTCGGCTGCTGACTCGCAAGTCGCGGGATCGAATCCCGGCTGCGGCAGCTGCATTTCCGATGGAGGCGGAAATGTTGTAGGCCCGTGTGCTCAGATTTGGGTGCACGTTAAAGAACCCCAAATGGTCGAAATTTTTGGAGCCCTCCTTTACGGCGTCTCTCATATCATATCGTGGTTTTGGGACGTTAAACCCCACAAATCAATCAATCAATCAATCTTTTGAAGAGCAGCAAGTGTGAGTCAGGTGACTTTCTTCACAGTGTCTCGTGATTATGATTTATTTTCTTTTTACAAAGATTATTATATGATGTAAAAGTATGGCATGTTAGACTTAGGTTCTTTGTATTTTACAGCAGCAGCTCAATTGTGGTGGAGGCAAAATTAAAAAATACTCACTTTTTTTGCATCAATTTATTTATTATGCAACTGACAGGTATTTTCCACAAGGCAGGGCTGAAAGGACTGGCTTGCTTTTTGACTAATAAGTCTTGACTCTACTGGATGTAGCAGCAACAGTAGTAACACACTTTACAAGCCGGATTGCCTTTAGGCGGCAAAAATGTAAGCCGAGTTGCAAATTCAACAAGTATTGTACAAAAAATAATTAATGTGATAGCGCTAAAGTGCTCATTCCACAGACTTTCCTACGTCAATGTCGGCGTCGTTAGTCACTAGTGAAAAATTATCATGTTGTCCGTGACCAAAAAATTGAGAACTGTGCAAATAAACTAAATAATTAAAATTTTCTGATCCGATTGAGGATTGAACCCTGGCCGTCTGCGAAAAGCAGGTGTTCTGCCACAGAGCCAAAATATTTGTTAAAACTGCTTTGGAAAAAAAAAAAAACTTTATGTGAATGTAAGTAGCGGAAGGAGTCTCCGTAATGCATCATATGTCGTGTGGCAAAAGCATAGAATTGCGTGAGGCGCCAAAACATGTGAATTGAGCAACGAGTGGCTGTTTTAAAGGACCATTCATTACAAAGCACTCAGGTGTATTTGACTAAGAAGAAAGCAAAGCAGAAAAAGCTAACACAGTTCCACATTTTCATCCTGAATCAGTAGCCAAGTGATGAATGAATTTGTGCATTTAATTCAGTTTGTTAAATAAATCTGTATAAGAAATGTGCACTGAGCCGATAGCATCA
Organism: Rhipicephalus microplus; assembly: GCF_043290135.1. Taxonomy (NCBI): domain Eukaryota; kingdom Metazoa; phylum Arthropoda; class Arachnida; order Ixodida; family Ixodidae; genus Rhipicephalus; species Rhipicephalus microplus. The sequence goes on from NC_134700.1 coordinate 266,441,875, forward strand.
CAGTGCGGGAGTGAAAGGAATCGGCGTTCTCCGTCAGTAGCCCAGCCATGATTGGAGCCATGTGAGGCTGTCAGCGGTGCTTTGTAATGTTGTGTGTGAATGGCTGTGTCGTAGACTGTGCTGGCAACTATAGGAACTGTGCACCGGAATCGAGTTTTTTAGTTTTCAGCTGTGACTGACTGCGCTTCAGAAACTGGTGGGAACACTGGATGAACAAATGCTGCCCGAAGCAAGTCATCACACAGGCATGTATGTGAAGTACATGCTGTAGCTAGTTCGACGTGAATTTACTCTCCATGCAAGGTAATTGATAATTTTATCGTGCTGAAGGAACCGAGGGGCAGCAGAAAAGCCATCTAGAGTCAGCAGTGTAGAAATTGTTGGCAGAACGCCATCAGCATATCCAGCATTGATCTATTGTACGCTGCTGCTATTTCTCCGCTGTATTGCAGTTGGTAAACAGTAACACTGAGGAAGTCTCGCATGCCTGGTACAATGTGTTGCAGACCACAAGAATTTAAACATTTATTCCCGATGTACTGTCATAGCCCTTGAAAGCACTGTGTGTGCAGGTGCAGCAATAGCACACCATTCTATTGCGCTACATGACAGCTGAGATATTGCGTAAAAGCTGCCACGTGACAAATTAACTCAAGGACTTATGCAACCTGAGCAATGATTACAAATGGAGCTGAACTACTGCAGAGAAAGCTACGTGGAAATGCTGTGCACGCATTACTGAATGCAACAGGTGCAGTTCGGCGATCGTACGTACATATTACTCGCACACATAGTAAGGGGTTGTATAATACACGTCAGACACAAATGCCATCATTTACTCATCATTAAGCAGGCAAAATGACAAGAAAAAATATTTATAAACATCGGTGACAGCCTATGCTTCGAGCTTTATACCTACGGGCCTAATGAATCGCCCTTTCAAAACACTCTATAGCGTGCCTGTGCTATGTCACATCAAAAACATAATTCTGTAAATGTATGTCCTTTCACTTTGTTTGGGCCTTCTAAAGAAACATGCATCGTTGACTTTCTGGAAGCCTACCCATTTTATCAAACTCTTCACCTCCGCGCATATGCTCTTGCATACAACGCAGGCGTAGCTGACGAAGAGATGATGATTCGTAGTATGCCAGTTGACTCTAAAGTGGCCACAAGTTGCCATTTATGGCGCTGGTAATGCATTGGGGCACTGGACTACTGTGCCACCTGTAGGTGCTGTACATTTTCCATGAGCATATATAGAATCTGAGACAGTTATATGAAGTCACCAGACAGCAAGATGAAGCTTTAATTTGTGAGCAGATTTGTAGCGGTTTGTTATACAAATACAACGAGCACTTAGGCATAAATCATAAAGCTATAATTGTTCTGAAAGAAATTAAAAAGGTCAGATTTTTTGCAAAGGCACTAAAAATATGTTGAGAAAATGTACTTGCTTATCAATGTACAAATGTTTTGTGCCCCCCCCCCCCCCCACTCACACCATTCTTTTTTTTCCCTTTTTTGACAACTGTGGAACAGTTTTATAATGTAACAGCAGGAACTGGGGTGCATTATATTGAAAACGGGGTTTATAGGTCTGGCTTAAAGCTGCAGCTTGTATATTTTTCGTGTCATAATAATTATGACAGCACTTATTAGATAAAAGCCTAACATGATATTTCTGTATAATCAGTTTCTGGAGGTCTGTTTGCCACGATTGATGTTCTACCTTTCTAGAGCTTATTGTTATGATGTATTTATTTTTTGGATATAGACAAATCAGCTTCTATTTTTGTCTTTCTTACTTAGTTCTAGTTAATTTATAAGGTACCATATGTGTTGATTTTCTAAACCATTTTATTGATGTTGCTTTGACTTATGGCTAGAGAAAAAAAAATGTCTCATCACTGTGTAATATTATGTGATCAAATTATAAAGTATTTGTAATATTGTTGATATATAACAGAAGCAAAAGCTGACATAACATTATTCTCTATGAAATATCATATTATATATGCTACATCTGTTAAAGTAAGTCACTTTTATAGAAATGAGGAAAATAGCTATTGCAAAAAATGTTGTTTGTGTTTTGAATAAGCATATTTTTCATCTTTAAGTGTGCCGCTTCATTTTACTTGCTTCTGGAATCTAAGGTGCTCAGGGGCTTGCCTGATCTATGAGTTGTTTATGTAGGATCTATTCCGTTACTTGGTAAGCAGCTGGTAAAACAGAGATGTATAGTCAAACACGTTTGACCATTGTAGTCTTGGTCACTATGCGTTATCGCATCCAAGGCAACTTTAATTTTTCCTTTGAAAGTACCACATTCTCATACTGCATTGCATATGTACTTATAGGGCATGTACTATGGCATGTCTGGCACTGTTTCCTTACATTGCCAGTGTACATTGTCTGCAAGTGTAGTGATGTACGAAAGCCTCATTGTATTCATGTTTATGTGCCTGTGCAGTGCCTGGCGGTGCGTGATGGGGGGCTGTGCCCTGTAACCTGGGGCCTTAAGCAGCCATGTCTAAGAGTCGCTATGTGCTCCAAGTGCATGTGGGGGCGTTCAGCAACCTGTACGAAGCGCTTTCCATTGAGGCCAGCAAGCAGACGACAGCTGCTGACATTGTTGCCTGCATCGCTGAGAAGCTGGGTCTGTCACTGCCACGAGACCTTGAACTTGCTGAAGTGGTCCACAATGCCACCGGAGAGGTGCGTGGTTCTAGAGCTTTTACCCGTGTGAACGTGCATGTTGAGGTCGTGATTGTGATTCTGTCCGCTGTGGTGGAGCAGTGGTTATGGGACTCAGCTACTTACCCGGAGGTTCTGGCTGAAGAAACACACTTGCTGCCTGAAAAAGAACAGAAAACAACAGAATGTAGGTTTCGACGGCCAATATGAATGCCTTGTTCACATCACATGCCTTATGACCAGAAGGCCACAGGTTCGACCTTGTCCCTGTAGTCGCTTTTCTGATAGGCTGATAGTGGGGCTGAAGATGACTAGATAGGATCTTAGGTCGGCAAAATAAGCTGGAACTCACTCGGACTCACTGAAAAAAATACATATTGCGCTTTGGACTCAGTCGGACTCACTCAGACGTCACGGCTTGATCTTAGTCTGAACGAGTCCGAGTGAGTCGACTCATGAGGGGATGTCAGTGCACATTAAAAAATATCAAATGGTTGAAAATTTTTCACAATCATATTGTGGTCTTGGGGATGTAGAACCCTGGATTATATATTAATAATAATAATAATAATAATAATAATAATAATAATAATAATAATAATAATAATAATAATAATAATAATAATAATAATTGTAATAATAATAATAATAATAATAATAATAATAATAATAATAATAATAATAATAATAATAATAATAATAATAATAATAATAATAATTTTATTATTATGTTTGAGATTTCGGGTGGACGAATGGTGCGACAATTCATTGTAAGAAATAATATGCATGGGCTGCGTGTCTCTGTCTCCTTCAATTGCGTTTTATCTAACTCTGCCTGTGTGATACACACATATGAACTTGTAAGATTTCTTTCATTTTAGCATTTCAGTAAACTTGTTTCGTTTATTCTCAGTGTTCGTTAGAAGGGGTTTGGTGTGCACTAGAAGCTACTTTTGCATTTACTCTTTATATGCTTAGTTGCCAAGCACACATATTCAGGCAATGGAACCATGCAGAACTCTGCAAAAGACCTCTTTGCGAATAAAATTGTCAAACATGCTTAGCACTAGAGCTGATCTTGAACCTAGAAGCTTTTCGTGCGAGGTGCACATGCAGCTTCTGAAGACCCTTTGCTTCACCATGTGTGGCACTTCATAATCAGTGGTCCTTGACTGATTCTTCTTGCTATGTTGTTGAGATCATGATTATTGACAGTGGGTGTTTTCTCCCGCAGGAATGCAAGGAACGACACCTTGGCCCAGACGAGTTTCCGGTGCAGCTGCAGCTGCAGTGGCCTCAGCAGGACACACACCGGTTCTGCCTGCGCGAGCGCCTGTCGGCGCAGACTGCACTGTCACTGCCCGGCACCAACTCCGCCGACGCACACTTGCTGCAGGACTACTTCCTGCGCTTTCTGTACCACCAACCTCGCGACCGCGACTACTCCGACTTGTGCCAGCTGCCAGATCTGACTGAGCAGACTCTTCTCGAGAACCTCAAGGCACGCTTCGAGCGCAGTCACATCTACACCTATGTTGGGTCCATCCTCATTGCTGTTAACCCTTTTAAGTTTTACCCCATCTACAACCCAAAAGTAAGTGTGGCCACTGATCTTTTCCGTTAAGCGCTTTTAGTAAGTCCTCGCAGAGGACATGTCTGGCAATATGTTTTTCAGCAAAGTGCTTCTTTCTGATTTCTCGATTTCTCTACAGATTTGATTATTGGCAGAACAATTATTAGCTGCACTGATAAGCTTTTATCAAGTTATTGTGTTGTCAGAAGTTAGTAGCGAGGCAAAAGGGGCAAAATTCTTATGTGCACCTTCACTGCAGAGTTTTAAATTATAAGTGCTAGTTAAGGTGAGATTAGGCCATGTTAGGCTTCTGTTCAATTTCATTGACACTAAGATCGAAGCATGAGTGAAAACTTGTTGAAGCATAAATATGCCCCCCACCCACACATTCAGATGTGTGTGTGTGTGTGTGTGTGTGCGTGCGCGTGCGTGTGTGTTGTTGCTTTCCTTCCAAATGAAAGAAGAATTGTAGACTTGTCAAGCTTTTTGAGGACAGCCTTTATATTGCAATCCTCCCATCTGTATTTGAAGCTGTACAAGATGGTAAAATAAGCAGTCTCTATGTCAATATTAATTTAGATTTCTGCAGGCTGTATTAACCTTTTCACTACCTAATACGTGCTGGGCTCGTCCGCACTGAAAGGAGTGTTTTGGAACACCAAAATGAATAAGCTAATTTGATTAATTTTGCTGCAATTTCTTTGGCTATAAAAGAGGGTATTGTAAAATTTTAAAACGTGCTGAAAACATGCCTTTTACTCAAGGAAGAACTGGAATATGGTAACTATAATTAGAAAAGAGCATCCCTGTGGTGCATGCACACAGGAAAAAAATGAAGAAAAGTAAAGAAAAGAATGCTTTTTGCCAGAGTTTCGTGGAACGAAGAATTTCAGTTCCTCTGTCAGTGTGGAAGCTTCTACGCAAAGGCAGTGTATTTCTTTCCTTATCTTCAGATTCAGACAACACTCGTGTCTGAACATATCAGCAGTGGATGCTGATAGATCTACACAAACCCCCCAACAGGGTATCCAAGGCTTTGTTTTAAGAGAATTTCCTGCACATTACTTTTTTAAATTCTAGAGGCATTTTCAGCTTTGGACACTGAGGAGATTGAGGCACTGCAGTGCAGAGAAGACAATCTTCTGCATATTTTGAAAAAAAAAAAAAAAATTTGCTTGTATCTTGCAAATGAAGTGCATTTAAAAAGTTTGTTCATTTGTTTAAAAAAATATTGAATAGAACAAGCAAGTAAAACATCGGTATTTTTGCATCATTTTTGGCCAGAAAGACCAGTATGGAAAAGGAGAAGCCACACGTCTTTTTGGCGTTTGGGACCATTTGAGACATTTTTTTCTTTCCGGAGCCCTCCACTACGGCGTCTCTCATAATCATATAGTGGTTTTGGGACGTTAAAAACTCACATATCAATCAATCAACTGGCTGCAAGAGTTACCTGCACACTTTATACATGTGGCGGACCTTAAGAAATATTTTTTTGTGAAATTAATTTTTCCTGACTTCTAGCAACAGCTCTCTATTGATTAGCTGGCATAAATTTCCGACAATCATTACTGCTCAACTCGGTCAAATTACGAAGCTCATCAACACATCAATTCGATATTTGGCTTGCGAAGTTTATTTCCATTACAGAACTTCGATGTAACTGTAGCATAATTACGAGAAGCACGCACTTCTGTCAAGTTCGCCAACCTAGTGCATTTTTTCAACTACACACGCACACGCAAAATTCTGTAAAAAATCGCTATGTTGCTCAAGTCGGCAAATTCGAAAAAATTCAGAAAGTTGAGTGGCTGAACTAACTACTAGAAAGGGCTGGGTGCACGAGAAAGAAATTTTTCATGCCAAGATCGATGACCAAAAAGCGTCGATCACCGGTGATCGATTCGAATAGGCGTGGTAACGAAAGAGTTAATGTGATAACTGCTTATACCAATACTATAAGAACAAACAGTTTTATATGTGGCATGCACCTGGTGTCTAAATCTTCGAAAAGTTGATTGGTGGTCTTTATCATTACCACGTGTTGATGTATGCTCTCCTTACAAATTTGTCTGACTTGCTGTTGATTAAAAATTAAATAATGTGAAATTGTTTCTTTGGTCTGACTTGTACAGTATGTTCGGCTGTACCAAAACCGGCGCCTCGGCGACTTGCCCCCGCACATCTTTGCTGTGGCGGATGCGGCCTACCATGCGATGCTGCGATCCCACTCCAGCCAGTGCGTGGTCATCTCGGGAGAAAGCGGTTCGGGCAAGACAGAAAGTGCCAACCTGTTGCTGCACCACCTTACTGCACTCAGCCAGAAAGGCTCGTACGGGCGTGGTGTCGAGCAGACCATACTCAGCGCTGGCCCAGTGCTTGAGGTGACCACTTCTTGTTTGTGCCTGGTCGAAAGTATGCCAAGGGTTGTCAGATTTCTCGGTTTCTGGGAGGCCTAGTCTTCGGAAGGTGCTAACTGCATGACTCAAAGGGAAAGGTACTTCATAAAGTGTAGGTTTTTAAGTTATTGTCTCTGGTGAGCTTGTTGTGCGCCTAAAAAATGCGAATTGAGAAACAATAGAAATGTTCACTTGTGGGAAGGGCTAATTTGATTTCTTGTAAGCACGGTTACTTTGTGGTTCTGCAGTTTTGGATTCTGTCTGAAGGCAGCTATTATTTTCTTACTAATTAATTTTTTTACTCATCTTTTAGAGTAGTAATGCAGGTGCCTGTTCATTATTGTACGCTGCACGGCTGGTTGAAAAATGAAAGGAAATAAATGAAAATTACTTATTCTACTGTATGTGACTGTGCTGCATTTTAGTATGGGATGTATAAAAGACAACTTGTACCTCTGATTCTTTCTATCCCTTATCACTGTCGTGCATTTCTTTTTCACAGAGCTAGAAAGAACATTTACTATATAATTTGTTTGATTTTGATTCTAGGCCTTTGGGAATGCCAAGACTAAGCACAACAACAATTCAAGTCGTTTCGGCAAGTTTATACAAGTCAACTACAGAGAGAACGGCATGGTTCATGGGTAAGACATTCAGCAGTGAATGTTTGGACTACTGAAAAGCGGCGCATGCTCCATTTTGATGTGTGTCTCTTTTGGTAAAGTGTCGCTTAACAAATATGTTGTGTTTAGTGGCCTTAGGAACCTTATCTGATTTAGTAATCTCTTCACACTTGGTACTTCTGGTGTACTAGAACTAGCTATAAGTCATTGTAAGCATTGTTTCAGTAAACGAGAAAAAAACAAAAAACAGAAAAATGGAACGTCGGTATTTCTGCTGTCATGTTGCAGCTGCATGGGATGGTTGAAGTTCTATTGACGAGCACGAGCGCCATTAAATTCTAAAGAAATAAAAAACTCTGCCAATTTTGTGATTGAAGAGCTTTCTCTCTACAAAAATGAAATCGAACATGCAAAAGCATTGCAACCCGTCAACGCACAGTTGCAGTGAGGGTAAGAAAGAAGAACGTACTAGTTCATGACTGTCTGCTGACCGGATTGCAGTGCTATAGCAACGAGCGTACATATTTATTATTGTGATACAAAAGTGCTTTGGGATTCATAACATCATACTGTTGCAGTTCAGACATGTCTACTTTGTAATTTATTTTCGGTACAAAGGAGATTTTCTTCTGCCAAATATTCATTAAAATATTTTATTTTATATGCCCCAAAGGGCCCCTTCTGAAGGGTTTCTAGAGGGTATTGAGAAAAAAGATAAGTTTAATGAAGCAATAGCTCTATGGCTATGGATTAAATTAGGATGAGGCTTAGAAAGAAGATTTCATGGCTCTTTTATTACACATATTAGTGTTTAATAAAAAGGCACTATTTATTTACTGTTTTCTTAAAAATATTGTGCGCCGCCTTCATCACATTTGATTTTGTAACCAATATAATGGTAATGGAAATCATTGCATGGCAGCTGCGGTGCTGTAGCTAACTGATTATTCTGGTCCTACAGGGCTGTAGTGCAGAAGTACCTGTTGGAGAAGTCGCGCATTGTGTCTCAGGCCAAGAAGGAACGTAACTATCACGTCTTCTACTACCTGCTGGCGGGGGCTTCCAAGGAAGAGCGCGAGGAGTTGCACCTGACTCGCCCGGAAGACTATTACTACCTCAACCAGGTACGCTATATTGCGTTTTTTTATGTTTTGATGTCATTTCACGGTTGTAGTCATGGACGTACACTAGCTTGAGGCTCTCCCCTTGACCCTTACTAGTAATAGGTAGTATTATGGTCTGCATAGCCATTGGGTAGGATGGCCATTGTCTGACCTGACTGTCATCTTTTGCGAAAATGCAATGATGTGGTGGTTGTGATGATACCATGCATGGTCATACTGCATGCTAGATACTTGTGCAATAACACAGGCATTAAGTGGAACCTACCATTGAGGCATCAGCTGTGAAATGTGGCAGTGTCTGCAGTAGGCCGTTTGACTGCTGTAAACTACAATTTGTCCCCCGAAGTGAACAAAGAGCCCGTGCCCGGTTTTGTGATGTCTTTTTTCAGACTCTGTAAGTCCCACGATTAAGTTGTCAACCCACTGCTGATGAAAAAAACTTTTGTTGAGTTCTTGATCATGTACTAGGCTATGTGATTCAGACTGCACCTTTTTGTAGTGCAGTAAAAATGGCATTGACTTCTAGGATAGCTTATGTCAAGAAACGGAAGACAAGCACTTGCTTTGACTGCTGGGCATCAATCAAGTTGTCGTGTGCTCATACAGCTTCCTCCACTCTGTAAATGCTGGGGATGTTCCGTGTTTGTTTCATGGACTGAAATGAGTGTTTCGAAGGATAGGATTCTGTTAATAGGGTTACATTGCAAAGTGTGGTTGTGCTTTCCAAAGTTTTGCTTGCATTTTACAGAGCATAAATGCATTGTTACAATAAAATAAGTCATTAGATTATATTCTGTGGGAAAAAAAGTAATGTTTAATAAGTGTGCTTAACAAAAGTTCGTGTACATTCGGAATTGAAATTTCTGGATTATACAGAGTCAGTGCTATACCTTGGAGGGCACAGATGAAGCACAGGAATACACGAAGTTGATGGAGTCCATGCGCATGGTTGGATTCAACCTTGACAAACGGAAAAGGTTTGTTTCCAGATTTTTTCTTTGTGCCATCGTTGTACCACAGTATTTGCAGGTTGTGATAATACTGTTTACACTGGGGGAGGCCAATAGGGTTGCCAGCTGTCATGGATTTTGTGGGACGGTCCAGACTTGTCATAAAATGTGTCAAGTCCCGTGCTGTCCCTGTCAGGATAGCTATATGTTTCGGATTTGTTCTAAGCTGTTCAGTTAAAAAAAGTTATTCGATTTGATGCCGCTTTACGCGTGTCATGCTGCAAAACATGGAGTTCGCAAGAAGCTGTGTGAAGTGTGGCAATTTTTAAGAGTACAGAAAAGTACAATTTGTAAGAGTCCTGGCATTGCAAGCTGCACATAACCATCTTAAGTACCACTTGAAGAGATTGTAACAATAAAAACAATGAATTTGTATGGAAGATAATGCAATAAAAAATTGAGTTCACTGGCCCCCTACGTTACTTTGTTGGTAGCCCTACTGCCAAGTGTTCCATGTCATTGCACACTGTGTAGCAGTTGTTATTTATTTTAACTTCATGTTAACGCAATTTAACATTTTGCAGGTTGATTCGAGTGCTATCAGCAGTGTTGCACCTGGGAAACATCGAGTTTAGCAAGGTACACGTACAGTACATATTATTATTCAAGTCGTGTTGCCCAGGGTTTTGGTGTGGGTCTTCCAGTGCTTCGTTTGAGGTCAACATTTTTCAAATGTATGATTTGTTCAGGCTTGGAGTCTTCATTAGATATTAATGTATATTAATTTTAGAAGAGGCAGCAGAAGCATTGAAATGAAAGGCAAATATGCATTTATAGTATTTTTGTAACGTCACTCTGACGTGATTCATCCTCTATTTTGCAGAAGTCTACCTACCACAGTGACGAAGCAGTGCAAGTGAAGAATCCTGAAGTGCTTTCACTTATCTCCTCTCTTCTTGGGGTAAGGTTTCAATGAGAATGTGTGAAGTTCTGAAAGGTTGTTTGTTTGCTTTATTTTGCTTTAAAAAACACTTCGTAAAGGAAACAATAAAAAACACAACCTCTCTAGTCTTTCCCGGCTCATGTACATACAGGTAGTTTTGAATGTAATGCCTTGTAATGGCACCTCTACTTCTGTAGTCGATTTGCCAAGTGCTCTATATTAGCTTATCATGAATGCAGAGGTTTTCAGAAGTGGCATTTCAGATTTGCTAACTTTACATGTTTTGCCCAGCTACGGTGGTCTAGTGGATAAGGTACTCGGCTGCTGACCCGCACATCCCCGATTCCTCCCCAGTTTCACCCCAATTAATTTTTCTGCAAACATTTCTGATAACCAGCCGAATTTGTTTTTGATATCTAGTACGGTTCTGGGATGAACCTTGCATTGCATGAAAATACTTTATTTTTATCAAAAATAAGCTGGCAGAATAGTAAGCAGAAAATTATTATGGAAAGCATGTTAAAGAATTTTCAGGTGTCTGACCTAATTTTTTTTGAAATACCAGAGAATAGTCTACTCACCCAGGATTCATGGGCTAACTTTCACACTGTTTCCGGAATATCCAAGTGTTTAAATCATTTTTGCGACTATCATCAGGACATTGATAAATTCAATGCTGGGAAAAGTTATTAAAACCAATATAAAACGAAAAAACAGTTAAAACCAAGTTATTAAAATCAGTGTGCGATGAATGAAGTTTTGATATAACTTTATGATCTGCAATGATTAAAATAAATGCTGAAATGTATGTCAATGCATACTGACTTTCCCAATGTCATTTGGTTGAACTGACTATGCTCTAGGTTATGCAGCCCCTAAAGTCATCGAGCTTATTTTTTTATGTACTCTTCTAATTGTTCTATTCAGTATGCCACACTTTAGACTTGGGGATCTGCTGTGGAAATTCCTTTATGCAAAGCTACAAGTGAAGTAGGTTCCTGCTATTCATTACTAATTGAGTTTGTTCTACTGCTCATAGGTCAAGGAAGAAACGCTCAATTCTGCCCTGACCACAAAACGTGCCAAAGCCCCTGGGGAGACGTTAGTCATTAGCTACAAAATGCCTGAGGTAAGGCCCTGTTTATTGTTAGTCTCAAGTTCTGTGGTATGCGCAGCTTTCACTGTCTCTTTCTCTGAAATTCATCGTTTTACAGCACATGAAAAATAGATTTTCTTTGTTTTATCTTCGTCTATGCTTGAAAAACAACCACACATAAATATTAGACAGCACTTCAATATCCGAGTGTTGTGCAGTGTCAATATAGAGCACACTTCACAGGAAACGTTTGCATCTGGGATGCAAGTTGACGTATCGTGAAAGGCATTTTGCAAAAGTTTTGGTGCTCAAATAGTAAAAAGTGGCCATGTTATCGCTCAGGAGTACTGGTGCTGAATTCAGGGCATTGAGAACGTGCTGGCCTTTGAGAATATACTTCAGAGATGAAGCAATGCCGCTAAAGCACTGAAAATCTTGAAGGCAATGTTCGGAAATTCGTGCCCCATGTGTCAACTAACAGGTGCAGCCGTTTTCATAACACTCTTCAACCTGGTGTGTACGGTGCTTAGACTTTGTTAGTAAGACAGCTTGATGATTATCATCTTGGGAAAAGTACTATTCATCTTCAACCAAGCTGACACAATGTTTCATTATAGGTGAAAGACGTTGTTACATAAAGGGGCAGTCTTTCTGTCCAGTAAAAGTCGAGCTGCTTAAACGATGCTGCATCGCAGAATTTGTGTGCTGACTGGCTGTCAACTGTTGTCTTTAAGGCTGTGGCTACACGAGATGCAATGGCCAAGTGTCTATACGGAGCTCTCTTTGACTGGATTGTTATGCAAGTGAACCATGCCCTGCTGTCTGCGAAGGACCTTCGGGAGCACAGGGTCAGTGTAATTATTTTGTAGTTAGTCGCTATAGTCGAGTAAGCAAGTACTATGTAGGATCAATATCTTAACTAACAGGTACAGCATGGTTTCGCTTCTGGAGTATTTTTGCCAGCATATCAACAATTAGGATGGAGGGGCTGTTAGGGCGCGCTGAGGGCCTGCATTACGCTGCGCTTACAAATATAGCCAACTGTAGAGATGAGTAAATGAGAGAGACGTTATTCGAACTGAGTGTTTTCAGTGTGATTACTAGACTGCCAGTAGATTAGTCAGCCTGACTTTCGTTTTCCCTCTGGCTGTTTTTGCCAGTTTGCACATCAACCATCCATTTATTGACCCCTTATCTCTCTACTACGTGTGCGAATGTATGTCGTGTTTGCAGTTTGTCGTTGCTGCTGCAAAATACTGCAACAGAATTTTATTTCTGATTAATAATACACTCGGACATCGATATAACGAACTCACAGTAATAGCATATTGGTTATAATGAAGCGAATCGGGAATAGTCTTGCAATTAATACAGTGTTAGTAATATACCTTTATGACAAGATTTCGGATATATTAAACTTATTTTGCTGTAATATGCAGCTTAGTTGAAATGGGATCTGCGTGTACTTAAAAGTTTGGTTAGTGTTAGGATTTTAGTTATTTATTTATTTGAATGTAGCTACACTGTTTCTTTGCCCCTTCATATTCTGTTTCTGTGGGGCAGTTTTGATTGTTTGTTTGTAAGCTAAATGCTTTTTCATGTATATGTTAAATTTTTTTCACAGGGTAACAGCATAAGTGTACTGGACATATTTGGCTTTGAGGACTTTGGTGATCACAACAACTTTGAGCAATTTTGTATCAACTTTGCCAATGAGCACCTGCAGTACTACTTCAACCAGCATGTCTTCAAGTATGAACAGGTGAGATCGCGAAGCAGCAGTAGTAATTGCTTGCATGTCACGTTGAGGTTGCAATATTTGTTTTATTTTGTGATGTCTATGTGAACGGCAGGTTTTTTGCATCATGCCATTATTCAATCGTACAATTAGAAAGCTTGTGAGTTTTGTATTTGGGCAGAACACTGCTAACAGTGCTGGACAAAGTGGTTTTAAAACGACCTTATATTGAAGGAAAACCTTCTTCAGGTGTGCATACTACAGTTAAACCTGGATATAATAATATTGATAAACTCCCAGAAAAATTCGTTATAGATAGGATTTCGTTATATGCAGGTTCGGTACGAAAATTCGGGAAACAAACATGCCAATGAAACAAAAAAAGAGGCTGAAGCCAGAGCTATCACAAAACACTTATTTTACAGTAAAAAAAACTGTCCTATTATTGTGATACCAATTATATGGACGCGAAAGCTAACAGCCTATAAAGCTGAAAGTGAGACAGAAGCGCGTGACAAGTTGACCTCCGAAGATCCGTCGTCACCGCGGTTTCGAAGAGTTTCTATCAGCGCCTAACCTGACATCCCCTCGGTGGTGACGACGTGGTTGGCCGAACTTAATAAAAAAAAAGTCACGGTTTGGCCGCAAGGGCGAAGCAATGAATGCGATTGCAATAACTTGGAATGTAACGCTGAGATTGGCAAGCAGACCGAAACGTGCAGTGCACTGATCACGCACAAATGACAGACAAAAACAACACAGGACGAGAGCAAACTAACAACGTTTACCGCTACACACTTAACGTGCTGTTTAAACAAAAACGAGGCACGAAATGTAATCACAGGTTATATGAGTGCGAAATAACAAGTGTCCCAGTTATTACTTTGCTGTGTTTCAATAGCACACTGTTTTCGCAAATGGCGTTTGTCAAGCAAGCGAAGGGATCTTTGTGCGCCCGGCAACTATATGCAATAGTTCCGGTCAAAGTCGAAGATGCGCGATTCTCTAAACTGAAATATAAGCGCGCATGCACAAGCATCAACCCCCTCCCCATTTCCCCCCCCCCATTCGCGGGGCAAAGTACGCGTGGGAGATAAGCGCGCATTGGTGGATCGTGACAAGCTGGGCGCCAGGCACAGGTGGCTTTTTTTTTTTCTTGAACTGTGCGGTAAACGGCGGTAAACGGCAGTGGCGGCAGTGGCAAAAAAAAAAAAAAAAAACAGCAAATACTGTTCATATATTTGCTATCACGAAAAAAAAAAAAAAAACAAAGCTGAACGTTGTCGAGGGCGGCCACACCATGCGCGTGCTGTGAGACTATGCATGTGGGTTTAACGTCGAAAACGAAGAGCGAACGACACAGACACGGATACCGCGGAAAGCCATTCGGTAAAGCGCCTTCCACATGCGGCGCGGCCCCACATATGTGATGTTAACTAAAAGCATGGCACTGCCACTGCGCAAAAGTAGTTTTTTTTTATTTTCGTTTGGAGTGCGGGGGGGGGGGGGGGGGGCGAGTGGGACACACCCGCGCATGCGCCTGTGGCGGCGAGAACGGCGGCAACGCCGACTCGTGGAGTCCAGGCTCCCCTGCCCGCCTCGCGCTCCCCCGCGCGCAAAAACGAGCACTCGCTCTCGCTTGGTGCACTGTGCGCGCTGCTGCAGCGTTCACGCTTCATCAGCATGGGGCAGCCGCGGAAGATGCATGTTGTTCGCGAAAGACAGAGCGAATTTCCTAGATTGTCCGTGGGGAAAATTCGTCATATCAAGGTTGTCTCCCGCGGTTACTTTGCTACATAAAGGTCGCAAATACATGTGCTTCTATGGAGCAATAGCGGGGAATAAAAAAACTTCGTTGTATCGAGCAATTCGTTATATGGAGGTTCGTTATAAGCAGGTTTAACTGTAGTAT
The DNA here is from genome assembly GCF_043290135.1 of Rhipicephalus microplus. Taxonomy (NCBI): domain Eukaryota; kingdom Metazoa; phylum Arthropoda; class Arachnida; order Ixodida; family Ixodidae; genus Rhipicephalus; species Rhipicephalus microplus. The sequence continues at coordinate 266,456,930 of NC_134700.1, forward strand.
CAGTATAAGTTTAGTGCTCTGGTATAATGACCTGGGTGGGTGTTACTTCTGGTATCATAAATATTTTTCTTTTCTTCTTCATGGCAGGAGGAGTATCAGAAAGAAGGCATCCAGTGGAAAAACATTGAGTTTACAGACAACACGGGCTGCTTGAACCTGATTGAGGGCAAGCCCCATGGGCTGCTTTGCTTGCTGAATGACCAGTGCAAGTACGCAGTGCGAGGTCTTGATTCCATCTTGCCGAGCTTTCTTCATCCCGCATTTGTGAACCCGCTACCGAGAGGGCCCGCTTAACGCTTGCTCCTTGATTGTACGCAGCTTCTCTGGGGCCACAAATGCCATGCTGCTGCAAAAGTTCGTGAATCATCACAAGAAGAACCCTTTCTATGACATGCCTCAAAAGCGGGAGAATGCATTCCTGGTGCACCACTACGCCGGCAAAGTCAAGTATCAGATCAAGGTTTGAGTCAGAGAGATGGGTCATCTCACTTCCAGTTTCCAGCTGTGAAATCATCGAGAGGGCTTGCCGAAGATGTGCAGTGCATGCCATTGACATATTCAACAGATGTACATGCCCCCCTGTTCACCTTGCAGATTGAAGTTAAAAGGGTACTGACGCAAAATTTTGAAGGTGACATAACTTGTTGGATAGATTTGCGTGTACACACTCATCATCATTAACATAGCTCACATTCGCAAAATTTTTGCAGCAGCTTGCTCACAAAGCAAAAGTGCACATATTTTTCGTTATAACGATTTTTGGACCTCGGGGTTGTGTATTGGCCCTTTAAGTGCAGCAGTAATGAAAGTGTCATCAGAAGAAAGCTCTGTTAGAACTGAAGAGCTTTTAGGGCGCACATGAACGTTAAGAGTACACAGACTAGCGCCATATGGAATTAAAAATACCATATTTACTCACATAATTTGCACACTTTTTTTCACAATTTCGGGGCCCCGAGAAGGGGGTGCGCAAATTACGTGGCAATTTTGCGAGTGCATACGAAATATTGTGTCACAGTCCTAACGCGTGCAGTATATACATTAAAAAATAAAATAAATTGGAGCTCAAACGAAGTGTACTTGTTAATTTGGAAAGAATTAGCGAATATTTTAACCAGTCAGATCCGGTCATGCAAGGTCTAGCTGGAATCAGGGATCGCGAAGTTTTACTGGGAATCATCGCGGCCCCTGCCACCGCCCTCCCAAAGCGCATCGTCCTCGGTTCCATCGAGTGCGTTCAAACGCCCCATTTTCTTTAAGCTCTTTCGACAACGCTGGGAGAAACTACATTCCACGACCCAGTGATACCGGAAGAACTAAGCATCTGCACATCATTGAAAAAGCCTCCTTCAATGGCAGTAAAGTTACATTGGCTAGTGCGCACTCTTCTGCTTTTCCGCGTACCGATCGCATCGGTCGTCACGATGAAGTACGTCCCCTTGAAGTTCTTTGTGGCGGCACGCTTCCCGTTTTATTCGGCGAAATTTACAACAGTGAGCTTCAATTTCGCCGTATATATAATTACTGTAGCACATCGCAAGGAAACCGTCAAAGCGCGTCAGCTGGATAGCGAAACCCAAACTTCCGAAATTGACCAAGCGTGCGTTGCAACATTGGCACAGAGAACGAGCAGAACAGTTGGCGCGACAGGCCCTCACCCGCTTCCGATGTAGAAAGTCATCCGTGCCGTGACGCGAGCATGCATTGGTAGAGATTGGGAGATAGGGGGAGGCAAACGCTCGAGCAGTTCCGGCGACCCGTCATCAGGTTTGTGTTCGGGTGGGACATTCTAGGGACCTTATTTCGGGGGAAGTCCTCGGAAGAAGGGACTTCATACTCGCAGCCTGTTTGACTGCGCTCGTTTGCTTGGCAAGGCGCGCAACTGGCCAAAGCATCTAAATTTCCAAAAGTTCCTGCACTGGCGAGTTGACTCTGGCGGGTCAGGGAGCGCGAAATACGCGAGTAAATATTTTTTCCAAAAAACTGGCAAAATATTAAAGGTGCGCAAATTATGTGTGTAAATACGGTATGCACTGAGGTAGATGTGAGAGGTTTAAAGGAACACCAAAGAGCAACAATTACTTGGTTTAGATTGACAAAATGCACTCTGAGAACTCTAATGCCATTTTTTTTTCCACTACCTTAGGTTCATTATCAGCGCAGAAAGTCAAGGTTGAAGTTTCAATTGTAAATTTCGTGTCGAAATCTTTGCATGTGATGTCAGAGATTTCAAAATGTATTTTTTGTATTTTCGTGACATCGGCTTGATGAAACTTTCTGTAATTCTGTATGTTAAGTTTATGGCACCCACAGATGACAATTTACTTAATTTTGATTAATTAAAAGCTACGTAGGACCGAGTAAACGTCGTCACAACTTATGACGTCACGGTGCTTGGTGCGGCAATCTCAAGGTGGCGTTTCCACCCGTATTTCCTTTTTACACGTTTTTCGCTTACGAAGCATCGTGTTACTGTATGAGCAATGCCTTCGGGATCGTGAAGTTGTGCTTTACTAATACGAGAAAAATTTTTTTGCTCTTTAGTGTCCCTTTAAAAGCACACATCAGGAAATGTGCTCTACATTTCTCATATAATTCTGTATTGCCATGCTGGTCTCACTTGCTGCCTTCTGTTGTTTACTTATCAGGACTTCAAAGAGAAGAACTTGGACTTGATGCGGCCTGATGTGGTGATGGTGCTCAAGAGTTCGAGCGTCGCGCTCGTCAGAGAGCTGGTGGGCGCCGATCCTGTGGCGCTGTTCCGCTGGGCCATCTTGCGAGCTTTCTTCCGATCCTACCATGCACTGAGGCGCACCACCTCACAGAGCCAAGGTCAGCACTCGATTTGTGCAAAGGTTGAGGATATGAATTTATCAGTCTGATGCACAGTTTTATAGATAAGGTCAGTGCATCAGAGCTCATAATAGACGTTCGTGTGACAGTAGCAAAGCAGCAGCCTTTAGAAACACCACATTATAAAGCCTGTCAATATTACAGAGGGCTTCTAATTATTCAGAGATGTAAATAGGTACACAAGGGCGAAAATATATTGTCTCTGTAGTCAGAGGCCCATGAATGCTTCATTAAACTACAATATACCTGCCCCCCCCCCTCCCCCCCAGAAAGAACAGATATGATTGTCTGTACACCACAGACACACTCTTGCCACTGTCGTCTAGTAATATCTCTAAATATGCAGGAATCTGTGTTACTTCATTGAATGCAAGTTTTTTTGGAATCAGTTAATCCATATTATCTGCTTAGCTGATGGTTAGGATAAATACTTGATGAGTGGTCTTCAGAAGGACTGGCAGTTGAATCAATGTCAATGTTGATGCAAGAGAAGATCATTTTGCCAGTCGGCTTTTCGTCAGCTTATACTTTCGTTGTGTTTGCACGCTATCTCCCAGGACGTACAAACCACAGTTCCAAGAGGCCATCTTCGATGTACAGAGGGAGGCACTCGGGTGATGCATACTCCAAGTAAGTCCTCTCCAGTCCTGTGATCTTTTCTCTACAGTTCAAAAGTGATTTGCGTTTTTGCAGTGATCTCCTACAGTTCTGCATACAATGTTGAGTGACATGGAATTTATTTTTGCAGCAGTAACCAGGTGTCTTCCAGGAGGCCTTCTTTTGGCACGGGCGCTTGCCCCGGCAACTTTGGGGCGACCTCTTGTCCAGTGCACCGTGGAAACACCCACCTCTGTGCCAGTGAGGCCAGCGTCCTTGAACGAGCTAACCAAATTATGATGTAAGTTGTCCTTACCTCTCCTTCGCCTTGGCAAGCCTGCATAAAGTTGTCAAGCAATAATTCATGCTCTGCAAGAATCGTAAGTCTCAGGTCGTCGCATTATTTCATGAGTGACTAACAAACTGTCATTGCATTGCTGGACACACTAGCCTGTGCAGTCGGAGCACTATGAATAAGCTGTTTTGCTACTTGTAGCACCTGGTTGTCAAGCTAGCTTTGTGCCAGCTGTAACCAAGATTCACTCGTGGTCATACACGAGTAAAACTCACTCGTACAACTGGCACAACCAGAACTTATAGAAACTTGTTTTGTTGCAGGAAAAACAAGAACACCAGGTCTAGGAATAGAGTGGACAAGGTAAAGACACTGAACTGTGCTCTTTATTTTTTTAGTTGAAACTGTTTTCATTTGGTGCATCACAGGTGTTCTATTTTGTAATATTGGTTTTATAATATAACCGTTGCGTGTTTTTGCTTTCAGGGTCTCAAGAACCTTCAGAGTGTTAAGACAGTCGTTGGGAAGACGCATCCTCACCCTCAGCGTACAGGCAGAAAACCTCCAACAGTCACTGCTCAATTTCAGGTTGGTAGCTTTTGAGCTGAAATTCTCAACATATGTATTTGCTGTCTCCCTATGTTATCCCAATTTTACCTAAAGATGGTTGATGAAGCTAAGAGTGCTACTGTGTGTGCAATGAAGCACATTCATGCCTCATAATTTACGTTATTTGAGTTAGAGTAGTTTAGTGTTTTTGTGTTTAACAAGGTCTTGGTACTTGGCACCTGGTTTGCATGTGTGTGTCTGTGTATGTATGTCTTTTTATGGCAGCATGTGAATGTAAGAATTATACTCAGCACTTCTTGCTAGAGGTGTGAAGCATCATCAACAGCTGTATTTTGAGAAAAAGCACTCGGTAAAACTGCTCTGCTTGGTTGTAAAATTATCTGTTAAATTCCTGCAGTGGGGCATGTTGAAGTGTTTCAGCGTGTAATGCTGGTTCAATGAAAAGGTGGGGTGTTGTCTTGCCACTGAATAATATGAATGGTAATTTTTTATTTATTACGCACTTATAGAGCTTTGAAAATTTTTACTTTTTCAACAAACTTGTTTACCTTTGATTAGCATTGCCTTATGTTCCGTGCATGCACTTTTTCAGGTGTCTCTGAGTCACCTCATGGAAGCCCTTAATCAGGCCAATCCATTTTTCGTTCGCTGCATTAAGTCAAATGCTGGCAAGGTAAGCACCTCGTCTTGATATTTAAAATGTGCCTGGTTGGATGCCTTATAATGCCTGTTACTTGGGACCATAATAACAAGCACATTACAGTGAAATTTACCTCTAGAACCTACATGCTTGTGATTTTTTACTCTTTATTTACTAACAAAACGGTGGGCTGTAGTTATAACCATGCTATATGGCGAAGTTCCGTCAGGCATAAAAATATCTTCACTATAGTAGACTCGCCATAATAGAAACCCTGATAATTTATACTTTTGGTTAATTCGTTCAATGTACTTTTAAAAGCCTCTTAATTCGAATTCCATCATTTTGTTAATTCATACTTTTGCAGTTTCATACCAGGAAATATCTGCTGCTTTCCCACTACTATTTAAAAATTTGCCTGCTTATATAATCCTAACAGTCTAAAAATGAAAAAATAAGCACCTCAGGCCTGCAAGAAAAAAAAAATGGCAGCATATCCACGGGGTGAATGATGGAGAGTGGGGCGAAGCATCCGTCCGTCCATGCGCTCATCTGTGTGACCGTCCGTGCATCCATTTGCCCATCCGTGCGTCCGCACGTCTGTCCCTGCGTTCGTCCATGCATCCGCCCCTGCGTCCGTCCATGCGTCCATCCGTTCGTGCAGCCATCCGTGTGTCCGTTCATGCATCTGTCTATGTGTCCGTTCGTCCATCTAGTCAACACTCCAAGTACCACCATCTCGCATCTTTTCATCATATATTCCGCATATAGAAACACTGCCATTCAGCGAACATTCCAAGGACTAAACGAGAGGTGGCACACGCACACTTTCTTACCGCTTGCGCTTCGGGTCTACTTCCCACCTTCAACCACCTCGAGTTCATGGTATATACTAGTTCACTGTATTCATGGCACTGCGGCCCAACGCTCGCTAAACCTTTCTAAAACCAAGGAGGTTACGCCCAGCGAGTATAACGTAGCAACCCTTTCTTGTCAGATAGTGCTCAATGTACATTCCAATGGCTGCTAATGGGGAATGAGAGAGGAGAATTCGGCTTTTAGTTAATGCGCACACTGCGAATTTTTTATTGTTCAACAACACACAGGAGAAATCTCCCACCGGCACCACCTTGCAGGTCAAAGCGTAAGACATGTTACGTACTACGACGAGGGACGAACGGGTGCCGCTTTAAGGAGCTTCGCCCCTAAAAAGCTTTGCTCCTAAACAAGTGTTTGAAAAAAGCACATGCATGTTAAACCGTTATGTTTCTCAACTTGTATAGCGAGCTTTGTGTAGAAGGCACATACCTATAACAAAGAAGCAGTTGGCAATTCTTGATTTCTTTAAAAGGCCTGATCAGCAGTAAATGGCCTTTAAACTTGTGGACCACACTCCTCTGCTTTCTGTTCGTTGCGTGCAGTTAAATTTTAAAAACATTTTAAAAATTTTTAATTGGGATGCCTAATCATAATGTGTTGTGTCACTTCACTCAGAGTCATCTATCTGAGAACTTTTGATTATTCAAACTTCTTGATAACTCAAACAATATTCAGAGGTCCCTTCGAGTTTGAATTAACAAGAGTCGGCTGTATGCGATCATCAAACGTATGCGAGCATACGTTTGTTAGTTTCTGATATTGGTAATACATACATTTCAGATTGACTTTTTCAGTATGTATTCATGTTATGTTTATGTTGCGTTCCTGACAGTGCGTGAATTCTTCAAGTTTTGAGCCACTGTATTCGAAGGATTTTTCTGATATTTGTAGCAACATTCAGATATATATATATATTTCTTTGTCATATATGGCATGTGTCTACAAAAGAGAGAGATTGAGCTTGTGCCAGTTTGTGTCAGCAAAGTGAATTTCGTTTGTAGGACATCTATTCATTCTGTTGTCCATCAAGCCATCAACCATGTTGGTTTATAGTATCTGTGTCGCACAGATTTTTTTGAAAGGCCATTCAGTTGATGCCCACCAAAACACTGCAACTCTTCTGCTACATGGCAGTTTTGAACGGTCATTGAGTGGTTCAGACGTTTTTCACAAAGATTGCGTGCCACTGCTGATCTTTATTTTTGTACTCATGTCACCTAAAGTTAAACAAGATAAATCAACTTGAGAGGGCAAATATGTCTGCTCTTGTTTAAACATTTTAGAAAATTGCTTATTCATTGTTACAAATACATGTTTAGTTTTTAAGCTCTTTAGCAGCGCAAGTGTGGCGCATGAGACATGGCAAGTCAACACTACGAAAAGAAGCACGTCGTTATCGAGAGCATGTGCATTTCAGACATTTCAAGTTGCAAAACTACTTCATTCAGTAATTCATAACACTCACATGTCATGTTGCTTTCAAAGCATATTGGTAAAATTTTTGCTTTTTTAATCGTGAGTACAAGCACACTTTGAACCAGAAGGCATGTTTGTGCTGTTACCACTTTCGTTGCTCAGTGGCCATCGAAGTTTTGATAGAGCTGTGGGGTGCTTCGTTGACTCAAAAGACAATTGACTTGATGTCCTTCAAAAACCTTGCACAGCAGATCATGCTTGACTATTGAGTCAATAGACTATCAGCTGGATATCTTTTGGAAAGTTCGTGTAATTTGCTCATATTAGAGGCAGTAGGTTCACGTTGCTTGAGCTTCATCTTGGTAGCATTAAAGTATTTACTTCTTGTCGTCTCTATTTCTCACATGAGCTTTTGTAGAAACTAGCGACAGCCGTGTGTCTCGGGTACTAATTGCTGACTAAGGTTTTTTCTGCTTCCTCTTCAGGTGCCATGCTCGTTTGATGAGGGCGTCATCCTTCAGCAGCTGAGGTACACGGGAATGTTGGAGACTGTCAGGATACGGCAGTCTGGCTACAGTGTCCGCCTCCCGTTCGAGGTAGAAGCATTTCCTGCAAAGAGCATAATAGTATATTTTTTGCTTTTTCCCTCACCTGGCAGGGCGTGCTTATCGGTGGCTTCGTGCCTGTTTCACTTCTTGAGCAGGAGTTCATCCAGCGCTACAGGGTGCTGCTGCCGCGGGGCCTGATCAGTTCCAGAAGTGACATCCGGGATTTCCTGCTTCGCATCAACCTTGATCGTAACAACTACCAAATGGGGAAGACCAAGGCAAGGGTGCTCTGTCAATTTAAAAAAAAAATGCAATGGCAGTTATAGTCAAAGCTTGTTACGGTGAAGTTGCATCTGCCACGAAGACATGTTTTTATTACAGGGGTCTCGAACTCGCCTCAGTTAGTGAACCACAGTCACGACAATTTACTCCCGCAAGAGTCAGGGCGGTGAGGAAGGTAAAACCAATAATGCAGGCTTTCCCACTTTGAAGGGAGGTTTATTAACAATGCCTGGTAGCAGGCAGACAACCGGTACAGCCAGAAACAGATGAACGGGCTTGGCATCCACAGCTCACTCGCGCTTCACTCCAAGAGGTGGTCCAACTGGTGATTGCCTTGCTCCTGCACCACTACAGAAGGGATAGTTTGTACAAAATGTCAGCTAACATTGCCATTCCCATATCTCATACCTAAATAATTTCTGACAGGGTTATTGCTTTAGCACCAGGATTACAACAGTGTATTTATACCGATCTCAAATATGGCTAAAAACTGTACGCTGATCCAGAAATACAGAATTTTATTTCACGATTATGTGTCAACACATGGTGACTGTTTAGAGAATTTTTTAAATACGGGACAAAGACAGTTATATGCGAATCAGGCCACCAGCCAAAGGCCAAGCCCACAGTCCATGTGTTTGAGACCTCCATTAAAAGTAGAACCAGTTAATTAAGACAGCTTAAGACAGACAGCATGGCATCAATTTTTGTTTTCTTAAGTTTCAGAATCTTTAAGAAATACTGTTAGAAGATATATAGTCTAAATAACTACTGCACTCTGCATACAGTAACACTTTGTTAACTCAAACTTGTATATCTCGAAAAATCGGCTAAGTCGAATACTTTTTCGCGGCACCGAACAATTTTCTATATGCCCAATGTATATTTTCCCCTTTATTTCCAAGTATTTTTGAGCCGAATCGCGGAGAACTCAAAATCTTGTCTGGCAGTGGAACAAAAATTTCTCCGCTGGATTATTTCACAAGATTTGTGCGATGCTGCCATGCCTGAAGTCTGTCGTTTTTTTTTATTTAGCGGCGCCTGCCGCGGCGTTTGTGCTTTCCACGAACAAATTGTGCGCGAAGTCTCAGCCCAGCGACATATCAACCTTGTCAAGCAACACTGTGGCACATCATGTGACACATGCGCTGAGCAGGGAAGCTTCTGGGGAGGAGCCCTCTGCCCACGCTTGGCGTAGTTTGTCTCGGCTTTGTGCAGTGCACATGATTTTCCCTGAGGTGTGATTTCCGTTTATCCACACGAACCACGCGGTATGGATTTTTCGCTGACTGTGAGGAGCGGCAACTTTGCGTGAGTGCTGCAAGCATGGCATTAAAGCAGTGCAAATGGCCACTAACGTATGGTACGGCAAAGACGACGGCGATGACGAGCCACCTCGAGAGGTGCCGACATCTTCTGAGACGAGAAATTTGCTGTGCTTGCTTCGAAGGTCGAGTGCACCGACGGGGAAGATGGACTGTTGCGATTCGTCAAGCAGCTTTAAGACGCCTTCGTAGGCCCGAGTACGACAGCAAAGCAGACGAGCATTAGGCAGTTTTTTTATGCTAAATAAAATGGCAGTGCAGCAAAACCTAGCCGGTTAAAGTCTCTTGTGTTATTTTTTTCTCTTTTAAACCTGCACGAGAAGATTAGAAACAGCCGCTGAAGGGCTGGTAAGTAGTAGCGATTTTGCTAAAAAGCGCTTATTTTTTCTGGCTATTGGTGCAACTTTGCTTATCCCAAATTTTCTCTGGTTTTTACGACTTCTAGTTTACAAGGTATTACTGTACTTAATTTTCTGCTTTTAGATACGACAAAGTTCATCAAAGTTCGTGTGGTGTAACTGTTGAGCAAGTCAATTTCTTAGTTCCCTGGCAATTTATTCTCTGGCAAACCGCCTGGTATTGCACTTGAAGTTTGTCCATGTTGTTCCTTGCTGAGTTTGCCGTGTGCACTCTGGATGTTCACGCAGGTGTTTCTGCGCGAGAGCGAGAAGCTGAAGCTTGATGAGCTGCTGCATCTCCAGATTCTTCAGCGCATCATCACGGTGCAGCGCTACATCAGAGCCTGGTTGCAGAGAAGGCACTTTCGTATGCTGCGTGCAGCGGTCATCAGGCTACAGGTACTTCTCAGTTGCCACGCTCACTTCGTTGGGGGTTGTCAGAATTGTGTTGGATAAACTGAGATCTTTATTTTCCGCTGATGTGAAATTGAGAGTGAATAATGTGGGGTGAAAATATCTAAACAAAGTGGCATAGAAAAATATTGATTGTTTAATGCTGTGGTGTCTCTCTCTATTTTATGTGTTGCCATTGTACACCATCGCGGGTTCGAGCACTGCGAGCACCAAGCAGGGGTGTCGCATTCTCGTTTGTCCGTCTCGTCGCGACGTGTATACCTTTTGTACTGCTGCGCACGCGATCTCTGACCATCGCCACAAAGGGTCGGCGAGCCCGTGCGCGTGCAGCAAGGGAGAACTTAGGTCATCATCATCATCATCATCAGCCTGACTACGTCCAATGCCGGACAAAGGCCTCTCCCATGTTCCGCCAGTTAACCCGGTCCTTTGCTTGCTGCTGCCAATTTATACCCGCAAACTTCTTAATCTCATCTGTTCACCTAACATTCTGTCTCCCCCTAACCCGCTTGCCTTCTCTGGGAATCCAGTTAGTTACCCCTAACGACCAGCGGTTATCCTGTCTACGCGCTACATGCCGGGCCCATGTCCATTTCTTATTCTCGATTTCAGCTATGATATCCTTAACCCCCGTTTGTTCCCTAATCCACACTGTTCTCTTCTTGTATCTTAAGGTTACACCTACCATTTTTCTTTCCATTGCTCGCTGCGTCGTCCTCAATTTAAGCTGAACCCTCTTTGCAAGTCTCCAGGTTTCTTCTCCGTAGCTAAGTACCGGCAAGATACAGCTGTTATATACCTTTCTCTTGAGGGATAGTGGCAATCTACCTGTCATAATTTGAGAGTGCTTGCCAAATGTGCTCCACCCCATTCTTATTCTTCTAGTTACTTCAATCTCGTAGTTCGGCTCCGCAGTTATTACCTGCCCTAAGTAGACATAGTCTTTTATAACTTGAAGTGCACTATTACCTATCTCGAAGCGCTGCTCTTTTCCGAGGTTGTTGTACATTACTTTCGTTTTCTGCAGATTAATTTTTAGACCCACCTTTCTGCTCTCCTTGTCTAACTCCAAATCATGAGTTGCAATTCGTCCCCTGAGTTACTCAGCAATGCAATGTCATCGGCGAAGCGCAGGTTACTAAGGTACTCTCCATCAACTCTTATCTCTAACTGTTCCCATTCTAGGCTTCTGAAAACCTCCTGCAGGCACACGGTAAATAGCATTGGGGAGCAGGCACACGGTAAATAGCTCCCTGCCTTACACCTTTCTTGATTGGTATTCTGTTGCTTTTTTTATGAAGCACTATGGTAGCAGTTGATCCCCTGTAGATTTCTTCCAGGATGTTTATATATATTTCATCGACACCCTGATTCCGCAGTGTCTGCATGACAGCTGATATTTCTACTGAATCAAACCTTTTCTCGTAATCTATGAAGGCTATGTATAGTGGTTGGTTATATTCTGAGCATTTCTATATTACCTGATTGATAGTATGAATGTGGTCGATTGTTGAGTAGCCTGTTCGAAATCCTGCTTGTTTCTTTGGTTGATTGAATTCTAATGGTTTCTTTACTCTGTTAGCAATTACCTTTGTAAATAGCTTGTATACTACAGAGAGCAAGCTAATCGGCCTGTAATTCTTCAAGTCCTTGTCATCTCCTTTCTTATGTATTAAGATGACGTTAGCGTTCTTCCAAGACTCTGGTACTCTTCCCATCAGGAGACACCTCGTAAACAGGGTGGCTAGTTTTTCTAACACAATCTGTCCTCCCTCTTTCAGCAGATCTGATGTTACCTGATCCTCACCAGCAGCTTTGCCTCTTTGCATGCTCTCCAAAGCTTTTCTGACTTTTTCTATCATTACTGGTGGGGTGTCATCTGGGTTACTGCTAGTTCTTATAGTATTAAAGTCTTGGTTGTCTCGGCTACTGTACAGGTCTCTGTAAAACTCCTCTGCTATTTTAACTATCCTATCCATATTGGTAGTTATTTTGCCTTCTTTGTCCCTTAGTGCATACACCCGATTTTTGCCTATCCCAAGTTTCCTCTTCACTGCTTTGATGCTTCCTCCGTTTTTCCCAATTGTATAACCCAATTGTATGTGACATAAATATATAGGCACGTCAATTAGATAATACAAGTTACCTGATATGTTGAATAGTGGCCGCAAATGGCACACTTATATAGAACAATCAAACAAACAAATAAATAAAGAACCAATTTTGAAGCGCCGACCTACCCTACGGCCAGCGCTCACACGATCCCGCTCCACAGAGCATGCAGAATAAGCAGAATAGACACGCATAGCAACATTTGAGAGGAATATACGGTGCACGATCTGCAAGGCGCTGCCTCCGGACTTCGGGACTGCGGAAAGGAGTGCGCGCCCGCTGTGGACCGGGGCCCTGATGAAGCGACGTAACCACAGGCCGGCGGCGACGAAGAACAAATCACAAAGCGTCGCTGCCGGCCGAAGAGGCCAAAACGCATACACACCCTTTGAAGTCCCGAAGTGGTCTCCCGAACCACGTCTCGCGCCCCCGCTTGTCGGGCGAGCGTGAGCAGGGTCTGAATCATGCCAAAATCAGGCCAGTGGGACACCTTGTCAAACGTTGAGGGCGGGGATGGCAGCGAAGTGACGGTGATTTTTGACCAGCCGCCATCAGTCCCGTCGAAAGGAGAAGTGATGCGAGAATTCTCCAAGGAAAGATGGCTCGAGCACTGGCGCAGATGCCTGAATTTCCACAACGCGATATTTCTTCACCATATGCCACCTTTTAAAAACGAAGGTATGGGAACAGATCTAAAGTTTTCTAGTTCAAGTTTTTGTTCAGCAAGATCTGCATGCATCTTTCATGTCTCCTTGGAATGTTTGAGCATAGAAAAGGTTCTGAAAAAAGCTTGCTCTTGCAACTACACAATCTGTGAGGCCATAGAGGTCCAGCAAATTAATGAGAGCTGTAGTCCTTGACTGTTAATCTACAAACACTCCGTGGCTTAAGAGGGTACAGTTAAGCTGTGAAACATTATTTTTTTTCTATGTGGCAAATTAAAGCAGGTCAACAGGTGTTTAATAAATATTAATATTATTGTGTTCAAATTTTACCTTCTGCAAAACCTTGTAAGAACCATTCAAGAATCTCGAGAAAATACTTAAAACACTCATCTTTCATCCATACAGCACATTAAGAGTCAGGCCATTCAAATAGTTACCTGCAGATCTTTTTAGTCTAATGCTTTTCCACTCTTTAAAAGGGCTATTTTGTAAACGTTCGATCTAGAACGGGGAAAGGATCAAATGAAAGAACGAGAGGGAGCCACACGGAATTGGTCAAGGCTACTGTGATGCTCAAGATGGAGAATAGCCACGGAACGTGCATAGAACAGGTGGTTCCATTGATAGAATGGATACAATATTTTCTCTGGATGACGTGGGTTGGATCGAAATGTAAACGCTTCAGCCCAGAGAATAGAATTAGCCAGTTTTGCGCTTGGCTTACCCTAATCTAGCGCTGAAAATCACAACCGAACGACCCATCAAATTGCGCAACCACCTAGGGTCCACTCAAGACATGGTTAAAGTGATGTGGCTCTGCTATATCAAGCTTTGAAAAACAATGCCTGTCAATACTGATGTATTAATTCTATATTTCTTCATGCGTTGAAAGCATTTATAAATTCTCTCAGCTCGACTATTGGCTGTTTGCTCCTGCTCGTTTTTCCGTTCCATCTCCTCCCTGTTCTAAACAGAATGCTTACTAAATAGCCTCCCCAGGCCAGTAACTTCATTTTTCCTTCATCTTTCTTGTTTAGTTTTCACTTCATCGTAATTTCATTTAAACAACTTGAACAGCTTATGTGTGAAATAATCGATTCTAGGACACTCACTAATTCTAATTGCTTTCGGTTTAGTGATAATCACAGCTTCCTGTTAAATTTGGCGCCAACTATAGCAAAATGACTTTTTTTGCGGTGCTTAAGTTCTGGAATAAATTATCCTACATACCCAAATCATCGTCATTGCATGCATTCAAACATCAACCTAAAAATTTCATCTTGTTTAATTATTTTGCCATGAATATTTATTTATGTAAAGGTGCATACAGAGTTAGCTTTAAATATGTTTGTAAGTTCAGATTTATATTTGATGGCGTGTTCATTTACTTGTTTAAGTAATTCTTGTGGGCTCCTTGTGTAGCATTCCATGTTTTTCCTGCTAGTATGTTTACTAGCCATTTATGTTTGCTTTGTGTGATTTTGACCTGCTGCAATGATTATGCATTTCAATGTTCCTAATAACGATGGATCCCAGTGGAGTGTGACTTTCGTACCCTCGTTTGCATACTACTACAATCAACCTGTGTATTGTGAACAAATAAAATGAAACTGAATCTACCATTGTGACATGGCAGGCGTATCCTTAAACGGGGTATTAAAGAAAAAAAAAAGAAAAAAAGAAAGAGAGACAGAATCACTGCCAATAATTTTTGCCATGCAAAACATGGACACGCCAGCATGAGAAGACACAAAGACAGGACTGGCGCCCGTCCTGTCCTTCTCTTTTGTCTGCGTATATGGTATTCCACTCTGTAAAAATTATTGGCAGTTCTAGCAATTAACCAGCCTGCCTTACAACTCTTGACTGCTTTGCGTTCAATCGCTGTCCCCCCTAATTTTTTCTGTCTGCTGTCTCAGTGCCATGCAAGAGGTTTTCTGTTGCGGAGGCGCCTGGCTGCGGAGAGGGCACAGCACGAGGCAGCCATCGTGGTTCAACGTAGCTGGCGTCGGTACAGGAACACACGGAGGGTCCACCAGCTGCATCACTCCATGGTGCCGTTCCAGGCCGCCTGCAGGGGATACCTGTTCAGGAGAAGGTGAGAAAGGCGCTGCACGCATATTGGGCAGCTTCTCGAAAGACACATCACCCGCAGTCACAGTGGTATATTTGCAACTAAGATCTCGAGCAGAGGAGCTCGAGTGTGCTGGTTCAATCTGGACCATGGCAGCTCTGTTTAAATGGGGATGAAATGCAAGACATGTTGAAGAACCTCAGGTTGTCGGTGTTAATCCTAAGTCCTCAGTTCTGAGTGCTCATGTCGTGCGTTTGACATGTGTAGCCCAGAGTATACCATATTTTTTTTTGCATAAACAGACTCCCCAACTTTAACTCTGCAAAAAAAAAAAACAAAAAAAAACATGGGTATAACTTCCGCATTTAACGTGCACTTCCGCTTTATAAGCAAATTTTTTCATTTTTCATGGGAGAAATGCGAGAAAGTACGATAATTCTAATTAAGAATAGTGCTCAGTACTTGGAGGAGAGAACAGAAAAGTAATATTAAACGGGAGAGTTGCCCTTCTCATTGAGCACATGCACTTTATTTGAGCACGTGTACCTCAACAACTTTTTTGTTGTCCCACGGTCTCTTCTATTTATAAATGTCAAAAGGAATGACCAGATAGAGTGGGTTAGTTCTGCGTTTGGGATGAATATCTGCAAGCCTAGACAAGTGGCAGCAAGGTGGCTTCCTGTCCATGTATCACTATTTATTGTTTTTTTTTCTTTTTGCTCGCGTCCATGTAATCTTCTGTGCTATGCTGGTATCAGGATGTTTCGTAGGAATGTATATATATGTTTTTATTACACCGTATTTGGTATTGTAATGTTAGCTTATGGTCTTTATTGTTATACACATCTTTGTCATTGTCCCACCTGCCTTGTATAGGGTTCACTGGCCTTGTCAAGCTGTCCATAAACACCTTTTAGCCAGTGAACCTCTTCAGAACCTGTTTCTTTCTAGGAAAATAAAATGATTTGATTTTGAATTTTTTTTATTTGCCACGTTTTTATGTGTATGAGCTAATTTTTTTCTATGGAAATTCTTAGGCATATTGAAGTCACCTCCTCCTTTAGGAGGCAACACCTTCTACCCTGGTAAATTTGTTTTCCCATACTCCTGAGTCAGGGTATTTCATCATCTACCGTACTTAGTGCTCTCTCATCATTCAAGTCTCACAGGTGCCCTCTGCGATGTGTGTGATTGCACTATAAGAAGAATAAATGTGGTAGCTCCTGCAACTTTTTAATCTTGTTTTTATTGTAACTTCAAAGCAAAGAAGGTGTGAGACTGAATGCTTTCTTTTTGTATTGCAGGTTTTCCTACAGTCAGCAGCAGCGTCAAGTCTCAGCCTTCCGAGGCCAGAAGGAGCCACTGCTTCCCAATGGCATTGCAGGTGTTGAACAGCGACTGCGCCGCTCCATCGACTCAGAAGAGTGCGTCCCATTTTGCTTTTGTTATAAAGTTACATATTAAAGTGTGACTGTCCCCTTTGACAAAAAAAAACTAAGCGAAGCTACCCAGCGAGTGCTTGACGTACGTTCTTGTGAGTTTCAATCTGTATTGCACGCAATATTAATGAGAACTGATCTGTGTTGGTCATTGTGATCCTTGTAGTTGTGATTCTAAATCTTACTGACAGTTATCATTGCAATGATTGAGCAGTTAGCTAGAAAGCTAGATTGACAATACTATGCCATTTACTCGTCATAAAAATGACTGCCCTACATTTGGCACTCCGAAATTCTGCCAATTTTACATACATAGGTCATGATGTGATGTGAAAGAAATGTGATTTTCAGAACCATTTACTTTTTCACTGTTTGCCTTAACTAATTGAAGTGCAGAAATATCATTAGGTTAATGCTTTCAGTTCATTGAATGATGGTGCGTACATGTACGTTCCAAGTTTCTCTAACTGCTTTTTACGCCTGCACGCATTCACAACAGAACTTTTGGAGCTCCTCTGTTTGTTTTCCCTTTCCTATCTTCGTGTTTCAAGCATTGTGCCAGAAATGACACGTTTAGCAAACTTGTTCACCAGTCATGGACTTAGTATGAAGGTGTGTGCATTTAGTGGACTGTAAATTTGTGCTCTGTGTGTGCCCTCTGGTGTCCAGGAGTACGCACGAAGATTCCGAAAACGAGAGCTTGGCATCGGAGGGAGGTGGCAACGGCTTGGTATCCCCGCCACTGTCTCCCGGAGCTGAAGGCTTGGTGACAATGCGTGGAGAAGGCACCTTCAGGGAGAAGAAGAACCTGATCCACAAACTGAGCACGAGTGAGGCCAGCAACCTCTCAATCAAGGGCAAAGAGATGCAGAAGGTGGGCATCCACATATGACGGGCTCTCACACTGGGGATGCTGAGTGACTGGACTGCTCACCCAGAGTGTTTGTCAGCTCTGAACTGTTGATGTAAATGATTTCTCTCACATACTCAATCCCAAGAGAGATAAGGAACTTCATTAGAGTTAGTGTGACGTCTATCCGGAAGACTGGCCAAGTTATCTACCTTTTCAATAGTTGTGATTCAACAATTGTCAATCATCTTGTTGGTTAGTCTCTTCATGGCCAAGGCGTGTCATGGCATATCTAATCATCAATGGCGATGATAACTGAGCTTGTCCATGACATGTCCATAACCCTGCTTTACTGCTGGTAGCAGGTTCAGTCTAGTGATTTGTCTGTTGCATTGGGCTCTGAAGGTTCACCGAGTGACTTGCGTTCACTTTGCAACATAGCACAGCGAGCAGCAGATTCTGTTTATGTGGTGCAGACAACAAACATTTACGAAGGTGTTAATACCGATGTTTTTCTGTAGAAAAAGTGCTACTCCGGTATCCTTATGGGTGGCTCTTTTGTTTCAGGTGCCTGTCAGAAAATGCCTCTCAGAAATAACTCCTGACAACTCGTTCAACAAGGAAGTACCCGAACCACAAAAGAAGAGGGTGAGAAGGCCATTGACGTCGAATTCCTTGTCACTTCTTGTCAACTTTTTCTTCTCTCAAAAGTTCTTGAGAAAGTTGAGCGCAAGGTCAATCAGAAATAATTCAGCTTGTCTCATTAGAAGACTGCCAAGCACTACTTTAGTGTTGCACAGTCTGTAATGTAGGCTGTTTTTCAACAGTTCTAATATTGCGGCATGTGTATTTTACTCTAATTTATAGAACAGCTTTGGAAACCTCCTTACCACTGCACGTAATTGTAAAGATGTGCTCGTGCATCCTGTGCTTTGAAGGTTGTCATCAAGTGGCAACCATTTATGAGAGTGTAAAATGCTTAGAGCTAATATGTTTTATTCATGAAGTTATCTTAGTATTTATTTTTGCTAGGGCATCCTCATAGGCTGCCTTAGTAATTCAAGTTATATAATTTATGTTGTGCACTGTGTTTTGATGTATCTCAAATAATGTTATAGAAAATATTTTTAAAGCTGCATTATTGGCATAAGGTGGGCATATAAAATTTCACAAAGTACAGCGTAATTAGTATAGTAGTTCCTTGCTTTTCATAGCGGGCCTTGCCACTTTGTCTGGCTGTTATTGCTGGTAGTTTCACTTGCATTACGGAAGTGAGGTGTCTAATAATTCTGGTGTCTGCCTACCCTGTCAGAGCCCATCTGGGTCTAGCCAACAAAATAATGTTCAAGATGACAGCAACCTCGGCTTGGTGAAGGAAGAGATGAAGGGTCCTCTGCACAAAGCACGCAAGCACCTCAAGACCTTCATCGCCAGCAAGAAGGACAAGAAGGAGAACAGGGATGACACGGACGAGTCGGGTGGAGAGGACGCCCTTTCTCTTCGTCCTGAGGGTGAGTGTGTCCAGATAATATAGGGGATCTACATTGTACCCGCAGTTGTTGCATAGTGGTGCTCAACAATGGTACCCTGCTGCTTAGCACACTGTTATGGTCTCAGTTTTGAGATGCAGTGACCGCATTTTTGTGGGAGTCACAAACACCTTGCGTTTCTTGCTTTGGATGCACATTGAAAAACTCCAGATGGTCAAACTCTTGCACACTTTGATAGTATTGAGTGGTCGATTCTTCTTAAAGTTTTGATTCAATATTATTTTCCTGCAAATGATGAATGGTGAAATAGTACTAGTAGATTACTGCACAGTGCTCACGGAATAAAATACATCAATTTAATGCTAGGTAATGCGTGTAACTTTCATATCCACCATTTTCAGCTTGTGTTACATTGTGTAATATTAGCTTGTACACTAACATCAGAGCCCATATCACCTTCAGTGGCCAGATTAGTTGAGTTGAATAAACTTTATTTGCCCAAAGGTTGTGCCCGGGCTAGGCTGCCAGGGATCCACCTTCACTGTTGTAATCTTTCTAGGATGTTTCCATTCTATCTTTGACAAAGAAAAAGCTAGGAAGTGCTCGACAATTTTCGGTTCTGATTGTTTTATCTTTGACACAGCATAGGTCTATAACATTGTCAGCCTGAATGTACTACTTTGTTTCACTAATGTCTTGTTTTTGAGGAATTGCAAGGCCAAAATCTATTTCTCTTAATATTAGGAAACAAGATGTGCCATCGTGAGGAGATAGTATAGTGGATGTCTCTTGGACAAAACTGCCCATTGCTGCATCTTATGTTCGCTGTTTGAACCTGCTTCTCCCAGGTCTCTGTACAGAACCCATGCCTGGAGAAAGAAAGGAGTCGATGTCACACTCACTCAAGCCTTTCAGTACCCGGTCGAAGAGTGAGCTGTGTTCAGTGTGCAAACGGAGCATGACCCTCTTCATCAACCAGGGAACCAAATGCAGCCGTGAGTAACGGCATTCCAGTTTCAGTTCTTGTACATAAAGCCTTTAGTGATCTACACTTTTTTTCCTCTATGCAGAAGTTCCTAAAAGCTGTAAGAATGTCACCAGTGTTTGGTTACTTGTCTCATGATGTGCCCTCGCTTGTCGAAACAATCAGGCACATTGTGTTTGCTGTGGTGTCTGTTGTGTAGTAGCTCAGTATCATGTGGTATGACTGGCAACACCTTGCATGCATTCAATGATGTCTTTCCATCTGTAATGCACACAATTTGTACCACGAAGTTGACTTCTCAATTTCCCAAGGCAGTTGTTACACATTTACATAGGGGACAGGATTTGGTTTAGTGAGTAAATTCTGACTGAATTTCAATTTGCCATTTTCTTTTATACTGTGCTGGACTATACAATCAAGCTTGGAAGCCCCTAGATAGCTAAACACATAAACATATGTGGCACAATGCCATGTCGCTGTTGTGTAGATACTGGCGCTGGCCTAGTTGGTAAGCACATCTTTCTAGATTGTGAGGGGGGTGGTGCCGGCCGGCTGGAAATCTACCTCTCTGCACCTGCTAGTATCACAACAGTCGTATAGCACTCCCTAGTAGCATAGCGGCCTGGAAATATTCCACTCGGTATTATCACGGGAAGATTGTTCTGAGCCCCTGTTCTTCTCTGTACCAGGCTGCAAACTGCTGTTCCACCTCGAGTGCAAGTACTTTGCGGAGAAGGTGCCTTGTCGGGGAAGCGCCTGTGCTGGAGGTGGGGAACCCACTCCCCCAGCTCGCTCTCACAAGCTCAACAGAACACCGAGCCTGTCTGTGGAGACCGGCATGTACCAACCCCAGACAACAGTCCAGTCACAGCAGGGCATGCATACTCTTCAACAGCAGCAGCAAGGTGGATCGTGGAACGTTACACGGACGGCCGAATTCAAGGACCCCGGGGACATCCTAATCACAGATGTCTCCGAACTCACAAACCTGGACTCATTTCTTGTCAAAAAGGTGAGTGTTCTGTGGAAGCGAAATTCCAGACGAACTCACTACACAGACGGGCCGGATCGCGAGCTTTTAAACTTCCGCGACACGGGGATGCAACAAAAAGAAGACAAAACAAAGAAGTGCTTACTTTTTCCTAGGAGCACATTTAGTCATTCGGAATAATGTGGCACAATGCATGGTGTATGATCATGAGCACTCGTTGATCAGCACCGTTTCTCTACTGCCCATTGAACGTCTAGCAGTGCCACGTTTTCGTGGCCTCTGAAGTAGCACTAAATAAATGGCATACTTGATGAGTGCCAGGTGATGTGATGTACTCAGTGCACTGGTGGCCGTGTTGAAATGTTGCCAGCTAGGTATTACATTGAAAGCCCATTGACTCGATTCCTCTTAATTTGAAAAATTGGATAATCAAGACATGTTCTCTGGTCCTGGCCAGCATATGCATAGTTTAATGGTATCAACTCTCGTTAATGCAGTCATATTTGTCTGCAGCCTGGTTTCACATGTGCAGCTTAAACCGAAGAGCTAAAATAGCATTCACAGTCAACTAAAATGAGGTAGCGCAATCTGCATCGATATCTTCGTCACCTAGTGCCCGTGGTTTGGTTAACATGCGGATCTGATGCTTTGCAGTTTCGTTTTGACTTGATGCAATGTGTTAAGCATGTCACATTGTGGCAACTGCTGAGTTAAAGAGCTTTCAGTCATAGTCCACATGCTGGCATAAAACTTGCTCACTACATCACGAGGAATGAGCGGTCTATGGCCAGCCTGTTTACTTGTGGAAGAACAATTGTCGTGTGCACGGTAGTGTTCGGGAAGGTACTAATAAACTAGGGGTGCGGAGCACGTTTTAGGCTGAATTAACATGGGAGTCTTGCGCCAAGGTCATACACTAAATCAAGCTGCAGGATGATGAAATTTGTGGCTTTTACAGAATTCACGTATTCATCAAGAAAATGTAGATATCTTGCTGTAGCAGACATCCATTTATTGTTTCCTTAATATTTTGGATATATCGGCATTCAGTTTATTCAGATACTTGTCTGGTACCATGAAATCTGTGATAATGAGCTTTTACAATAATATGTGGATGAATGTACTACATGGATTAGAGCCTGTTGGACATGGGTTCTTGACGTTTGTGATTTCTTGTCATGCAGGTGGGCTACCTTTCAAGTTCCAGTAAAAAGAGGGATTCAGCAGTGGACATGGTCTTCAAAAAGGCCTTGAAAAGCTTCAAGTCAAATCTTATCAGTACATACTCCGTGGCTGCTCAGGTAAGAATTGGCACTTCGCTTTACACTGTTTTAAGGGTTCCTTTTCATCTATAAGAACTTTCTGCTACGTTCTCTTCTTCTGTAATTGTAAGGAGTCATTTGTTGGGGCGTAAAAATCTGAGCGTGTTTGCCCCCTGTTCCAGGATGGCCGGTTGTGTCTGCGATACAAGGATCTGACAGACCACTTTGAGCAAGTGGCACGCTCTGTCATCGAACAGGAGTGCTCAAGCAAGGCCTTTCCACTCACAATGGCCGTCAATGCTTTCCGTGTATTCCTGGATGAATTCCGCAACATCTACCGTTCTGAGAACAAACCTAAAAGCAAGGTGAGGAGAAGTATTCCATGTGTTGTTTTCATAAAGCTTTTTCTCTTGCTAGGCTTTTGTATTATTGCCGTGTGAGGCAAGATGCAAGTATATGCTAAATTTTGCTCTATGCAGGGAAAGAAGCGGAAGCGGAAAAAGAAGGCATCCCAACTAATTGTGAGTAGTCGCATAATAGCATATGAAGTGTTATATTGTTCATGCAAGTAGGAAATGAATTCTGTGGCTGTAGTTTTAGTTAAAAGCATTCTTGTATATTAGCAAACACACTCTTGATGACTGTCTTCTTGCCTAGTTTTTAAAGTGAGAGGGGCTTATGGGAATACAAATATTTCACGTAGCAGTCGTCACTAATTTGTTCAAGCAGCCATGCTGAATTCTTATAGAAAGTCTTCGTTTCTGTCTCGCTCTTTTGGTTCTGAGTGAAAACTGGTGTCTTGATGGGCTTGTACGTGCAGGAACACTGTGGTCACATATTTGCACTTGTGGTGATCAACATTCCAACAGCCTGTGAAGTGTGCAGCAACTCCCTGTGGCTCACTGAGCGAGGCCTCGTGTGCCAAGGTTTGTTGGACAAATTGTCTTTTGCCTGCTTTTTGATGTACTGTCAGAATCAAACCTCCACGTGCTGTTTAATGAAATGAAAAGCTTAGTATTTTTTCAGGTTGGTGATACATCTAGGTATTCAGCTCTCCACGTGGTACTAGTATGTGGAGACAATGCACTGGTGCACTGTTTTACTGTCTGTGTGCAGAAATGCCCATAAACTCAATCTTTTCTCAGAGCCCAAAGTTTATAAATTATATATTCACCTGGTCATGCTGAATAAAACCGTGTGCCTTGAAATAATAATAATAATAATAATAATAATAATAATAATAATAATAATAATAATAATAATAATAATAATAATAATAATAATAATAATAATAATAATATAGGCCCCTTTTAATGGTTATATTTCTAGTTGTGAGGAAGTGTGTTCGACTTGCCACCTTCTGTTGATCAGAGATGAAAAAATTCTTATATAGAGGTGCTGGCCATATGAAGCTTTATATTTAAACTGAGTCATGTTGTAGCTGATGATCACCAAAATCTTACAGGAAGCCTTGCTTTCTCTTATGGCATGGCCAATAAAATTTTGTTAATGACCATTTACTTACTTTGTGAGAGGCTCGTGCACTGTGAAAAGGGCATGTTTTGGTCTTTACACGGATAAATACTGAGACTTCGTTGAGTGCATTGCTGTATAGGAATTATGCGTAGGCATATGCGAGGAGTAAATTTTCGGGTCAAAGCTAATTCAAACTGAATAGTGATTTGGTCAAATAATTTTGGATCCAACTCTTAATAGGCTATATCACATATAAAGAAAAATGAACCTGTTTGTTATGACCCAACTAACCTGCACGATATTTTTTTTATTCGAAACAGCAATGTGCAAATGTCATTCTCTTTGATTCAAAGTGAAGTGGAGGCAACTTTGAATAGTAGCAGGATTTGACTTTTAGTAGAATGCAAGTGATGACCTGTAAAATATATTATGTTTTACAGTGTACTATACTTAAAGCATGTAAGCCATTATAACAAGCTTTTAAACCTCAAAAATGATGAATCGATGTGAGGGTAATATATTCATTTAGCCTCCAGGTGGGGCTTTGCAGCAGTGCTGATTTCTCATGAATAAGTGTATTCACGGTGTAGCATCCCTGTACTGCAGTGAAACCACCTCTACAAACGGTAACATGCATGTTACACATACACACACACACACACAGGCTCATTTCGAATACTTTGAAATTTAGAATAACCGAAATTGTTTTGGTTAGGATATTCAAATGGCCAGGTTTTGTGTCATCTCTTTACTTCTAGGCTGGAGCTTACTCTTTTGTACACTGTTTGATATATTTTCCAGGTTGTAAGCTCACCTGTCACAAGAAGTGCTATCAGAAAGTCAGTTCCTCGTGTAGAGACGTCAACATTCTTCAGGTGAATTTCAGTTTCAGATCTCATTGAGTGCAAAGACCTATTTGCTTTTATTTTCAGCTGAATAATCGGTTCGAGTTGCTGTAAAGTATTGATTGATTGATATGTGGGGCACATATCACATCCAAACATGATAATCATGGCATGTAAGTGATGTACGGCATAATTTACGTCCGCATCGTAACGTTGTGCTGATTTTTAAAGTGGCATATCAAACTTCTTCATTTGTGCTTCGCATATCATCGATTCTCTCAGTACGTGGGATCTACCCATTTTTTCTAAATACAAATTACTTCGATATCACTGGTCACAATGCTAAATTCGTGTACGATTTTTAAACCTGATGATTGATTGATATGTGGGGTTTAACGTCCCAAAACCACCATATTATTATGAGGGACACCGTAGTGAAGGGCTCTGGAAATTTCGGCCATTTGGCGTTCTTTAACGTGCACCCAAATCTGAGCACACGGGGCTACAACATTTCTGCCTCCATCGGAAATGCAGCCGTGCTGTAAAGTATGCTTGCATTAAACACACGTTAAATAGGGTAACTGCTCAGTTCAGTTGGAAGTTGATTTCAAATGTAGTGGAATCATGGGCCCACGATTGCAAAGCTTGTCAAACATGCAGCCGCAATCGAACATATTTCCAGGGCCGCAAGGTTTTTGGTGTGCCGCTGGATCGGCTCGTGGGTGATGATGTGCGCATTCCAGTCGTGGTGGAGCGGCTCATCACCACCATTGAACTGAAGGGCCTCTACGTTGAGGGCATCTACCGAAAGTCGGGCATTACTTCCAGGGTGACACAACTCAAACAGGACATGGATGATGGTGAGTTGCAACATGGCAGTGGTCACTTCTTGTACAGTACGGACCTGATAGCTGCTCTATATCAGTGCATAGCAGTTGTTTTTTGTCAGCCAAGAAAGATATTTATAGTTTAGTGGGTCGAAAACAAATGAGCCTGATGATTGTCAAATACCCTAGTGTGTTTCCATGGGTCGTCCATGTAAATTCTGTGGCTTATGCGAGGCTATTGGCACGAACAGTCATGTGTTTTGTATGTATAACTTTTATAAGGGAGCCATCATATACGATTGCATTTAGAGAAATTGTTAATATCAGGGACGTCGCTAGAATAATCTGAAAAGAAGTTGCATGCGGGGAACCTGCTTTCAACTGGGAAATGATGTTGCCTTATTAAAAGATCTCGTATTAAAAAAAAAGCAAAAAGCAACTCTTATTTAACCGCACACATTAAAAGAACACATACACAAGAGAAGTCGCAGAGACTAGACGAGTGCTATAGTTGGTGACAACCTAAGAATAAATATAGGCTCCACCCACGAGGCTTTATTGCCCTTCTTTTCCATGCCTCCACGCTACAAAAGAAATAGTTCCCAAACAGTGGCCATAATATTCACACAAATAACCATTACCTTACAATACTTGATTGGTGTTAAAATACAGAATCCGAAGCTCGATACAGACTTCTGCATCAGCTTAGCAATATATCTGTTGTTCAAATCGCACCCCCCACTGTGCTCATCTCAGAGTCCACGAAAAAGCGATGCACATCTCTCGAAGGTGATGTTTCTGCGTGGTACCTAAGGTTGTACTAAACAAACCATTCCACATTGAACATAATGTTTAAAATTAAGAAATTGTTCTTTTGCAGTGTCAGAAAATGAAACAGGGGCAATAATCACATGTCATTAGGTGGTTTGCACTTTTTTTACAAAACTGTCGCTGCCAGGTTTCTACTATGGCAGCTATGACTCAAAGCGAAGAATGGAGAAGCGATCTGAGATTCACTTCGTGAATTTCGATTGTTGTGTTGCCTTAAATGCCGAATGCGCATTTCGCGTAGCCATGCTTGTCATCATGTTTAAGGTAAACGTCATTGTTTCATTCGTCGCCTTGTTTCATCGAAATAAAAGCGCGTAGCGTACATTGTGCTTAACAGTGGGGATTATTGCATACATTGTTGTTCATGGCCAAGGCGATGTACGTGGCTAAAATGGCGGCAACTAAAAGCTGTAGGTGAAGCTTTTTTTTTTTTTCTTCATTCGACAATTTGCACTCCATGGTGTTGCCATCACCCCGCCAGCCCTTGAATATTCAACTTTTTTAAAGCGGGGCCCAGTTTTGCTGCAATGGGGGCCACTACTTTCAATGAATGTGTCTGTGGGAAGGTGTGTCTGTTCAGGCAGAGGGTTTTTTCTCTCTGCAGAATGCGAGTGAATTGCGTGCCAGACTATGCTTTCACAGGGAAGTGTAATGCATCCATATTTTCTTTCGTGAAACTCTAATTTAGTATAAACAAGTTATCTCCATGCGTAATACATGCGTGTAATACAAGGAAAATGAAAAAAAAAATATATATATTAAAGTAAGACTCTAATATGATATCGTTAAGGACAATACAACGTCTTAAAAAAGAAATGTGTTTCTTTTTTCTTCGTTCAACAGTAGTTTAAGCGGCGTCGCATCAGTGACGATCATGATTGATGTAACTGATCATGATTGAGCGTGATCGCTGCGTCAATAACGATTGATGCAGCGATATTACATAGCTCGCATCATTTCCCGGTTTGAAGAACCTCGCAAGGCGTTCGTACTTCAAGTGTGAAACAAGCGCTTACTTAACAGATACTTCAATATGGCACGTAATTATGAGCCGGTGGCAATAAATTTTGTTAAAATGACGCAACTGTCAATTGGCGCACGTCAAAATAATTATGCACCTACACGGTGATCACAATTCGCTTTTTAATTAATACACCAATGCATATTCTCCCCACCTGGTTTGTTTACTCTCGTACTGTGTAACGCTGACAGGTCCTCTCGGTTGCTTTTTTATCACCCCTTGCCCGCACTTACAACACTCATATGGGCGCACAACACAGCGCACATCGCAAACAATCTCCAAGATTCTCACGTTGCGACACCCAAGTTACACACTCACACATGCTCATGCAGCAATGCTGGTGCCACACCTTCTGCGGGCGGTAAATAACAGACACGCACATTCAACGGAACACACATGCATACATTCAGACTTCACCTTCACCTTACGAATGACCACAACGACAATCGTCAAGAGTGGTCATTCTAGCGATTCTGACAATAGACGCAGTGTTGCTCCTTCACGCTGCCGAACCGACGGAACGCGGTGAAGCTCTGCCGCTTCGGTGCACTTGAAACACTGCAAAATCATAAACGCCAGCATCAAATCACGGCCGACGACGATGATGCTGAGGGCGAGTGAATGAAATAGTTTCCTCTTGACCAAGAAACCACAGAAAACCGAATGGACGCCTGGCGGTTTTGGTGCCGCGGCACGTCGCCTCTCGTCGCGAACGGCTCGATGCTGAATTTGTCATTAGTTCATCGTGACTCTTACGTCATAGTAATGAGCGGCCGCCGTTGGACCCGCATACTACAAATGGACAGTGGTACATGTTACTTTTTTTTTCTTAGCTCGTCACCTACTATAGTTAAAGATGTGATGTGTGCGCTCGGTCACATGCCTCAGCGGTGCTTGCAAAAAGTGAAATCCTTATTCTCGAATCACTGCTTTTGCTTTTTTACCCACAGATCCCGAAGGTGTGGACCTGGATAGTTACCCCATCCATGTGCTAACAGCAACTCTAAAGGCCTTCTTTCGTGACATGCCTGAGCCCCTCATGACTTTTGAGCTCTATGAGAGCTTTCTTTTGGCCACAAGTAAGTGTCCGTTCAGTCTGTACAAGAATTTGCAAGTCGGCCGCAACAATGTTTTTCACACTGCATCTCTGCTGATTCTTGCCTAGATTTTCAAGATCCCGAAGAAAGAGCGCAGGCTATTTTTGCGGAGACCAAGAAGCTTCCCCCAGCACACTATGACCTCTTTGAGAGGCTGGCATTTCATCTTGCAAGGTACTGGTGCACGATTTGCATGCACCGTCTTTGTGAACTATCACATCCGCTCACGTTGTGTTTTGCCAACATTGAAGCAGCAAGAACGTCGTGGATGCATTACGGTGTTATCTGAATAACAGTGAAACGTTCGAGTAACAAGTAATCCTTTTCTAATTTCTAGCGTTGGAGGCATGTTGCACTCTGGGGAAGAAAGAGAAAAATAGAGAGAGAAAAAAAAGGAAAAAAGAATGGATTAGTGTTTTACTTACACTTTTGTTATAGACCTCTGATATCATTTCTATTTTAATTTTCCAGCACTGAATAAATAGAAACTGAATGCACACTCTAACCGAGGATTTGTTAGCATTGAGCAAAACGCTGCCACTGAAATAATGGTTTGTTGAGTGATTATTTTGGGTCTTGCTTAATTAGGCCCACTATCTGTTAGATTACCTTCTTTGGTACAGCCATGGTCAAATAGACGTAGATCTACTGTACTACTTTTCCTGATGCCAATAAGGGCTGCACATAAATTTTTGTCCTAATTCACATGCTGTTATGAAAAATGAGATATGAATTTAGGCATTGTATGTTCTGCTACATATTTGAGTATGGAATAATTGCTAACTGTTCTTTGCTCCCAATAGTATTGCTTAACAGTAAGAAATTGCAACAGAAAAAAATTTCTCCTGAAGAAGTCCTATGGGTTCTGATCAAAATTTTCAGATGGCCATAACGGCCAAATGCTTAGTACTGTAACTGAAACAAAATGTGTACTATTGTGCAATTTGACAAACAAAACATATTTCTTTGGACTTAGATCAATGTTCACATAATATGCATGTGCTTTTTTTTGTTGTTTTAGCATTGATTATATTTCTTGTAGTGCACTTAACGAAATATTTCAGGTTTGTGATGACTCAGCTTCTAAATGCCAGCCACTTAATCATGCACCATGTCTTTAGTGCTTCTTGAGCATTTCGCAGCTTAATATTTGCAGGCCATTTAGCTGCATACATACGGGTAGCAGTGTTGACGCTCACCTCCCATTTACTGCCTTGCCGACTTTTTTACTTTAGTCTACAGCTGTCAGCATGCTTTACTCGAACGCTCCACCCTGTGGCCTTGACTCTTCAATTGATGCCAGCGCGACCAAGCGTTGGACACGGTATGTTTGCTGCAGCTGAAGATCTATGAAGCGTGAGTCGATTTCACTAGTAAATTTCTGTTTCACTTCTACCTGACCGGCGGGTTGAATGCACTCGTTTGGCAGGTTCTTTTTCACCACGTTTCACTCGGGGCTGCGCACTGCCGCACGCACATAAAATTCGTTGCCGTACGCTTATCACGACTACGAATCATTGCGTGCGACCGCTCACGTGCCGAGGTGAGTAATGCGGCAACAAATTTCATGGGCACGTGAAAACGTAGCCATGAGCGAAATGTGGTGAAAATGGACCTGCCAAGTGAGTGAATTCGACCCGCCATTCAGGCAGACGTGAAACAGGAATTTACTAGTAAAGTCGACCTACGCTTCATCTATTGTTAGCTGCAGCAAACATACTGTGTCTGACGCTTGGCTGCGCTGGCGTCAGTTGAAGTGGCTTGAGCAGAGTGTAGCAGAGTGTTCGAGTTGAATGTGCTGTCGGCTATACACTTGTTGGACCAGTCTGCACATTCTGTTACAAGAATGTGTTACAAATAGAAGTACTTAGACAACATAAGCTTAAGGCACTAACCATGGGCTACTGTTTTGGGAGAAGACGTTGCATTTGGTATACCTTTGTACGGCATGGATCTACACGTGGTCCCCGGTTATCCACCCTTGCATGAATCAATTGGGCCTTGTAATAGTCCCTGCCACCCAGCACTACTTTAGCTTGCCAAATTAGATATGCATGAGCACTTCTTGTATAATTGTGATAGCCTTGGTGCTTCTGTTTGGTTGATGCATCCTAGATGCCTGTGTCAGCTTCATGCCAAGCATTGACTTTGTGCACTGCAGGGTGGCTCAACACCAGGACTTCAACCGCATGTCACCCGAGTCACTGGCCATTGTCTTTGCACCGTGCATATTGCGCACCAACAAGCGGCTGCAAGCGCAAGACACGCTTGACTGTGTCAACAAGCAGACAATGTAAGCACTTGCTTTTAATGGAAATGATGACATTGTCACACTTGGGCAGGTTTCTGTGGCTGCAAGAGCAAAAGCGTTCATTTCTTGAGATATTTAGCATGTGAGAGCATTTCAAGCAGCCTGAATTACAGTAGTCTATGGGTTCTCAAACTGGCTTCCGGGAAGGACACCTAGGGTTCCGCGAGTGGCCAGAGTGAATGGAGGCCGCTACTTGCACTGCTAAATGGCTGTTGATGCACCAGTAGGAAGGCTGAGCCTAAGTTCTTTTGTAGCCCTCCAGTGACATGAAATGAATTTACATGATGCATCGTGCGTGCATCAAAGCACTCATTGCAAGTTTTGTTTACAAAAGAGGCATTGTGCAGTGGCAAATCAGCGCATATAAAAGTTGTGTCATTTGAATGCCGTAGCATCATAATCTATGAATAAAGTGCCCCACAAATCCATGTTTTGTCAGTGCCAGTTTATCATGCAGCCTTGTTTGGTATGTAGCTTTTTTCAAGCTCTTGAGCTGTATTAGTTTCTCAGTGCATGCCGTAGCGGGACGAGAGAGAGGTTTGGCAAGAAAAGAGCAGTGCATCGACCATCACAGCACGGTATTATAGTTCTTACTGTTCAGTAACTAGCTGCTGCTAAAACCCCTTTATATCACCGTCCGTATGTTGGCTTCCATTATTATTGAATTGATTCCCATGCACGCATTGCAAACTGCACTCACGAGCATATTTTACAAGTGCTCTGTGGGCTCTGTCACTATGAGCACAAATTGCACAGAATTTTAGGGTGCGCTTCAGGGCCGCTACCGCGAGAAACCCCTCTCTATGTGCATACTCCCTATCAGCATATACGGTGTGGGATGGCATGGAAATGCAAATGTTGTTGTCTAAGTCAATTAATTAGGGGCTATTGGTTATGAAATGGGGATCAGGCACATTTGTTCTGACCACTTGCAGAACCTAGTTTGAAAGTCCATGCCCTACATGAATTAATTCTCAATGTGGTGTGGGGCTTGTCATGCCGTATGACATCCATGTGAAAGTCACAATCATGTGAGCTACAGTCAACATTGCTCTAATTATGCAATTAAGGTGTTCTCTGTAGCGGAGGACATCAGTGAGAAGGTATTAATAGGTTGAATGATGCAGTAAATTCTAAAGAACATTTTATTTTTTGTTGATAGGCTGCGATTTCTTGCTAAGTTCTTTGTAGAGCAAAATCGTTATTTCTAGTCATTTTTCCAACATTTGTTAGCCTTAATTAGGCAAAAAAAATTAATTCTTAGCTCAAGCACTGCTACTTATACCTAACTTTAGATCCATACTTTAAATGTACATTTGACCTATGTAAGGCATAAGGAGTATACTTGTTCTCTTGTCACCTTGCAGCTGCGTCCGGTGCATCATCCAGGAACAGCTGAAGAAAGTGCAGAACACTCTAGCAGACATTGACACATTGGACACTGCTGTCAGCACTGTCGTTACAAGGCTGAGTTCACTGCGTTCTTCAAGGGTAAGCTCTGCAGTTCATTACTGCAGTAGTTGCTTGCACAAGTCCCGCTTTTGTGCGAGATCTAGTTGAAGTGTGAAAATTTGGAAAAAGAAAACTTCAGTGGCTCTGCTTTGTTGCTGGGCTCTCTGCTTCATTTGTATAATTAGTGCAAGTAATTGCTACTATTTCGCTCGTATCCTTCAATAATAAAAGGCAGGAGTTGTGGACAACTGAATTTTTAGCCTGCATAATGGTTGCGAATGTTTCGTGGCTTTAGTGCATGCATGTGTCTTTTCAAGTAGTGTAATGTGTTCTGCAGCTTTCATTGGCGGTAGAGACGAACGGCAGCCAGCTTCCTCCACAAAGCAGTGTCCGGGATGACGACGACGAAGAAGCCATACTCACGCTTCAGATAGAGAACCTGGAGAAAGAAAAGTGGGTACCCTCTTCCCTCTAGAGTGCTTCTTTGGGCCGGCTGCTGTCTGTCTGTGGAAAATGAGAAACAGCACAAACAACGGGTACAGACAGACCAAGCGCTGACTTGCAATCATGCATTAGTTGCAAGTCAGTGCTTAGTCAGTCTCTGTCTTATCCTGTTGGTCTTGCTGTTTCTAGTTGTCTTCTTTACAGCATGTTCAGGGGTATAGATCATGCATTTATGTAGCATGGTGCACATGTGAGCTAGATAGTGACCTGTATTGAGTTTTTGTTTGTGTTGGGTTCTGTGCTGTTGTGTAAGTTGAGAGTCAACTGTTTATGAAGCAGCTACTCCGCAATGGAAATTGGCTGGTTTTCACGAATACACATTCTTCTACTGATCGATATGAGAATATATGAAGCTTCGAATGACATGAAGTTCAGCTAGTTAGTACTATGTTCATCACGAGACCGAGTAAGTACGGGACAAGTGAACGAGAGAACACAGGCTGTGTTCACTAGACATGACTATGAGGTGATGAAATTTGAATGAAGGCAAGTTGTGGCCGTATCTGTTCATGGAAAGTGGCAAGTCGTCACACACGTTCTCGACCTTGCGTTTAGTGTTTGATGCTTGTCTGTTTCTTTCGATCTTTGCACAAGAAAACCACAACATTAATCGACCCTTTCTTTCCCTGTGCTGCATAAAACTAAGGGGCAGCCACTGCAGCACATCTTGTTGCAGGCAGGTGGAAGAGTTTTTCTTGCTTGTCTTTAGTCAAAGAAACAGATAGGGATCACACATCGCATCCAAGGAAAAAGGAAAAGCTGCCTACTCGTGTATTTCAGAACTATTGTTGATTTTCAAGATCATATGCTGCTTTGGCACCTTGATTCTAATTTTGTCACTTCTTTGTCACTTGTAGTTCCAGTCTTGCGTAACAGAGAGGCCGTGTTTGCTGTGCACCGGGTACCATCAGTTTTGATATCGCCCTTAAATTTGATGAATATCTCGCATTACATGCAAATTGTGGGATTGTAAAAAAAAAAGCTATGCTGTAAATTGGCATGCATTCCAACTCTAATATAAATGACTGCTTTCAGATAATTGATTGAAAAACTGATTAACAAGCTTTTGTTAATTAGTTGTGTCAATGTTATCTTAGTTCTGGCAAAGTAGTTTTGCCTCGATATCTGTGTATGAAAACAACAGGAGTGTGACTGTCATAGAAGTTTTGTTGAAAACTTCGATTGTACAAAACAAAAACATCTGTTGTATACTACGTAGTTTGTCTATTTCTGAAAGACTGCTCGAAAAGCATAATGCATCATGGCACATTGTGACAGTGTTTGAAGTTCATAATGCAGCATGCCATGGTAGATGGAAATGCTTCTTTTTTTTCTTCGTGGGTGTGCTACTTCTGGTGGTGTTCTTGATGGGAGGCCAGCTTATGTGGCTGATTTGCATTGCATGAAGATCAGTATGTGCTTGTAATATTTGCATATGAATGTAGTGAAAGTTTGTGTTTTTTTGCATCTTGTATGTTCACACTGTCGTAATGTTCAAAATCGGGGTGTCTTCCTTCATTATATTTAACTGCATACTCTGTTGCATTTTTTATGGCAGCTTCTTTGCATTCAGAAACAGTAGTTGCACATACTATGCATATGAACTTTTATTTTAAGCAAACCAGGGAAACATCTTGAAGCAAAGTTAGCGGATGCACTATCTTTGTCATCTCTCTTCAGGGCGATGCTAACTACAGTGCTTCCAACGCTGGCCCTGAGTGGATCTGATGATGATCTGCTAAGCACAGACATGGACAGTGCTGCGGGAAGCCTTGACGATGTGCGACCTTTTGATGAAGCAAGTGAGTGTGAAGTTTTTTAGCTGATATCTGCAAGTTATTTTTTCTCATTTGCTGCTGTGCCTGGAAGGTAAGCAGGTGGTTTTGCAAATCATGGGCCTTTTTGGGAACAGGTAGTCCTTTCTTGGTGATTTGTTCGGCGAAACCAGGCCACCATACTGCTGCCACGCACTCAGTTGTTAGTTCAATCCTTGGGCGTGCTAGTACCTGCGCCATGTTTTGGGTGCTTGTGAAGAAACCCGAGTAGTTGGAATCTATCTGGGCTGTGGGGTTCTCTTAGCCCCTTTGTTATGTTGAGCTTCATTCATTATTCAATCAGAGCTCCCACGAAAAATACATGGCTACGGTAGGTACATATGTGAAGATATATTGCTCCACGCCATGATATTTTGCTAACGTAAAACATATGCGAAGAAACTTATATACTTCACTTTCTTAATGCACCTCCCCGTTTTTCTTAGAGAAAAACACTATACAGTGGAATTTCTAGTCACGTTCCTTTTTGCCGCGTTTACCTGGCTCGACGGTTCTGTCCGTCTGCTAGATCGTTTGTGACTGAGTGTACCATTGCAGACACCAGTGATCAAGTTTATAAGTTGGCGGAGCAAGGGTAATTTTCTTTTACCACACTTTCGCGGTGCGTTCGACCGCCTTCAACAAGGCGTGAAGGTCTGATACTTTGCCAACAGTGCTGCATTGTCACGTGTAGATGCCATAGCAGCTGGTGACAATCTAGCAAAGGTATCACCAAACGTCATCGCTTGCCAGGTATCTGCCACACTGGCGCTAGATTTATTAAAATGATATGACACTGTAGATGCTTTAAAATCTTTTAAGGGCTGTTCAAGCATGAGTCAACGCACAAGGCAAAGTTGCTCGGTTTGTTCAAGTGTAAAACATTGAAATAAAATTGTGTACTGCCAAATATATATATATTTTTTCATTGTTCCTATTTCTTGGTTCTTGCATTTCTCAGCTGCTTCGTTTATTTTCTATGCTTTCTTCAAAAACGTATCGGCCGGTTTCTCCTGTACTACGCTGTACTGCGCTGCACAGTGCTGTGCTGTACTGTTCAAAGTACTTCACAGCTGAGCGTATGAGAAATTACGCTCAACATTTAATTGCGATAGCAATAAAATTCACCAGGTACATTTGTGCCATTACCACCGATGTGTCTGTCCTACTGTCAATAGAGTAAACACAATTCCTGCATGGTTATATGGCCCTAAGAGACTCTCACACTGACGATAACATTAAGAAACAACAATGTGGTTGCATGTTTTGGCAGGTGCTCTATTTTCTTTGGTTTTTAGTTTCATCAGCTGAAAGTGATAGGTTAACAATTAACAGTTTTATCTCTGCCACCAGGCCTTTATCAGACAACACTGCTCATGACCGCCACATTGCGCAGTGGAGCTGCATCAATACACAGAAAAAAGAAAAAAAAGATGTTGCGTGCAGAACAGGCAATGCAGAGGCAGTGTATACCAGATAATTCGTGTATATTTATAAATTTTTGAGCCAACAAAGTTTTGTAAACACAGCGCACATTTGCAGCCTTTGCAAGTTGCATTTGCAACACGATTTCTCTTTCTTTGAAGATGCAGTCAGCTTTTGTTTGAAGACAGCTTGCTTTTGCTGTCGTTTTCAAAGTCACAAAGCCATTGTGACGCCAAAATGACGAACTTTTAAAAAATTCATCTACTGTTTATTATATGCATGCCAAGCAGTATGCTGTACCTGCAGCCTCATGAGGCACTTTTAAATGAACTTGTTGTTGGGCTAGTTGGTAGAACATTCCAAAAAATTACCTAATTTGAGCGTAAACACATGACACATTCACGCACATGCATGCGTGTTTTATGCCTGGGTGTGTGTGTGTATGTGTGAATGTCTTGTGTGTTTGTGCTCAATTTAATTTCATGAGACACCAACGGCAGAGTTTCCTCTAGTATAATTTTTTTAGGAAGTATCATGGTTGCGTGAGTGGAGGCAGCGGCGTTTGGTGAAGCTCCTCCCCTGCATCGCACTATTTTAGTGCTGTTCCCGATTATGGCGAATTGCCTTCCAGGTGCTCTAGGTGATCAGAGGCATCACCCCAAGACGAGAGTCTCAACGCCGTTGCGCCGGTTGCAGCCAGCTCGCTTCCCTCCTGGCAGCGGACAGAGTGGCTCGGCGTCGGGCATCTCGGCTTCGGTCTCGGATACCAGTGTTGTCTCGCTGTATAAGCCCACCGAAGTGGATGACGAAGCCATCATGGTGTGATTGCGATCATTGTGCCATGAACTGTTTGTGATGGCTTTGCTGTCTCGGTTGAGGGACTCCCCATCGATGTTTTGTTGCGAAAAGCATTCCTGTATCTGGTCGTGATGTCTGCAATTTGCAGGATAAGGTCCCACATGTTCAAGGATGTGCCGGCAGTGAAACAACTTTCCATGCGCGAACAAATAAGGATTAAGGATTGGTTAGCAGCTCTGGGAGCACGCGTTCTTCCATTTACTTTATCTCGGTAAAGCTGACTGTGAGCTGAGCCAGGTTTCAGTCACACATTTTTGTTTTCTAACTGTCAATATTTAAAAACTGCGAGTCAAAGTGGTCTCTGTCTTGGTGACGAATCTGGTGGATCTCGTTGCACCTCTTGCTCTACAACTCACCGAGCTGTATGTGCGAGAACTTAAGAGTTGTTATGTGCATATGGGGATCAAGAAATAAGCTTGCGTGCGCATGTGCCACATTTCTGCATTTATTGTGACTAGTGGATTACAGAAGTATGTGACTGCTGGCTTCCTGCCCTCTGCGGTAGCAGTATTGCAAGCGCAATTTGGGGGTGGTCGGGCTGACCGTGCGTGTCCATCTTTCAGAGCGCCAAGGCCTCCGTTGGCCTGATATTTCAGCCGGTACGAACGAGTGCTCGTTTCGCTAACCTTCACCACGTAAGAGGCAGTATGCGAAGGTTGGTTAGCAGAGGCATGAAATCTTTAGAGGCTGTGTGCAACTTAATTTTTTAAAAAGAACTATATGGCAGTGGTTTACTGTAACTGCTTATTTTGTCAAAGTGACCACCTTGTATGCTCTGAAGACCGTCATCTGTAAATTGTCCCTGCTAGTGTGCTTCATCAGACATGCATTTGTTGGGGCAGGTAGTAGCCCATGAAAACATGGTTAACGTTCTCCCCTCGTGTCTTGTTCGGGACATTGTGACAATGTATCTCTTGCTGTCGGTCAGATTTGTTTGTTTGTGTATTGCCACTTTTATTTCCCGTTGATATTGTCGGCTTTGATGTCGTGTACGGTGGATCCAGCTCCTTTGTCTTTTCGAACCTGTCTTCTCCTCGGAGCAGGTTTAATCGTTACGCTCTGCCACCGGTGTGTCTCAACTTTCGTGCTGCAAGCGGCTACTCTTACCACATTGCTTTTTGCTGCAAAACAAATTAGAGCAAAAGGAGTGTGCATCTGTCTTGTGTGACACACTATAGAGAAATCTCAAAGTTTGTCGTGGCAAAGCCGTCCCGTCCTTTCTTTGTTCTTACGTTGACGTTATGCTTGGCATTAGCTTTCGTGGAATAACATTTACCATAATTGTTGAATTTTAGAGGATTTTTTAAAGTCTTCATCAAGGTGGCCAAATGTAACTTCACCCTGAGGGGAGGCATTTGATCTTAAAGAACATTCTTAATTATTTTAACCGGCCTAACTAGCGTAGTTGGTAGATAGGTGCTGGAACGAGTAGGTTCATGTGTACTAGTTTTTGGTGACTTGTACTGGCTACTCACTATGACTGTCTTCCTCTGGAAACTGCTAATGGAGTTTGCTTTCAACTTCATCTGCCAGTTTTTTTTTCTTCTTAAGCTGACTCATTGCTTTTTTTTATTATCGCCATAATTTCTCGAGAACTGACACGCTTCTTACTTTTTTTTTCATGCGGGTGTGTGTTGCAAGCTTTTGTTACGCTTGTGACTGTTTTTTTATTCCTTCACCATCATGAGGTATTATGTTCTATTACTGCCACCAATATCTCATTTTTTTTTTATTACTGTGCTGTACGCATGCACGAAACAAAACCGGCTATGTATGCAATGTTTCATCTAGTCAGCGACATCCACGTGAAACGCTCCTTCACAAACCTGTTTCAGTATGATGCTTAAGCTGCCAAGAATCGGTGTTCTGTATTTGGTCAGCGTCATTTTTTTATACATTTATACTGTGTTTTGTAAAGGTCCACGTATTGTTATACCATCTTAAGTCTTTTATAAGCCTCTCGACTTCGCGTGTGCTTTCCCCCGTCCTCTTTCTGACTTACAGCTTTTCATTAACGACTGCATGGACTGTGGGGAAGGTCGCAACAACTTTTTTCCTTACTGCCTCCTGGTTATGTTACATTTTACAACAGAGTTCATAATTGTGACTGTGTCAGAAGGAGGTAAAAGGGCTTTTATCTCCTTTGCACTCTTGACTCATTTGGCATGCTATTCTTATGTCTCCAAACAAAAATAAAATAAAAATAAAGCCGAGCCATCTATGTGTAAAGCCCTTCTGCCATTATTGCAGTCGCCTACACTCCATTCCAAAACACTCGCCCAGATGTGGTCCACTTACCACGACCACTGTTTTTTTTTTTTTTTTCCTTGTTCTGTTGACCGGTGCTTCGCACAAACTTCATGATTGTGGATCACAATGTGTTTAGAACTTGTGAAAGATGCCAAATGTGACGTTGAATGCCAGCGTTAGAACTGTGACAAAGTTTTTAAGGTACGAGTGCACATAAAGCAAATCAGGGTGGCACACATATATTGAGACACATTTTTTTTCCGTGCCTTTAATATGGCATTCACTTGACCCCTTGTTTTGTTTTGGTATTTAACTTTATTGATGTACTCGCAATGGTATGCACAGCTAATGCATACGAGAGTGGGTCCTTGCTTTTGTGTGGCGCTGATAGAATCGAGAAACTGTGTAGAGTACCACTGCACAAATGTACCAGAAGTGTCAAAAGAAAAATGAGAACAAAAAAAGAAAGTGAAAGAAATGATTATTTATGCCAGTGTTGTCTGTTCAATGTTGGGTGTGCGAGTTCTGTGGCTTGTACAGATCGAAGTGCCTTGATCTTATTTGTTGCCTCATCCTTGTATGTTTCTTTTTTTATTTTTCACTTTTTATTCATCGAGAGAAGGAATGGCATTTTTGGCCCTTCTCTTTTCTTTTTTGTTGTGTGTATGTATGTGGCACTGCGACTTTGTGCAATTGGCATAATGTGCAGCAAGGCTTTTTGAGGCCAAGTGGGTGCAAGGCAGGCAGTTGCATTACACATTGTTGGAGTTGTTCTGCTGGCTTACTCATGATGTTGTACATTAAACTGTGACTTTGTAAATTTATCATGCTCAAGATTTTTGTACAAGAAATGTTTCCTGTGAGTGTTTTTATTCTTATTTCTGGAAATTAAATATGAAAAAAAAAACTTGTGTTGATTATTTATGCACATCAGTATCTTTAAGCCTATATAAAACCATTTCAGATCCACCATGTGAGTTCATTTCACTGTTGAAAAACAGACTTATCAGCAAACATCATGATGATATTTGGTTGTACCTTGCCATTGTGCAAAGAAAGCAGTATATATCATACTCATCCACATAGGATGAAAGAAAGAAGAGAGAAATTAATTTATGTACATTAGATTAGTTTTCAAGTGATTTATGGGTGTATTAAATGTGCTTGTCATATTATAGCAAGTCTCACTGGTATAGCTGGATGCTTCACATGAAGGATCGTGCATGGGAAGTTTCAACTGGTTGAAATAGCAATGTGAGGGACTTTCCTTTTCTTTTTCTAGTGCATAACTCAAGACATCAGCTAGTAGTGGGTAGCTGCTTAGGAGGAAAAGGATGAAGAAGTTTTAAGGATGGCATACTTGGCCAATCCCCTAAAAAGGGTACGTGCCACTTATCAGAGGAAACAAACACAGAACAAACATACAAGTATGAATAAATCACTCTGCATTTTCCTAAAGCGTGCTTCAGAGTGCTACACCAATATGTTATATTGTGTTGATGAGTCACTGATGTATGTCGCTGTGTGGCATCTACACTTAGCCAGTTCGTGGTACCTTTGTCTCTATGGAGAGGTAATCGAAATAAAAGCGTGTGTTGTTATTACGTTAGCAATTACACGAACACTGCAGGCGCATTTTTGGCGTCGACGTGGCCGTGATTTTCCGCATAAATTCCGAGAAGAATAACATCGGCCCGCACATTGGGTGTTTCATTTTTGAGGGAAGGAAGGTGTGCAACGGCAGCGGACGATCGTGGCTCAAGCAAAGGGGAAACACGCTGGCCATTTTGAGTAGCGTAAAAGGTCAGTGTGGGCATGGACGGCCCAGAGAGGAAGGGGGGGGGGGGGGACCTGTCTTCAAGCAGTCAACTGCACAACATCCACGGTGGATTCGTCCCCCACCATCGAGGTGACCTCCCCAGGGCTCTAGGCAACAAGGGCCGCCACTGTCAACTGCAGTAGCCGCGGCCATGGTGGCTAGCCACCATACCTTGTCTTTTCGTTTCCCCTGTCACGTCTGCTTCGTAGTTGTCAGCTCTCTTTCTTCTTTTCTATCTGCTTTTCTGTCACCCCTTTCCCCCACCTCCCAAAGCACTTATAAGTGTGCGTGCTTATCAGTGTGCTTATCAGTGTGCACCTTTTAGCAAATCTGCAGATGGTTCATACTATGTACGTGTTGGGTTCATACCGCTCAGTTTAGTTGAGGCGATAGACAGTATAAAGGTCTCTTTTCTCGCTGCAGTGTCTGTGGTTCCTTACGCCAGGTCGGATGATAAATAAGTTAGCTGCTCGTCGTGCTTCATAAAACATTTCGAAAATTTGTTTCTGGCATTCATTGCATTTTCCCTTGTGGCGTAACTGACATTTTTTTTTTTTTGATGCGATATGGTACCACTGTTTTCGTAAGGGTCTCTCAACGTGGTCCCATAGCAAATTTGCTATGGTCCCATAGCAAATGCATTGGAAGTCTCAAGTATCGAGATGATGCCCCTGAGGCATGAAGGCTGGTGCGTAGGCTGAATTTTTTTTCCGCCGGGGGGAGGTGGGGAGGGGCACCTCCTTGAAATGGTCTTTTTTTTTTTCCTCTGTATGTCACGGCGAAAAAGATTTCGGGGG
Organism: Rhipicephalus microplus; assembly: GCF_043290135.1. NCBI lineage: Eukaryota > Metazoa > Arthropoda > Arachnida > Ixodida > Ixodidae > Rhipicephalus > Rhipicephalus microplus. The sequence goes on from NC_134700.1 coordinate 266,498,342, forward strand.
AGGGGGCACAGGGTTGGTATGCCACTGCGCCACTGCGTCTGGGCGAGGACTCTGCTCTAACTGGCCTCCTCTAAGACGGCAAGCGTCAGGCAAGCGGAGTTATGTCCCTGTCAGCCTCCTCCCTCACCCTTCCTCCCCTAGGACGAGTCTGAAGGGAAAAAAAATGTATAGCATATCCGCGGAGTAAATGATGAGTGGGGCGGAGCGTCCGTCCGTCCGTGTGTCTGTCTGTCATGGACGGACGCTTCGTCCCGCTCATCATTCACTACGTGAATTTCTGTACGAAAACCACTAGCGCCCTCTAGTGATATCATTTCCATAAACATGCACACAACGTCATCTAGTGAGCAATTCTTAAAGCTAAATGGAAGCGGCTACTACTACAATCAAACAAATGTCATAATTAATGCACAAAAAAAACAAAGAAAGTTGTGGGGCCGTGCATCTCTCAACGGCCTGACCCTGAATTTTTCGGCGGCAAAGGCGGTAGCCAGTTAAAATAGTGCAACGTCAGCGGCCCTTGGCTGCCGTTATCGCCAACAATATGCGTGGCCATAACCTTGCACTTTACGTAGTGACGGGACAAGCCCGTACACGTAAATGTATGCGGTAGACCAGAGGCCTAGCCAAAGGGTGGAACTCTAGGTCTGTGCCTCCCCCAACCCTACCCGAAATTTTCTTCTCCGTGCAAACATGGTGCAAAATGACCATTTGCATGTCCGGGCCCTTCTTTAGATAAAGGAGATGCTCCCCCCTCCCTCCCCGAAAACAATTTCTGCATACAACCTTTAGGCAGACTTTTCATTAAATGATAAGAGTAAGGGGGGGGGGGGGGGGCGGGGGGCTCCATGCGCACGCCTATGCTGAGGAGCCGCACAACGTTCACGTGGAGAGCCTCGCCACTTTTGTTCTTTCTCATTTGCTCTCCGGAGCGTTTCTACTGACGACGCTTAATTAATGGTAGAAATCTATAAATGGGTGCGTGGGGGGGGGGGGAGTCGACGGCTTTAAGTATTTATGAGCTTGTGTTGGTGTATGACACTTCGGAAGGCGGTGGTAGAACACCGTCCCGAAATATTTTCACATTACTTTCAAGTTATTTTATAATTACTGTTGGCTTCGTCAGACTGTTTCTAACAACAAACTAAAAAAGTTCGAGGCAAGGAGGGTTCAGCTCTTCCCCCCCTCCCCACCTCCGAAAAATTTCAATTACGCTTGCATATACATTACACGCACACATACAAACGCATGCATGAACTTGCATAATTGATGGTCTAAGATCAGAGGCAGTGCAGAACCACACGGTGCGTTTATTCCGGGTGTTTTGAAGTGCATCATTAGACAGTCCGGGCGTATGAGTTACCTGTATTGTCGCGTACTGATGAATAAAGACTTAAATGACGTCCATTAAATCAATGGAGAGTGTGCACTACGGACTTGAAAATAAATAGTGATACGCAGCTACAGAAGAGACATGCTTCGTAAAGATAAACTCTGTTTTGCAAACTTTAAGGCGAATGAGCATTATACTTTTATTGTTATGCGTCTCAGTTCGTTATAACCCATTTCGTTATAATCAGCATTGTACTCGTTTGTATCCGTAAACCGATAAAATTTCGCCCTGTGGTTCCGCGTCATTTTACATCAAGAGTATACGTTCGCGTCTTGCTCTCCGTATGTGACTGACCCGATCGGTTTAGCACTGATGGTGCTTTTTATATTCTCGTTGATATACTCTCGTTGGCTGCTGAGAAAGCATTAGCATGAATTTGCTGCGAACGTATGAAATCCGGGATAGTTGCGGGTACTTCCCCATGGGGCGCGTACTCACGCGCCAGTCGCATATAAACAACACAGGTCAGCGTACCTGGACTGCGTAGACTCGGCGTTCTGCAGGCTCGATACTGTCCTGACCCAATCGCACTCTCGCGACGTGTTTCGCGAGTGCGGCACAACACGCGGCACTGTCCACGTGTTCGAACACACACACACACATAATCGCGAAGCTCCAGGTGTCGCTGGCGCCATTCCCGCCACAGGCCCGGCGGGCACAGCGCAGCGCGATGTGTCGCCGTGGGCTTTCCCGAGCACCGCCAGCAGCAGAGTCGACCCGCGTCTTATTTGGAGCACGCATGGAGGAAAGCGGGGAGGGTGCGAAGGCTCGCGTCCCCGCGCTGTGCCAAGTCTCGTTTTAGAGACCCCGGGCACATGAGGCGGTCAACGTGATGTCCCGCGGCGGCCGGATGACTCGCACGCATTGCTTCTCCATGCTGCGGGCTGCAGGACCGCACTGAGACGGCTCCGCGGCGAAGACGTGCGCGCGCTGCGGTCGCTGTAGCCGCAGCTGCATATCGGTGTTTACGGTGCAGTGAGGTGGCGAGTTCCCGTGTGGGTGAGCAGTGCGCTAAGAGGACTGCGGCAAGCAGTGAGGAAGCGTGGCCACGCGCGTGTGTGTGTGCGTGCGGGGCCCATGTTTCGGTGGTCATCCCTCGCTGAGCAGTGTGTTGACGCGGGCGACGGCGGAGGCGGTGGCTGAGCCATGACCGTAAGCTACCAATACGATGTGGCCTCCACTTCGCACGGGGGCTTCATCCGGCTCCTGTTCAAATGGAAGGGCAGCGTCTGGAAGCTCGTCTACACCGAGCTCTTGCTGCTTACGCTCGCCTATGGATTCCTGTCGCTATTGTACCGACAGGCGCTCACCGAGCCGCAGAAGAGGTATGGCCCGCTCCCACCCCCGCCAACACCTTCTTGCACAGAACTCCCAAGTCCGCTTCCGATCCTACTGTGCTCCCTCCCGGTCGCTCCACCGGCACCAACGCGCACTTGATGTAGGTCAACGCGTTGTGCGCCAAGGCTCGTTCATTCACGCTTATGTCGGCGACGTTACAAGGCGCGACGACGTGTGCACGTCGAGAAGACAGATTTGTTCGAGAGCTCTTGGAACGGCAGAGCACGTTCAACTGTGCCTGATCTATCTATGTTTCTTTTTTTAATTTTTTCCTGTCTACTGTTGGATCCCTCATTGCATGCATGCATTTGGTACACTCGCGTGCATGCGGAAGCGAAAATATATCCTTACTCTTACGCTGTTTTGGACTCCTTAGACTATGGCAGAGCTGTTGTTTCCTGCATGCTGTTTGTGGCACAATGCAGTTCCTGCACGAAGGTTGCCTGACGGCAACCACGGAGTTGTCATCCCTGGTGCCAAAGCATTCTGAGGCACGAGGTGCGGCATACATTTTGGCACTTCTCCATGAGCTGAACCATGTGTGCTGAAGTATTACCCTGGCTTTACGTCAGTGCATTAAAGCACTGTGTTCCTATACAGATCACATTCCTCCTCCACATTCTATTTAGCCATATCCACGTAAACGGTCATGCAGTGTAATGAGCATTGATCGGTTTCTACACTGCGTATCTCCCAAGTGATACAACAAACAAAGCTCGCTTACTCAGGCGAAACAGAGACAAGGGCACCCAATTAATAACTTGCTGCACTCTTCAATAGAGATTCCATACGCCCAATAGCGCGTGCAATTGACGTCATTGCGTTATTTGCGAGTGTTTCAGGGCATATGTTGAGGGATGTCGTCGCCAACTAATGTCGAAGTGGTGTGAGAGGACACTATGTGGGTAGAAGTGAAGGAATTTGCCGGGCCTTTTTCGAGGCAGCACCGTGCCCTGCACATATGGCGAGCATCTGTGGTTGGTGCCTGACATTTGCTGGAAGATGTCCCAGGAGTTACCTGCGGTGTCCTTCGACACACACACACACACACACACACACACACACACACACACACACACACACACACACACACACACACACACACACACACACACACACACACACACACACACACACACACACGCACACGCGCGCGCGCTCAAATAAATTAAAGCTGTTCTTTTCATTGAACAAATAATTATACCTGTGATTAACTAACACGATGAAATACCAACAGTAGGTTATATGATGGGTAACTGGGTATACACGGAGCATCCCCTCAAAACATAACTGTGAGAATGGCAAATGCCTATCCACTTTCACACGGAGCAAAATGTAGAAGAGAGGGCAAAAGAATGGCCATCTTCATTGAGAAGAGTACCCACCACAAGATAGGTCATCATCCCTTGTTCAATGGGCTTTTAGTGGTCATGCGGCCTTCGATGCGGAATGTACTGGGTTTGGTTTTCAGTACGATTGGTCGCTCACCGGTTTTTATTGTGAGAAACTCATTATGTTCTTTCTTTTTACAGTGAGGCATATTCGGTATTAGGTGCGTTGTGCACGCTCTTTGCTGCCACACTCCCGAATCTTCTTATTTTTGCTTTGAAATTTTTTCTTATTAGCGAGCTTTTAAATGCTGGCGGATCCTCTCCAAGAAGCTACAAATATTTGATGTCTATGCAGTGCAAAATGTAACTACTGGGTAGAAAGGCTTTTCGAATTTGTCACGTGCAACACGCTGGTGCTCAGCCACGGTGTCAGTTGTTTGTATCTAGTACCATGTGTTCAGTGCATGTATTGAAAGGTGCAAACACGAGTGCGTTGGCATGCCACTTGTCGCGTGCATAAGGCTGCAGGCACAACGCCACGAAGATCACCGACCGTGGTGGACGAATTGCTGACAAGCAGCCAGAAACGTCGTAATCTGGCTTTTACAACGGCAACGAGCTGTTGGTGAAAGGCGGCAGCGTTGGCTTGGCAGTGACGACAAGTGACAGAAAACAATGCGAGATTAGAAAGAGCGAGGGTGTCCCACTATCGGTGCAGATGAACTTCGAGCACAGGGGGAAGAGCCTAGGCGTGCGCAGGGTTCTCCGATCGGGAAGAGAAAAAGGGAAGTTTCACAACCCCTTCCCTTCCTCTCTCCTTTAATTGCTCTAGTCCGAAGAAAACAAGCTTTGCAGTGGGTGCTAAAATGAACGTAAAGCGATGATGTATTTCCGACAATGACCTTTCCTTGGTTCTCGGATTTCCGCTTCAAGCAGTGCAACATTACGGGCCCTCTGTCGTCACTGTCGTCATAAACCTACATGGTCATAATACTGCGCTTGACTGGCCCGACTCAATAAGGTGGGGGGAAGGCTTGAAACAAGAAGAGGGGTGCGGCCACCCCCACCCCCCTACTTCCTTCGTGAATACACCTATGCCAAAGAAAGATGAAGGCCCATCTGATGCTTTAACCATAAAGTGCACTTGTTACAAACATTTTAGGAGGGAAGACAGGACGCTTGACCCTTCAGACAGTTACCTTCTTGAGTGCCAGGAAAGAATTGAGATGGGAAGTTCACATCCGAGCTGCAAGTTCCCTCGGTGGCTTGATTCGACTTTTTAATCAATCAATCAATCAATCAATCATCATCATCATCATCATCATGACTGCACCCACTGCAGGGCCGAGGCCTCTCCCATGTACCACCAATGACGTAGTCCCCCACCTAACATTCTGTCTCCCCCTCGTGCGTCTGCGCTCTCTTGGAATCCAAACAGCTGCTCCAATGTCCAATGGTTATATTTCCTATGCGCTACACGCCCTGTCCATGACCATTTCATCTCCTTGATTTCGACTGAGATGCACTCAGCACCCTCTCGTTCCCTGACCTACTCTGCTCCCTTCTTGTCTTTTAGTGTTACACTTATTTAGGAGCGAAGCCCATTAGACCCACAGGATGTTCTGTGTCGCCGTCGTTGTATAGGTCCCCGTCGTCCGTCTGTCTATACCGTGCATAGAGCCTTCATGCGCGCATAGACCGTATAATAGTCGGACCTCTATTCTGTCCGTCCGACTGTCAGTGCATCTGTCCGTGCGTTCATCTGTCCTTTATACGAGTCGGCAACTTCAACGTTGATAATATAGACCTTAGGACCTAATTTCGCTCCATCATCAGCATTCACTTCGTGGATCGATTGTCATTCTTTTCTTTTGATTGCTAGCTGCGTCGTCCACAGTTTAAGTTTTATGGAACTTATTGCGAGTGCACAATTACGCTCGCTTTCGCCATTTTTCTTCCGGAACTCAGTGGCCGTGCGGGAGCCATCCCTATACATGGGTAAGGGTAGTAGGGGTATGTCGGCGTGCCTGATGCAGTGAATATTTTTAGTGTACTCCGCCATTTCCATAACGTTGCTATTGTTTCTTTATCCGGACATTCACAAATGAAGCAATGTGGAGGCATACACTGTGCATTTCCCGAGCACGGCGGCGATGGCGGTACGGTACAGTGAAGATTTTTGAGGTAGAGTACCCAGGTGGCCGACGCAATCACCGACACTTGTCTCATGCAACATACTTGCAGGACGCAGAACATTGGCGCGTTGCCACTGGTACAAGACGCCTATACGTTGTCTCAAGTTCTGGACAGGCAATCGCCTCACTAATTCCTTCTGCTTGGGTGCTCCCGTGATGCACTAGACACCTTCTTACGGGAAAAACCTAGTCACTTCAGGGCGCTCAGATGGTCTGTCTTTCTGACAGAGTTACTAGTCATGAAGCAAACGAGTTCCCGTGTTTTTTTTATTTCATTCGTTTATTCATTTGTTTCTGCATGGTTTTGCTTCCTTGCCTGCAATCGACTCGGAGGCGATGTAGCCAGTCGCACGCAGTGACGTCACGCGTTGGGCATCCCCCTCATTGGCTAAGCCGAAGCTCGCCAATACGCGCACGCAGCGAAAAAAAAAAAAAAAGAGCTCGTCGCCTTCTTCAAAGACCTGTGGTGCACATATGATATACCAGCCACGTGAATAGCTTATGCCCGCCACGAAAACTTTTGATATGACGCCACACATTTATCCTTGTACCTCGATAAAATATGCCCTGAAGCTTTCTTGATTGATGACTAATACGGGGGTCAAACGTCCCAAAACCACCATATGATTATGAGAGACGCCGTAGTAGAAAGCTCTGGGAATTTCAACCACTTGGGATTCATGAGCATGCACCCTAAATCTGAGCACACGGGTCTACAGCATTTTCGCCTCCATCGAAAATGCAGACGCCGATGCCGCGATTTGATCCCGCGACCTGCGAATCAGCAGCCGAGTACCTTAGTCACAAGACCACTGCGGTGGGGCTTTCTTTGCTTGAAACGCTGCCATCAGGAATAAAATTATTCTTGCTCACATAACATGTGAGAGAGGTCATGTATAGTGAAATGGTGGTTGTCATTTAAAAGGGCCATGACATGGTCAACCAAAAATTTGGGGTTTTCAGTGAAAAAAAAAAAGAAGTAGGTTGTTTACTACGCCTATACAGTTACGAAAGAAAGGGCGTGAAAGAGTATTTCAGTACACAACAAGCCCAAAAATTCTCCTGCTCTAAATCCCGCCCACCACCGGCGACCGCCATTTTGCCACGGAGCTTGTGACGTCATGTGCAGCAGGGAGAGGAATTAACCGCCGTCTTCCACCGAAGTGTCAGCCGCTGCAGATCTTGCGGTGGTTTCGGTGCCAAGCTGAAAGAAGCTAGAATATTTTGATTTCACGGGCATCTGATCAAAGAACAATGTCGTTTGCCGGAATGCAGACGCTCGCACAGCTAGCTGCTTCTTGCATAATGGGTCGCGAGAGCGCCCGTGTCGCTCGAATCCTCTCACGTGTTTATAAAAATATTGAAGTTATACTCGACCAAATGGGCTAAGAACTTCACTAGCCAAATGGGCTAAGAACTTCACCCCCCCCCCCCCCCAAAAAAAAAACTGCATGATTAGAATCGACGCTGTGACGGGGGGCTCCGGGAAATCTGGCAATTCGATGTTCCTTAAAGGACATCTAAATTTAAGTACGTGGACCTCTAGCACCTTGCCTCCGCAAATTCCATGACCGGGATTCGATCCCATGACCACCTTGACGAGTACACACGCGGCAAAATGAAAATACCAAGTATAGAGCAAATTATGTTTCCCTATTAATCAATTTATAAATTAATGAATGGTTTACTTGTTACTGACTGATTATATCTTGTTAGCAATTACCTTTGTAAATAGCTTGTATACTTGCTCTCTGTAGTATACAAGCTATTTACAAAGGTAATTGCTAACAGAGTAAAGAAAACATTAGAATTCAATCAACCAAAGGAACAAACCGGATTTCGAACAGGCTACTCAATAATTGACCACATTCATACTATCAATCAGGTAATAGAGAAATGCTCAGAGTATAACCAACCCCTATACATAGCCTTCATAGATTACGAGAAGGCGTTTGATTCAGTAGAAATATCAGCCGTCATGCAAACACTGCGGAATCAGGGCGTAGATGAAGTATATATAAACATTCTGGAAGAAATCTACAAGGGATCAACTGCTACCATAGTGCTTCATAAAGAAAGCAACAGAATACCAATCAAGAAGGGTGTAAGGCAGGGGGACACAATTTCTCTAATGCTATTTACCGCGTGCTTACAGGAGGTTTTCAGAAGCCTAGAATGGGAACAGTTAGGGATAAGAGTCAATGGAGAATACCTTAGTAACCTGCGCTTCGCCGATGACATTGCATTGCTGAGTAACTCGGGGGACGAATTGCAACTCATGATTACGGAGTTAGACAAGGAGAGCAGAGAGGTGGGTCCTAAAATTAATCTGCAGAAAACGAAAGTAATGTACAACAACCTCGGCAAGGAGCAGCGCTTCGAGATAGGTAATAGTGCACTTGAAGTTGTAAAAGACTATGTCTACTTAGGGCAGGTAATAACCGCAGAGCCGAACCACGAGATTGAAGTAACTAGAAGAATAAGAATGGGGTGGAGCACATTTGGCAAGCACTCTCAAATTATGACAGGTAGATTGCCACTATCCCTCAAGAGAAAGGTATATAACAGCTGTATCTTGCCGGTACTTAGCTACGGAGCAGAAACCTGGAGACTTACAAAGAGGGTTCAGCTTAAATTGAGGACGACGCAGCGAGCAATGGAAAGAAAAATGGTAGGTGTAACCTTAAGAGACCAGAAGAGAGCAGAGTGGATTAGGGAACAAACGGGGGTTAAGGATACCATAGCTGAAATCAAGAAGAAGAAATGGACATGGGCAGGGCATGTAGCGCGTAGACAGGATAACCGCTGGTCATTAAGGGTAACTGACTGGATTCCCAGAGAAGGGAAGCGGGTTAGGGGGAGACAGAAGGTTAGGTGGGCAGATGAGATTAAGAAGTTTGCGGGTATAAATTGGCAGCAGCAAGCACAGGACCGGGTTAACTGGCGGAACATGGGAGAGGCCTTTGTCCTGCAGTGGACGTAGTCAGGCTGATGATGATGATGATGATGATGATGATGATGATGACTATATCTGGTAACGTCACTGAACTTTCTGAAACCCTTCATCGTTTTCAGAAAAAAATGCTTGAGCAATGCCACCACAAATATCAGTGTGCAGATGTTACGTGGCTGTTGTAACTTTTGTGGCAGTGCGTTGGGGGAAAAAACTCTGTCTGCTGACCTGCTACCGCTAAAATAATGCTGTTGTATATGCATAGCGCTATTCAAATGAGCACCATAATTGAAAAAAAAAAGCTTGTTACGACAGAACTCTGAACAGGTTTTATCCAGTCATGACACTCGCTATCTTGAAATATTTATTTTATATATTTAGACGTACATGTCTCAGATGAGGCAGATTAGATTTACTCTATACGCTACTTTTATGTAGCATATACAGAAAATCTAAGGTAGATAAAGTCAGATTCAACTCCCCAGGGCCAGGTCAGTCAGTTACTAACGCATAGTGCAAAGAGGTGGTAAGCAAGAGGCGCGTACGTAAAAACGATGATACTAAAGATATAATTAGCTAAGCCAGTAGTCCAACGGCGGACAGCTTATGTGACTGTAAAGCTTGGTGAATGCCACCGCAATATACCAACTTATCTCTTGCGTTTTCGTTATGTTTGCTCTTCATATCATTTATTTATGAAAAGGGGTTGCTCCCCCCCCCCCCCCCCCCAACTCGCACCAGTTCCCTTCCGCTGGCGCCAGCCCTGCCTGACGTCTATTTCCTGTGTCAACCACTGACCAGTACTTTTCACCCACTTTTAAACCCGGGGACTCTGAAGGATGAACACCTTCCACTACTATTGTTGAGCTCATATCCTGGCATTCCATCACAAACAATGTGCCGAGCAGATTCCAGACTACCGTGAAACTTCCTCCATCTCGCGGATTTCCGCGAAACTGGCGGTTTGCTAAATTGACTTCCTCGGTCGACGACAGGCCGTCTTGCGGCTCCCGGTCTTGGCCGTTGCTGTTGTGTTCCTCGTGGCGTGGGACTCGCTCGCTTGTAGGGCGGCGCACTGCTGCTAGACGCTCTGGCCCGGCGCCACCGCGGTACGCTGCCTTGGAGCGGATCCAGGCGGAACTGGGTTTTGCGCCTCGGTCGCGCCGTGCAGCGCGTGAAAGGCCACAGGCACGCCAGGCTCCCAGCCTCTCTCGAGCTGCGTTCTCGCGGCTTCGCCCGGCGCAGCGAACGGTGTGCGGGGAAGCAAGAGCCAGACGGAATCGCGAGATGAGTGCTTGCACCATTAAGCGGTCGCTGCACGGTACTATACGCGGCTGCCCGTGTTGCGGCGGAGACAAGTTCGCGAGTCCCGGTGATCGGGCCTCCCTCGAGCAGCGACAAAACAGGCCCCGCTGATGAATCAGGCGCGGCTGAGAGCCCCTTTGTAGGCGCCGTCCCTCTATGATTGTCTCCTCATTGGGCCCAGGCCGCTGTGAGGCTCATTTGCAGATTGGAGGAGACAGGACGCGCAAACTGGTTCATCCCTTCGCGCTGAGCAGCTCCTGGCGTAATCTTTTAGCTGTCGTCGGCGAACGCGTTCGGCTATCAGCTGCATAGTGCCTCGGGTTCAAGCACGAAGTACTCGAAATGGTTGATCTTGACGCTTCAGATATTTTCTTCGTTCAGCGAACTAGGAGCGCAGAGAAAACACAAAGGACGAAGCGAGGAACCACACAACACGAGCGCTCACACAAATGAGCGCTCGTGTTGTGTGGTTCCTCACTTCGTCCTTTGTGTTTTCTCTGCGCTCCTAGTTCGCTGAACGAAGAAAATGAATTACCAACTGGCCCACATTTTGATCCTTTTGCTTCAGATATTCACATAGGTGCGCATGCGAGAAAGTTAAAATGCTCGTAGTTAGGTGTCAAACGAATATTTTTGTATTTCACGTGCGCTGATGCGATGTACAGGCTGCTTTAACACTTATGGTTGCAGTTGAGAGAACAGTGCCTGCAGTGGCCCCTCTGTACTCCGTCTCGGCACTGCTTGTCAGAAAACAAACTTTCGATTCTTAGCTGTGTAATAAAGGTGGCAATTATTACATAGAAATAACAACAGAAAAGGTTGTTATTTATGCAACGAAACATGCTACTGTCTCAACTAAGTGAGTTCCTTTGCTGGTGCAAAGAACACAGCTTTGAAACCGTAGCTGCGCAGTATTAGTCGTTAACAGTTCGTCCTTACTGACACGCACTCATGCCCCATTAAGTAAAAAAAAAAAATTGCAACGTTTGATTGTCCTTTTAGGCAGTTTCTTCAAAACTCATATCTTTAGAATCTTCACTTGTGCTCGCTCTAAAAAATATGCAGAGCATGCAAACACGGACGCAAGACGGAAGTCGGGAGATCACAAACAGCCAGCTAACAATTGAAAAGGCGCTCAACGGCGAAAAGAAAGAAGCCACTAAAAATTGCCGGCGCAGGCCCATGCGATATGCGAACTTTTCTGTCATGCGTGGTGGCCTACGTGTGAGATAACTGTTAAGAAATTTGATTTCATTTTTATGCAAGTTGTGCGATCAATGGGCCGTTTTATACCGGCATAGCAATGAGTTGATTTGTTATGAGTGGTTTAACGTCCCAAAACCCCTGTGATTATGAGAAACGCCGTACTGGAGGGCTCCGGAAATTTCTACGAGGGGTTTTTTAACGTGCGCCCAAATCTGAGCACACGGGCCTATACAGTATTTTTAACTCCATCGAAAATTCAGCCGCCGCAGCCGGAATTCGATCCCGCACCCTGCGGTCCAGCAGCCGAGTACCTTAGCCACTATATAGACCACCGTAATGGGGCCCACAGCAATGAAGAAAAGCGCCTGATGATTGAGGCTTGGCATATAAATAGTGGTTGCGCATGCGGGAAGCAACCATCGATTAACTTGTATAAAGATGAAATCAAATGTTTTGACAGTTATCTTTCACGTAGACCACCGTACATGCCAGATTGATAAGCCCGCATAAGGCATGGACATGCGCAGATAAGTTTTCGTGTCTTCTTTCTTTTCCGACGTTGTGCGCTTCTTAATTTTTGGTGGGCGTTTGTGATATCCCGACTTTTTTCTTGCGTCCGTGTTTGCATGCCCTGTCTTTTTCAGAATGAATACATACCAACTATAGCTCAGCTTTCTCTTATTCTAAGCTTCACTTGTGCTTTGGTATCTGCGCACAGGACGGGTCTACATACGAGAGTGGAAACTTGGGCTAGTTGGTGCGTAGTCATATTTGCAAGATGTTTCAGCGCGCGAACAAAGGAAAAAGGACAGGGTAGACAGAAAGAGCGCTGACTTCCAACTAACTTTATTTCTATATATTCTTGCTACTATATACTATATATTCTTGTATATATTCTTGCCACTCTGTGAAATAAAGTTAGTTGGAAGTCAGCGCTCTTTCTGTCTACCCTGTCCTTTTTCCTTTGTTCGCGCGCTGAAACATCTTGCAAATAGGGTCTACATAGTTATGCGGAGATTAGATAGACTCGTGACGTAAAATGCATTTCAACCCTATAGAGTGATGCGCTAACTGTGACCTACTGAGCAATGCTCGGAGTGTATACCTCTTGTGCAGAGTTTTCGAGTTGGCGGTGTACTACTGCTCGACATTCATGGAGATGATCCCGCTGTCGTTCATGCTGGGATTCTACGTGACCTTCACGGCGACGAGATGGTGGAACCAGTACATGGCCATTCCTTGGCCCGACAGGTTCGTGCAGTTTCGTGTTTTGCAGCTGAGTCTGTATTCATTGACGACGTCTGCGATGCGGTACGACTGATTACTTCTCTCAAACTCTTCCATATTTCGAAGCAGAAGAAGAAGCATACCTCGATGGTAGAAATAACACTTGTTCATGCCTTTGTCACTGCAGGAGCGTCGACATCCTGTTCTTATGTAGCGAAGGCATCACATTCGTCTTTCTCCGCTAACACTCTACGCCACATTGTTGTATATAACTTCACTCTTCATCCTGATTTACAGACCCTTGCATCATTAATTAATTTCGCATTGATCACGTGCGCCTACACTGTGTCATGGCGTTTTGGATTTTCCGCAAATATGGCGAATCTGTCTTTGTATTTTGCAAAGAATGGGCACAGCCGAGTGGGATAAGGGAGAGAATCAGCCTGCAGCATGCGCAAGTGTCTTTGTGAGATGCGGGCAAGGCTTGTCGGGACATTCTACAACAACGCATGATGTAGGCTGCAACCAGACCACGTGCGCATATATAAGACGTGACTCGCGAGCCTGCGCTAACGCTGCGGCCTGCGCAGGCTGATGAACGTGGTGATGATGTACGTGCCGGGCCAGGACGAAAGCAGCCGCATGCTGAGGCGCACCCTGATGCGCTACCTCAACCTCAGTCTCATCCTCGTGCTGCGCTCGATCAGCAAGGCCGTCAAGCGCCGCTTCCCCACAAAGGACCACCTCATCGAGGCCGGTCAGTGCTGCCTTAACACACTTCAAAAGGATCAAAATGTGGGCCAGTTGGTAATTCATTTTCTTCGTTCAGCGAACTGGGAGCGCAGAGAAAACACAAAGGACGAAGCGAGGAACCACACAACACGAGCGCTCACAAAAGGATCAAAATGTGGGCCAGTTGGTAATTCATTTTCTTCGTTCAGCGAACTGGGAGCGCAGAGAAAACACTCGTTCGTGTTGTGTGGTTCCTCGCTTCGTCCTTTGTGTTTTCTCTGCGCTCCCAGTTCGCTTAACACACTTGCCGCTTAACTCGCTAATAGCGCACCGTATAGCGACATAACGTGCCATGCGCAGACATGTAAAATGGTCGTATAAACTTGTCTTGGGTTGCGTTGTTGTCATTTGACTCTAGTCTGGATTTTATTTTTGTTTTTCTATTGAGCACTATGCATCATAAAACGATAAGACACGTGAGTTTATACATTACTGCGTCTAGTGAAGTATGACGTAGTATGAAAATTGGTTGTTTCGGCGTATACTTTCATAGTTTATTGACCTCTTAATGCGTAATTTTGGAAGTTTTATAAAGTCGATGCAGATATAACTTGTTTTTATTATACATTGAACGTGACTTGTATAGTCTGCAGCTCAAGTGGCGGCCAGCGATGGACAGTTCAAGCATCGAATATGAAAAAGAAAAAGGGATATTTGGAATATTCAAACGAATATTACAGCATTCGAATTTAGGAGATTCAGCTTCGTCATAATATAAATTATTCGAGAGTCTAAACTATTAAAAATGAACGAATTGAACCGCGTGCAAAATTTTGTAAATGTTGTTTCACCCCATTGTAAGACTGCTACGCCTTCAAGTTGTTTATAAAACTAATCAAGTGTCGGAAAGACACACAAGGTTAAGTGTACTGATCGTCACCTTGATTAGTTATTTTTAAGCTGAAAAGCTTGCTGTACAGGATTATGGGGGGAAAGTATAGTTAATTTTTAAGCATAGCGTATTTTCAAGCTTACAAATCGCACCCTGCTGTGCTATTCAGGTCGTGCCACTATTTAAAGTTGATTTCACTTCACTTCGAACCACAAGAGTGACATTCACACATGCCTAACTCCGTTTCTTAAACTTATTGTGCAAGTTAGCTGGATTATGACAAAAATACTCGTTATTTTACATTATGGGATATATACTATTTGACCTAATAGATCCTATATTCTTCGACCAAATCACTATTTGCTTTTAATTCGCTTCGAACATCAAATTTACTGTTCGACCGTACCGATGTAATATGATACCTTTTTTTTTTTATTTATCCAGCTTCCTCGTAAACAAGCGGAGATCGTCCTATCGCCATCGCGAATTATTTGTTAATATTTTATACAGTTGTAGTGTAGTGCAAAAAAATATGCTGACGTGTGAGGAAAGCAGGTTATACAATACTGACCACAGCGCCTGCTCTTTCTACACATCTACGCCCGTGTTTTTTGTTTGTGCTGTACAAAGAAGTAAAACGAATTGTAGTAAAACCGCCATCTGGGCTAATTGGTAACGATTCATTCCAAACGCAACAAGTGGGTCGCATTACGGAACAGAGAGAAAACAACCCCGTGTCGTCGTTCTTTTATCTCGCACCTGTTCCGTAGTGCGTCTCACTCTTTGCATTTAAGCAGCAAAATGTGGAGGTTAGGAGCGCCACTTGAATGGATGGAGAAATGTGGCGGATTGCTGCAGTGGTAGGTCTCACTGACGCTCCTCGCGTGTCCATTCTCGCCCACTTTCAGAGAGTGCAAAACGCGCTGATAAGCGGCGGCGCACCGTTTTGATATTGGTTCCTTTGTTTCGAATCATGCGGCACTCGTCTCCGAAACGATCGTTCAGAGGAGCTGATTGCCGGATAATACGCGCGCGAACGCACTTGTACAGAGCAGCGGCCTCGCGACTGCGCAGGATTCATGACCAAACTGGAGATGGAGCTGTGGCAGTCCATCCCGTCGACGGAGTTCAACACCTTCTGGGTGCCTTGCACGTGGTTCATCAACCTGCTGCGGGAGGCACGAAACGAATGTCGCATCACCGACGCCCAGGGAGTCAAGCTCATAATGGAGGTATTGCACCTGGCGAGTTGCGTGTGTTTGAAGGCAGCGTGAAGGGGGCTGCTATGAGCCGCCAACGAAAAAAAAAAAATTATCGTGGCAGCTTCGCACGAGTGGGGGCCAAGCCTTGTTTTTCTTTACTTTTCTTTCTTTTGTTTTGTTTATTTCATTATTTACATTCATTTATTTATCTTCCTCTTTTTCGTTTTACTACTTACTCTTTCTTACTATCTCTCTCTCTCTCTCCACTCTGTCTTATTCGTTCGCTATCTTTCTTTGTTTTTCTCTATTTATCTCTTTCTTTTTCTTTCAGTCTTGCTCACTGTTTCTTTATTTTTCTCTTTATCTCTTCCTCTGTCTATTTTTTTATGTCTTCTTTCCTTGTGATTTTCCTTCTTTTTTTCCTTTTTGTTTCTTTGCATCGGTTTCTTTCTACATCTATCTTTTTCTCCTCGTGTTTCTAGTTCTCCTTTTCGCCGAACGGCGCTTTCGTTCGACGCGCGCGCCTGCTGGACTTGGTAGTGGGGCTTGCTCAATTCCTGTGGCGCTTACGCACCGAGACAGTTTTTTTTATGAGCATCGAAGATTTGACGGTCGGCTTGAATAGCATCGCTGTTAAAACAAACAAACAAACAAACAAACAAACAAACAAACAAACAAACAAACTGTCTAACTAAATAGCTAACAAAAAGTCACATTTTCGCCAAAAGGGAGAAGCAATTGAATGCGATAGTAACATATTCGAATCTTTTACGAAGCAAGGCTAGTATCTTTTGGAGCAATATTAATTGTAGTAAACATGCGCTCGCCAAGTAACCAAGCTTCCTGCGGCGCGACCATAGCGACAATTTGCAATGTTACACGAACTGAGGCTGGCAGTCAACTCATTTAAAGCCGATCTCACGTAACTACACAAAACGCTGGTGTAAGAGGACACGGCCGCTCCAGGTATACTTTTGGCGCCTTTTTTTTCATGTTGAAAGTGCAGCCGGTAGAAGCTTCCGCCTGCTGTGGCGGCACAGCAGGCGGGAGCAACCCAAGCTTGTCAACAACGCAACCCAAGCTTGTCTTGGGTTGCGTTGTTGTCATTTGACTCTAGTCTGGATTTTATTTCTGTTTTTATATTGAGCACTATGCATCATAAAATGATAAGACACGTGAGTTATTTAAAGCCGATCTCACGTAACTATACAAAACGCTGGTGTAAGAGGACACGGCCGCTCCAGGTATACTTTTGGTGCCGTTTTTTTTTTTTTTTCATGTTGAAAGCGCAGCCGGTAGAAGCTCCCGCCTGCTGTGGCGCCACAAGCCGCGCGCTGATCGTTGCCGCGATAGCGCGGCAAACATCAATCTTTCTCCCCCCCCCCCTCCCTGTTCACTCACGAGATAAGCGTGTGCGTAGACGACCACGGCAGGAAAGGTTGTTGATATATGATTTCCAAAACTTCGGTAACGTTTATTTCTGAGTAACCTAAGGTGGACTAATAGGTAAACACTAATGTTACTGGAGGTTATTGAAGTGCACCTTATTAGTAGCTAGGCTGAAAGCTCTCTCTGCCCCGATGACTGGTAACAGAACGTACAGGTTTTACGAAACAGGTTGTCAACAATTACGCTATTGACACCGGCAATAAAAAAATATGCTGTATATGGGTGTTGTAGTTTCAAACGTTTCAAACGGGTTTAATTGCGCCTGAGCTGATGCAGGATCATGAAGTTTTGCCTTAATTCCTGGACCATTTTTCAAAAGTTAAGGGCTCAATGTTTTAAAGGCCTGTATAAACTAAGTGAAGAAACGCAATTATCCATTCTGCCCTGTAATATTCGCACGAAGCGTTGTGATTTTGTAAGTGGTAAGAATAGCGTACACACGAGTCAGGTAATGAAATATTTATTAATTTTTAATACTGTCAGTGTCTCTACAAAATCATGGCATGTGGGCGTACAGGTCGCACATGCAAGTACAAGCTTGTATACATAAGCACCGCAGTACAAGGCAGTAACAGGAGTTTAGTGCAGTGGCAGCCATAAAATGGACCGAGGGGAGGACATCTGTAACCAAGCTGATAGAACATCGCACGCGTCATTAGAAGGTCGCGCGTTCTGCGCCTGCCAGCGGCAAGTCATCTTTTCGTCCGCTTTTCTTTCCTTACTTATACATTACAGTTACTACTCACATCCCCTGTACTTTCCTCGGCATCACTGGGGTAAGTGTACTCTTTTGATTCATACGTGGGGTTTAACGTCCCAAAACCACCATATGATTATGAGGGACGCTGTAGTGGAGGGCTCCGGAAATTTCGACCACCTGGGGTTCTTCGACGTGCACCCAAATCAAGTTTACTCTTTCAGTGTGTGAAAGAGTAAACTCGAGGAATGGTGGCGCGAAATTTCACGACATTCTCATGGACGGATGGACAATGACTTATCAATTTTGTATTAGTTGTCGGGTAGCTAAAAAAGAAATTTCAGGCGCGCTTGTTTTGCTGTAATCTCCTGTGTACGGAGGTCAGAGCTTGTTAGCATATTTGAGGGAGGACCAGTGCGCTCATATTTGTTGCAGATGAATCTCACAGCCCAATTTTAAACATTTTCAAATTTACATATGTTAGCGATTGTATAAGAAAATCATACTGTGTTACCGTATTCCAAAACAGGTGTGACGTAGGTAGATGTGCATCAAAATAACTTTTTGCTGCGCATGTATCAACGTGGCAGCTGCCTTTAAATCTGGCTTCTTCACACTATGACAATGCATGTGAAAAAGCCCACTTTACTATTGCTTTTGGTTTACAGTTGACCGGCATTATTGTGAACGTGATGTCGTTCGTGAGTTACGAGATACGCTGGGTCTCACGACTTTTTTTTTTCGCAGGAGTTCAATGACTTCCGTTCAAAGTGCGGCCTTCTGTGGAGTTACGACTGGATAAGCATTCCCCTCGTCTACACCCAGGTTCGCCAACTGTTTTTGTCTGTCGATATTCAAGCTAACGCTGTAACTATCAATAGCAAACGGAATTAACTGAGCTGCTCATTGAGGGAGTTTATCGAATAAGTACGTATAAATAAGGATAATTGAGCCGTCAGGCTTCGTTTTACATTATCTTTGTGATACGGGTATAGTAACTGCCAGTAAAAAAAAAACGGATCAATTGAGTGAACAGCCTAAGTACATCGCAAGGTTTTATACGCCGTGACTGCCAGAAATGTTCTGAAGACAGCACTTGGTATGTTCAGTTCTCAGGCCGCTAACTTCAGTTAGGACATAAGTGATTCGTTAGAGTATGAGTAAAGTTGCCAAATGAAATAAAATGCTGCAACTAGCACGATTAGGGAAGGTAAGCGATTTAGTAGTAGTCAAAGTCACTCTAGAAACTATGAACCTTCAGGGACTTTTTTCTAGTAACTAAAGCTTCATTCGATTCACCCTGCACTGCCTGAACTGGTTCATGGTGGTGCCATCTGGGTGCCGCTGTCGTGCAGGGAATGTTTCAGCAAGTGCAGCAGCAACGAGACGCCGAAACGAATACGAGAGTGAAGATGTCATGCAAGGCCTGTGCTTCTGGTCTTCCGTCTCGCGGGTTGTAAAGACCGCAATTCGCAAAAAAAAAAAAAAAAACGGCGTTGATTACGTTGTCTGGCATGTGCGACGACCGGAAAACTTGAAAAATTGAATTGCTGTACAAACTTGAAGAAAAAAACAAGGGAGACAGGAAAGAGCGCAGTTTCTTCAAGTTTGTGCAGCAATTCAATTTTTCAAGTATGAACCAACCAGTCTGCAAAAAAGTATTGCTTCGACCGGAAAACGTTCGATGTCGTACTTGTTGGGCGTCACTAAAAGAGACACGACTGCAATGGGCCGTGTCGTTTGCTGCGGCTGCGGTCATCTTGTGCTGCGTGAACTCGGTACTGCCTCACGAGTAGATGCAGGGAATTCGTTAACAAGACTTGCACGACAGCTGCACGTTTTTTTTTTTCGAAAAGAATACCGCGGTGCCGCCGTCGCCGCCATGTTGAACTCGTGAAACGAATGCCGGAGTGCAGTGCCTCTGTGAACCAGTTTCACGAAGTGCAGGTGAAACGGATGGACCTTACATATCCTAGAGCTATTGTAAACAAAAAAAAATAACATATACTCTCATGAGATACTCTCACGGGTCAGTAGATTTTGTATATCTATGGCAAGCACGCTCTTGTCAGTGAATTTACGTGCAGTCCAAAACATTTTACACTCTGGAGTTTATCTCTTAGAGTAACAAAAAGTACCCGTCTGACTTGCGTGCATTTCGTTTCTTTGAGAAACGCGCCATGTACATTCCTGTGAGCATTAGCATGCATGTATGATTGTGCCATAACCTTACTTGCAAGAAAACAGTAAGCGCAAAAAAAAAAGCTGCGTACAAGATTGATCACGAATAGTGTTGCGTGCGCAAGAAAGATCCAAATAGCGAAATCGTATTGTTTGATTTTTATTGCTTTTCTCGAACAATAATAGTCATCCACGTTGCACAAAACTGCCTTATTCAGCAATAAAGCTCACAATAGTTAGCATGAGTTCTGATATGCACGCAAGAACGCAAAGACCACCGCCAAGGCGTAGTAATTACTGAGGGAAGGTGTGGGAGCGGGCTGGTTGGTATTCCATGTCTTAAACAGCTGAAGCGCTTGACCAGGACCGCTAGGGCTTGTCCTCGTTGTTTCCTTAGTCTGTTGTTACCTTTTTGTGCTTCAGCTGTTCAAGAATTAGTAGTTACGCTGCTCGGCTGCTGACCCGCATTACACGGGTTCGATTCTGGCTGCGTCAGTCACAATCAGATGTGAGCTAAATGTCAGAGGCCTGTTCACTGCGTGATGTCAGTCCACGTCAAAGAACCCCAGGAGTTAGAAATCATTCAGAGCCCTCCACTACATTCTCTATCACACCAAGAGTTGTTTTGCGAAGTCAAACGCCATGAACCAACCACCAACGCAAACTAACTTTCATCACAGAAAGTCGGCGAGTGTGCCACGTGATATAAAAGAAATATGCGCAAAGAAGATTAAAATTATTGTTTGGCGTGAGATAAGGACCAAAGAATGCTAGCGTGTGCGCTACAAGCCTGTTACACTCGCAAATATATCGCTTTAATTCCGTTTTCCTAGAGTTATGAGACCATAAACATCGCGTGCGTGCACGTGCCCTGTTTGTCGACGCAGGTGGTGACGCTGGCGACGTACTCCTTCTTCGCCGCGGCGCTGTTCGGCCGGCAGTACATTCGCAGCCCGGACCCGATCATCGACAGCCGCCATCATTTCGACTTCTACGTGCCCGTATTCACCGTCATTCAGTACTTCCTCTACATGGGGCTGCTCAAGGTTTGATCCCACTGTTGCTGTCTCGATTAATGTGGATGGCAGGTAGTTTGCGGAAAACGATATAAGGAAATCGTGGTTTGTTTTACGCCATTCGAGATACTAAATGTGATTTGTGTATATCCTTGTGATAGCGTGTAAGCTTTATGATGACAATAGAAAAATATTAATAAAGGTAATTTTCTTTCCTTTATCCAAGTGCATACGATACGGTTGCTCTTGTTATCAGGGGTTGAAAGGGTGAAATACGAAGAAGCGTAAAAGAAAGGCAGGGATGTTATAAATAGACAGCGCTGAGCCCAGTTTTTTCCCCTTCACTGAGAAAGAGGAAGAAAAGTTGAAACAGAGAAGTGCCACTGTTGTTCCAAATGTAGTTCTATATACCCTGCGGCACAGACTATCAGCCTTGTCCAAGCAGTCTTTGTTCCACCACGTGCGCTTGCTTGTTCTGTACATTTAGGGCAACATATTATTTGTGTGATTAGTTGCAAGTATTCCATATACAAGTACCGGCACAATGCGTAATGACACTACTCTGCATGCTTTTTCAGGCTTTGCGCTTCATATAGACTTTACAGTGACACATTTGCGAATGCCAAAATGATTGGCTGCGCAGATAAAATTATATTCTGTACTTTTATTTTATTATGCGCGCAGGTTGCCGAGCAGCTCATCAATCCATTCGGAGACGATGACGAAGACTTCGAGCTTAACTGGATCATAGACAGACATTTCAAGGTCAGCATTATGTTACAATAGTGGCTCTATAGCAACGTGCAAATGAACGCCCGAGTCCATGAACCTTCTCCTACCACAGGCAGGCTTAAATTATCCAACGATATGAAATTCGACGAAGAAGAAAGTCCTATTTTGAAATTGAACCTTTAGGTGGTCCCACATAATTATTGTAAGCGTATTCGCTGTCTTGATGATTTACCCAGTGCTACAGCGTATGTGCCGTATGCGGTCCACTGTTAAAGGGAACACTCGAACGAGCACCTCTCATAATGCCGGCCCCTAATTGCAAGTATACTTGAAGGTTTTAGCCGTGCAGTGCCCGAATACGTCAAAATGAGTCAGAACCCTGAACCAACAATGGTATTATGCAAATCTGTGTTTCTATGCTTTTGTTAGAAAGCGAAATATGGACATACTCAGCATGCAAGTGTTTTGTTTGACCGTAAACCCGTCTGTACACACTTTTGTGTATGCACTATTAATTTATTATATTTATCCACGTGCAGGTGTCGTACTTAGGCGTGGACACGCTAGACGGTCCAGCACTGCCGCTAGTCAAGGACTCCTACTTCCACATGACCGATTACCAGCTGCCTTACACTGCCGCCTCGGTCAGCTACAAGAAGAAGACCTACCGCGGATCCGTCGCCTACATGCAGTAAGCGCATGCGAACTGCAGCTGTTATACTCGAAAAGGGGCACAAAGGTCAACGGACTTGTCTAGAATGCCGGAGCGTTTGACCTGCGCATGTGAGCATGCGCGGTCCCCGATGACGCGCTTGCCTTGTATTTTCTTCAACTGTTTTGTACGTCACGAGCGCTGCATAGAAAGAAACGTGGAGAATCATTCGGCTCCGGGTGTCCCGTTGCAATAAAGGCTTCGAGAATGTCTTCGGTATGCGGTGTCACCATAACTTGCATCGGGCGCCGAGACGAGTGACCTGAAAACACGCGTTGTCTCTGTAGGTGTCGCCAGTTCAGCCCCGAGTACGATGGTTCGTGTAGCAAATGCGTAATGGGATGGAGTACACAAATGCGAACCACAAGGTCGTAAGAGGAGAGCTTACACTGAACGATGAGAGGGTAGAATCACGTGCACTCGGACAGCCATATAGTGGCGTCAGGAAATAGTTTGAGTGACTGAAAGGCAAACTTAATAAGAACGCGACGAAAACGCCAGCTGTATTTTGGACGGGTATATGTACTATATGCAACCATGAAACATGCCCTATGCCTCTCAGACACTTGCGGATGAAATGCATCACCGGCACTGTGGATATGTCATAGGACTCGGAGGTCATACACAAATATAACGCATCGAACTATGTACTTTTATCATTAACGGACAAAACAAATTTACTGTGTGCTTGTTGCAGCGTGCCTGCATAACGCAGGAATGCACGGGTTTAATCGATATCCGATCTGTATTGTTTTATTGTGATAGAAGTTACGTAGATCCCCTTGACGGGGTTATTGCCATCACCTTTGTGTTCGATAAAAAGTCCACATTGATAGCGTTTTTCTGCACGCGAGGTCTGCCATTAATTTTTTCTCAAGCAGAGAGGAAATGGTTGGTCCATCTTTCATAAGGAGCATCAAGGAATGCCACGGGGATGCGTCGCTCGAAGGACGCGGTCGCGCGCGCAATATCAACAGGCATTACGAGACGGCTCGTAAACTTGCTCTGCACTCAACGCTTACTTCGAATTTATGAACTGGCAGTGCCAAAACTGTTTCACTACCTGAAGTGGCCGTATTCAGTTCAGTTTCAGTTTATTTCGGACATAGTTACATGACACGAGATATGTCCACGAGGCAAGGCAAAAGGAGACTCGTACGTCTCCTGACGAGGCCTTCACCCCGGACTTACACCAGAGTTCCAACCAGAGTTTCGCTTAAATGGGTTAGCCTACGTTGTAAAACATTAAAATATGTTTCTATTGCATTCATTGCTCCGTTCTTAAGCGAAACAGTTTTATTCATTTTACTGCATGCGCCTTGTGGGATTCTCTGCGATCAAATTAAAAAAAAAAAGCTGCTAGCTACATTGCCTTCTTCTATTGAAGGGTCAGAGAGAGAGAGAGAGAGAGAGAGAGTGCGTGTGTGCTTGCGTGTGTTCTTATACGCCTCCTCACGCATCGCTGCTTTCCGTGCAGCGTCCCCCACGAGCAGCGCGAGATGGTGGTGCCGGAAGTGTCCGAGGAAGACGACGAGGACTCGCCCAGCAACGAGGGCGCCGACGACGACGAGGACCCTGGTGGCCCGCTCAACAAGCACAGCTCGTCGTCACTGTGGACGCTGTTGAACCGACGATCGAGCAGCAGCGGCTCTCTGCACCAGCAGCAGCGCGACGCCGAGGCCGGCTTGGCTCAGCCCTCAGACTCCACGCTGCACGTCTACTTCAAAGGCGCCGACGGTGAGGTCCCGCCATCCGGGCAGCAGGACGCGAAACAGTAAGTCGTCTCATGGAAGCTGCGGCTTGGTGAAATGTTTGCTACGCGCGCGACGGTTGCACTTATATCGATGGGATACAAATCACGGAACCGATACACATGTGCGGTCTTGTCTCTACATATTCCTAAGTGCTTATGTGTCAGCTCATGCGCCTCATCGTGCAATCGCGCATTCTTTTCTATGGCAAATCAAGTATCTTGCTAAAGCATCCACCACAATGTATGTGTTTGCATTCTTCGCTCCCGTAAAAAAAAAGCTAAAAAATTATGGAAAGAGAGCGTCCTCGTGTGTTTGAGAACTCGACATCGTCATGAATCGTTGACCAGAATACGGTTACAGCTTAACAAACGCCGTAGACGCTGGTAGGACAACTCACGGAGAAAAACACAAAACAAGTGATACCGTAGGTATGTATATGAGGTGAAGAAAGAAGCCACGTGTAGAGATACAAGCCAACACACGCGCAGACATACAAAAAAAAACCACCAAAAATGGTGGTTGCCTCACATACGGCAAAGCAATACAAACACTCTTAGACTACAATAGGATGGATTGCCGTAGACCAGGGTCAGTGTCTGGTAAATAAGTACTAGATTCCTTCGAGAAGAAAATGCCAGTGCATTATCGGACCGTTTTTCGAACCAATTGATTGATTAATTGATTGATTGATATGTGGGTTTTAACGTCTCAAAACCACCATATGATTATGAGAGACGCCGTAGCGGAGGGCTCCGGAGATATCGACCATCCGGGGTTCTTTAACGTGCACCCAAATCTGAGCACACGGGCCTACAGCATTTTCGCCTCCATCGGAAATGCAGCCGCCGCAGCCGGGATTCGAATCCGCTACCTGCGGCTCAGCAGACGAGTACCTTAGCCACCAGACCACCGCGGCAGGGCTTTTCGAGCCAAAGGGCAGGCTCACTTGTGTGTATTGTCTAGGTGGGGAAATCTATAGAACTGCTACAGGACTTGTAAACCACGGTTTTGTAAACCATTTGTTATCGCAGTGACGCGAAACGCGCACCACGCTAGCGAGTAGGGAAAAATTGAAGCTCAATTGTGTATATTAACGTTCAGGCATTTCACTGTGGCTTGTGTTCGTGCCAACGTGAAGAGCTTCGGGTAACTTGGGGTTGTATTTAAACTAAGCATAAAAAGTTACAGTTTCGCCAGAAGGACTAATCAATTAATGCGATAGCAACATATTCGAATGCTTTACGAAGCAAGGCTAGCATTTTTAGGAGCAATATTAATTGTAGTAAACATGCGCTTGCTAAGTAACAAGTTTCCTGATGCACGGCCACAGTAGATTACTACAACAAAGCTCACGCGTAGAGACGGCGTTTATATACGAAGTGAGGCTGGAGTCAACTCATTTAGATCCGATCTCACGTAACTCTACAAAGTGCTGATGTAATACAATGCGGCCACTCCAGGTAGACTTTTGGCGCAGGTTTTTTTTTTTTCGTTTTGAGAGCGCAGCCCGTAGAAGCTCGCACCTGCTGTAGGGGCACAAGGCGCGCGCTAATCATTGTCGCGATAGCGCGGCAACTATAGGCCCCCCCCCCCTCCCTCATGTTCCCTGGCGAGATGAGCGCGCTCGCAAATGAGCCCGGCTGGACAAGCGAATGTTCTCTCCGCAGAAAGACGAGGGAAGCGCATCCTTCCCCGTATATATATATATATATATATATATATATATATATATATATATATATATATATATATATATATATATATATATATATATACATTTACGTGAATGACAGCGGCGGCGACGACGAAAACCGGCCGAGGCTGTCCATATTATTGCTATCGCAACAAAACGTGCAACGAGCCCACGATGGGGTGCAGAGGCTACAGGCCTGTGTGTCCCGACATGGGAGTGGCCCAATATGTGATAGTTCACGCCCCGAAGGACCTAAATGAAGCTCTTTTATTACATTGCTTAAGAACGCGCACTTAAATGTATGTCCATAGTGTTTAGACCTCATTAGGATACGGCAGCAACGACAGGGAATCGAGCCGGCGACCTTGTGTTCAGCACCAGTGTCATGAATAGCTGCTAAACCACCATGGTGGGTAAAGGGTGAGATAATTGCAGAACTAGCCCCGCCACGGTGGTCTAGGGGCTAAGGTACTCGGCTGCTGACCCACACGTCGCGGGATCGAATCCCGGCTGCGGCGGCTGCATTTCCGATGGAGGCGGAAATGTTGTAGGCCCGTGTGCTCAGATTTGGGCGCATGTTAAAGAACCCCGCGTGGTCGAAATTTCCGGAGCCCTCCACTACGGCGTCTCTCATAATGATATGGTGGTTTTGGGACGTTAAACCACACATATCGATCATAATTGCAGAACTAGGCTGTAGGGGTGTAATGTATGGGAGTGGCCGTGATGCAAGGATGAATCACAATGGCTGAGGTTTGGTTATTCTGTGTATTGGTCGGATTCAGATGTGAAAAGCGACGTTTTATTAAAAACCAGGATGACAATGCTGAATTTTAATGCGCTATCAGGAAAAAAACTAGTTGTTTTTATTTCTCGTAGGAAACACTTGCTGCACCCTCCCGAGGAGCGCAGGCGAGGACGTTTGGGCAGTGAGCCAAGTCCAGCGTCAAGTCAGAAGTCTTTCCTGCGAGATTTGTTCCACGCTAAGCCCGCACTGCGTGTGCAGGCTTGGACCGGCGCGGGTGGCGACTACTACGGTAGCCCTCCGAAACGACCACGCAAGCCTCGAACGAAGGTGTCCTTTTCAGCGGACACGTCCAGCAAGCCGCGCATTCAAAGGAAGCATCGCAGTCGGTCGACGTCGGACTTGGTGGCCATCTTGGAGACCGCGCGTAAAGAGGCGCTGCTGTCCAGTCTCGCTTCCATGAAAGCTGCCATGCCACGACGAAAGTCGCTGGAAAGTAGCCAGACCGATGTCAAGCTGACAGACGTGTTGAGGCGAAACAAGAGCCTTCCCGAGATGAACATCTCCGACGCGGCTTACGAAGCACTGCTTACACCTACACCCCCACCTGCGCCGACGAAGCCAGTTCGAACAAGGACGTCGTTAACGTCGCAGATTTTGCCTCTACAGCTGGCGCCTCGGCCTCCTGCCCTGACGCTCAGAAAAATGACTGCGCCACAGAAACCGCCCGAGACACCCAAGCCGGCACCGCCGACTTACACAGCACTCCAACCAAAGCCGACTCCAACAGTACTGCTTTCCCCGCCCCCAGAACCGGCACCACCTTTAAAGCCAGTCATTGCTCCAGGGGATCTTGAGGCAGCTCCAACGCCGAGAGAAACAGCTAAAACACGGGGGCCAGAGTCCTCAGAACGTCCTGCGGTCACAGAGGCACCCGAAAAGGCACAGACGCCCGAAAAACCACCATCGCGTCCAGAAACTCAGACAGAAACGGCGTCGCCTGTTGAGATTACGTTGAGAAAGCCTCGAGTTCATTTGCCACGGCTTGTCGTTCCGGGTCCCCGACGCGGTATACGGCTCAGTGATCTGACCAAAGAGGACGTAGGCTCGGATGGTCCGAGTAAAAGCGAGCCCTCCGCTACATCTTCAGAACCCTCAGGGAAACCTTCAACTTCCATTGGCACCCATACAAAACCGCGACTGCGCGTGCGTGTGGTGCCTGAACCAGAAATCATTCCACTGGAACCGACAGAACCCCAGCAGGAAAGCGCAGACCCGGAAATGTTACCTCCTGGACCAGCTCCAGAGCCTCTCCCGGAACCAGCTCCCAGCCTATCGTCCGAGCCTCCGGACAAACCCGAACCCGCGCCCCAAGGGAAGGACCAAGTGTCGGAGCAGAGCCCTGGTGAGCCCGTCGCCGATGACGACAAGACTGAGTTCGTTGTCGTCATTCAAGAGAAAAGCGACAAGCGGCCCAAGCAGCTCATCATCCTGCCGGGTCCTCCCGACCGCGCTGGATCGGTGGACAGTCTTTTAGGTGATACTCGGCCGAAAGATCCGAAGAGGCGTAGTTCCTTGGATAGCCCCGGTACTTCTGCAAGTGAGCGCTCAGAACTATTTACTGCACAGAAGAAGCAGCCGGCTACAGAGGTACGTGCACCTGCTGTTGAAGTGCTTTTGTTGAAATCAGTTAGTCGGCTCCTTTTTGTTGTTGCGATCTCTGTAGTATACTTTGAGTAAAACGGAGAGCGTTATGACGTTACAGCTAAGATAAATTAGTAATTAAAATGTAAGAAGTAGCTGTGCGTATAGAAGCGTGCCACAGGGACATGCGGGGCATCTAACGCTACGAACACACCATCTTGATAGATGGACACAAACATTTTCGAAGTGTCCGATTTGAACACTAACGTCGCACAGGTTCTGCGGAAGCAGGCATGTAACGTGATTTTGTACATATGCGTCTGAACGACATCAACAACTTTCGCAGGCTCCTCAACCTGCGGCAGAGTCGAGCGACAGAGCACCTGAGATAGAAGTTCAAGCGCCGCCCCCTGCGCAGGCCGATGCACCGAGACAGCGACGACGACGACGCAGCACTCCGCGGCGAGAAAGCGTGTCCCCCACGAGCCGCGAAAGCAGCCCTCACGGGCCTGAGGGCAGCCAGGAATCTCTGGCAGCAGCCGCGCCTGTGCATAGACGCGTGCCTTGCGAAGTGCTCATGCGGTGGCAGAACGTGGCGCCCAGCGAGAGCACCGAGGAACTGGACCGGCCACCGCCGCCACCGCTGCTCGAACTGCCGGGTGCCGTGCTGCCTCCGCCTCGCGGTCACGTGAGGCAGTTGTCGCGAGTCTTCTCGCATCGCTCGAGCAGCACGACTACCTCCAGCGTGACGGTGCGCGCTTCCACGACCAGCCACTCGAGGGCGGCGTCCAAGGCGGAGGCCTTCCTCGAAAGCGAGAAGCGAGAGAGCTGACACGGGGCTCGGAACTAGGCTGGGTAGCGAGGACTCTTTTTAACAAACGCCCGCGGTAGGGTGCAAGGAATGGGCGGTAATACGCTGCAAAGGGCGGGTAGGTGCACACTTCGGGGCAGTCACATCGAGGGTAATACGCCTGGGCATCAAAGGACATGTCCAGTTCTTTGATGCTCTAGATGCTCTTTCCTGATGCACTTTCAGGTAGAGGAAAATCAGGTTAATTAGTAGCGTTAGCTGACTGCCGTCTAACAAAAAAAAGACTTTAAAGTTTAAATATGCAGCGCAAAAAAAGAAAGCTCAATTTGATTAGTGAAAGCCCGTGCAGTGACACGTGACACTACACGGACATACAGTGGAGCGTCAATCGTTTCATAAGATGGAAAGCCCATATAACAGCTTTTTCCAGGAGTGGCCGATACAGTACGAACAAAAGAGAGGGGAGGGATCAACGAACTAATAAGAAAACAAAGCCAACGAACACGTAAGAAGCTACACTATTTTCTTGGTTGAAATGTTGCTGTTATATGAATATACGTGCTAGAGAACTGGCAAGAAAAATAACTACAATAAATTACAAAATAACTGCTAATAATTAATTCTATATTTACAGTTACGTATAAATCTGTGTCAGAGATCCTTAGGATGATCGAGAGAATGTCGTGCGAACTGGAGAGAGCGAAACGCTGAACCAACATGAAAGCGAGTGCGAAATTGAAATCATGTTTTGTTTAACGCTTGATCAGTACTAGGGCTCGTGCTCGCGTTGCAAGAATGCGATGTGTGTTGTAAATATCGTGTGCAATAATTATTCCCCATCAGTTGCACTTGCAGTCTACTATACGAGGGCCATGCAACTGCACTGTAAACGTGCACTCCATCATGCCCTGTTTTCATAGGGCGCTCTGGCAAATGGTCGCGTGGCGCTGCTTCTAAAACGACATCACTAGATTGCGCAAACATTGCATTCGAAATATGACAAAAAAAAATCGAACGGTTAGCTCATTGAGCAGATGCTTGGCTTGTAGTCGTGCCCTGTCAAACCACATGATATGCTGAACGTTCAAAGCACAAAAGATACCCACTGCCTTCTGAAGCAGCATTTCTCGACACCTGGAAAGTACTTTCTGGGGCTCATCAGTTTTTCCCTGTCGTGTTCCACCAATCAGATAACGCACGGCTGTCCTTTGACGCAATAAATGCTGACGAATTAGGATGGAGAATCGGAAGATGTGGCACAGTTTGAGAGCGGGTACAATATAACGTAGCCATGATCACAATGTCATTTATATTAGGAAATGACCGATATAATGGGCTCTGGCGATCCGTAAAAGCAAACATTCTCACAAAGTGCGGTGACCAGCTACACGTTTCAAAAGACGAGCATCGCTCATTCTGCAGCAATGCGTGTGGAAAACGAAGTTTGTTGATTGGGGCTCTGTGCATAAACAGGCGCAGGGTTCCCAATCAGGGGGAGGCAAAAGTTCATCTCAGCTACCCCCTCCCCCCACCCTACATCGGACTAGTCCAATTGACGACAATCACATGCTTTTGACAATGGCCATCCACTGGTCCCTGCTTTCCAGAAGTAAAGATGAGAAGTAAACAGCTCTTGGAGTGAAACACCGGGGGCCGTCGGCCGCCATTATCGTCGAAAACCTGCGTGTCCATAAAACTTTTCTTTAAGCAATGACGGTCGTACGAAAACATGACCCCATTTCTCGCGCGAATGTCTCAAATTGATGTGTAACCACGAAAAAAAAACAAAACAAACTGTGATTCGAGTTGATGATACCCTTGTGATATGTTCACGTTCACGAAGTACTGACCTTGGGTCCATCGTTTTCGCCTCAGGGGTTCCGGCATCAGAGGAAGACAGCTGCGACCGGTCTGTTTATCCTTTAGTTTGTCGCCTTTTGCACGTTTAGTAGGTAGGTCGCGGTCAATGACTGAGTTAGTTTTACCCTGTGTAGAGGTTCTCGTAGAAGTGTCGCTCCGTATATATATATTTTTCGTCTGACTGCTGGTTTTGCGCCTCACCGTGTCTTTGTAGTACTAGTACGCAGTCACGAGCCTAGTCAAAATCATGGTTATTTTATCAAGTTTCTCATTCACCTACAACGTACTTCGACATTTCGTACATGTCTCGAAAGACGACCGTCCACTAACAGCTCGAAGGAACAGCCACTTCACTAGTGTCTCATGAGCACGTATACAAAAGTGAACGATTACGCCATATTTCTAATTATTGTTATTGTGCAGGCAACTCGGTGCTAAGGTTTCAACTTTGAGATATCTTCTCTTTTCTTGGGGGACCCCGCCGTGGTGGTCTAGTGGCTAAGGTACTCGGCTGCTGACCCGCAGGTCGCGGGTTCAAATCCCGGCTGCGGCGGCTGCATTTCCAAGGGAGGCGGAAATGTTGTAGGTCCGTGTGCTCAGATTTGGGTGCACGTTACAGAACCCCAGGTGGTCGAAATTTCCGGAGCCCTCCATTACGGCGTCTCTCATAATCATATGGTGGTTTTGGGATGTTAAACCCCACAAATCGATCAATCAATCACCTTTTCTTGGGGGGGGGGGGTGAACTTGACGGTAAATATAGAATAAGTCGAGAAAAAAAAAAGGGGGGGGGGGGGGTCTAACGCACGGCTGACCTTCTAATCGTTCTGGTACGATGCTAGAGGTTGCCCTGTGACTTGTTCAGCTTCAACAGCATGAAGACGTGCGCATGCACAGAAGCGCCACCGACATGTGTACACGAGCCTGTGTTCACCAGCACTGACATGCGTTCGCCAGCACTGTACTTGTACTGAAGGCTTTGTATGTCAGCTGCCAAGCAAAGGTAGCGCCAGGATTATTTTACCGAGAGGGTGGACAACCACGATAAGTGTGTTCCTTTAGGGTGGGGGGAGGTGGTAACGTAACAATTGCATTATGAGTGTGTTCCCTCTTGAGGGAGCACCGGGGGAGGGGGCAGGCAAAAATTTTGAGCGGGGAAAGCTACAGCCCCCCCCCCCCCTTGCGCCGCCCCTGCTGCCGAGTGGTCGAGTAGTGTTCAGTAGGAGGTGATCTCCATCAGGGAAGTAGCTGTTCGATTGCCCGAAAACTCACTGTGGCTTAAACATTCTGCACAATTTTCATGTTATACTTATTTAAATACGAATTTGTTACTTCTGTGCCACTGTGAAAGACACAAACAATTCGCCAAATATCCACGTGAACTTGTCAGCGAACTTAAGACTGTGTACCTGCAAAACACAGTAGCACGAGTTGGTTTGACGTCCGCCTTTCCACGTGTTTGTCCAGAAAAAAACACCCTCGTACTCGTGGATATCGTGCCTCGAAACTGCTACTAGAGGTGGAATTTCGTGCACATTCGGTCATCGTAGGGATTTCGAAGATTCGTAGGAATTTCGAAGATTCAGATGACGACAGCTAGCCTCTGGCCGAACGCGTGCGCTGAACGGAACGTTCTAATGCCCCCCACCCCCAATAAAAAAAAAACTTGTATCAGAATTGGAGACTGTGTTAGTAGGGTTAAATGCAGGTGAAGTGGTATGAAAGTGATAAACCCACCGTAGGTCTGCAAGAGGCATGAGTTTTATTGTGTATATAGTTCCTTGAAACCTTTCCTTAGGCAGCCGTGCACGCTGTCGACTGACGTAGAGTTTTTTTTTTTTTTCGTGTGGTCCACTTCGAGCTTACGCGCAGTGCAATAAATCAGCAAATAACGTGGTATTCAGGGGGCTTACTATGTGTACGTGTGTATTCCCGAGCCCCGCCGCCGGCGTCAGGTTTCAAACCGGTGCATTAGATGTCTTCTTTTTGACATTGACCCATATTTTCCTCCCACCTGTTTGTGCAAGGAATTGCTCAAGTGTCAAAGATCGCGCATCTTGTGTCTCAGGCGGACTGCCCGTCAACTTTGTTATCACACTCACACATTCCAGCGTGCCTGCGTGATGTCCGTGTTCCTGCGCCTGCGCACTTTTGTCTGTGTCTCATCCCGGTATGTTGATTCCATACTTGACGTGGCAATAAACCTCTGTGCATTTGTTGAACAGTGCGTTGAGTTGCTTTACAGCGGAGCTGGTAGAACCTCTTTATCCGGCATGTCGCCGTGTGTTGTTTTCGCCGAACTGAAGAAAGTATCGCTCAGCATGGCGAGGTTGAAGAGGAGAGCGGCGCGGCGAGGGGTTATTGGGACAAAAAGAGCGAGCGACCAAGAGAAGTGCCGTAGAGCACTGCACGGGCCGATTTTACCGGCCCGGCCCGAAAACTTCATGCTCCGGCCCGCTCGGGCCCGGCCCGGTGTTTTTAATTACGGCCCGTACCCAGCCCGGGCCCGAAAAGTCTGGGCCCGGCCCGGCCCGTTTCAGCCAGTTGTCTTGAACATATACGAGGTGCTGTCCATTCTTAAGGGTTATTCTGAATTTACCTTGCTCAGACAAAATATATTCTAGTAAGTGTTTTGGAACGTCTTTCAGTATCACGACTTTATCTGGTGCACACTGTGTAATTTCGGTTAATTACGCCCGTTAAACTTTTGCAAAATAACTGCAAGGTAATATATAAAATATATTTGTAGTCATAGCTGGTTGTCTCATGTACGCAGTGCTAACCACAGAATCTCAATTTCGCAATTCAAGAAACCACTACAAAATTTACTACTCACATAAGGTGGCAAAACTGGCAGACACTTATAGTTTTATTTTACATAAATTGCATGCGAGTCGTAGCTGTTGAGTAAAATTAACACACCTACTGCAAAAGTTCTGTATTATGGCAACATTTGCGCAACATACACATCGACCACAACAGATAGACACCATGGGCACAATTTATTACGCCATGAAATAAAAAAAAATCGCGTCATAACCACGGAGCCATTGATGATGAGTGGAGCGAAGCGTCCGTGCGTTCGTTCGTTCGTTCATGCATTCGTCCGTCCGTCTGTGCATCCGTTCGCCCTTCCATCCGTGCGTCCATCTGTCCGTCCATGCATCCATCCGCGCGTGCGTCCGTGCAACCGCCCATCCGCCCGTCTACGCATCCATCAGCGCATGCGTGCGTCAGTCTGTCTATCCGTCCGTGCTTCCGTCCACGCTTCCGTGCATCCGTCCGTGCGTCCGTCCGTCCTATTGCACACAGTTCTATTGAATCAACGCCATCTCGGAAATGAGTCGAGGAATGGTGATGAGACAGCACCATCTACTATACTATTCGGGAGAATATTCCGGTTACGCCTGACGTAGGACAAGGTTAGACTAAGAGGATCTTCGCCCCTTAAAAGCATGCTCTAGCTACTTATAGCTAGAGCGTGCTTACACTAGGCTGGGCAGCGTTACAAAAATTGAAGCTGTCGTGTTGACTCCTCGGCTGTCTCCAAGGTATACTGTTTTCGAGCTCAAAAGAAGGTTATTTCCCCCACCCTTCTTCCCGAGTAGCCGCCACTGCAGTTCCATAACCAGTCAAAGCAAGCTACACCCATTAGCAAGCATGCCACCATCCTCGTTAGGGGCGAAGCTCCTTAGGGTGTGGGTCGTTCTCTCCTCTGTAGTAGTAATAGTAGTAGTAGTAGTAAAAATATTAGGTAGTATGTAGCCACTTCTGGTTCTTGAATTGCTGATTAGATGGCGTTGTGTGTGTATGCCGTTGTAAATAATATCACTAGATGGCGTTGGGGATTTTCGTTTCGTTGACGATTTCGTATAGTTGACAGACAGACAGACAGACAGACAGACAGACAGACAGACAGACAGACAGACAGACAGACAGACAGACAGACAGACAGACGAACGGACGGATGGACGGACGGACGGACAGACAGACAGATAGACAGACAGAGAGACAGACAGACGGACGGACAGACGGACGGACGGACGGACGCTTCGTCCCACTCATCATCAATCATTGCCGAGAATACGCTGTGAATTTTT
Source organism: Rhipicephalus microplus (assembly GCF_043290135.1). NCBI lineage: Eukaryota > Metazoa > Arthropoda > Arachnida > Ixodida > Ixodidae > Rhipicephalus > Rhipicephalus microplus. Next base: position 266,533,510 of record NC_134700.1, read on the forward strand.
TCCCTGAAAATGCCCATCGCATCGTCTTCTTGTGACGGCCTTCGATCTTCGAAAGTGTTATGTTTTTGTGGCAAAATCTCTCTGGGGGCTTTATTGGCGCTCAGCACAGTGCCGTCTACAACATGGCGTACGTTTGAACAGTCCAGGAACAAACAAGCTTCTGCCACACTACCCTTCTTTGTCTCTTCAGTCCGTGTCACGCGCAATTTTTTTCATCCTTCACCCCGATAATTTCAATATGCTTTCCCTGATATTATTCGCAGGCAGCCTTTTACAGTCCGTATAATCCTTCCTCAAATCCTCCCCACATTAAATAACGCTCACCTACAAATTTCACTCGATTTTCATGAGTGTAAAGAAGTCCTAAACAACGTGTCTTCAGTATGCAGGTGTCTCAAGAGCAGAACGCAGATGAGACTGCTCGCATAATGTCCAACTTGCTCCTCGGCGGATGGTAGTCCTTGGAGAGTCGAATGACGATTAACTATTTGTGATCCAACACCCGGTGGACTCCGCTGTTATTTGGCATTACTTTTCACAATCGGTCCGATCCAATCAGAAGACTTACTCTGAATTCGCAGGTGGCACTTAGGAAAACAACTGCATCCGCCAATTGTTTACTTTCTCCAACGACGACTTGGTGAAGATTATTCATCTTTGGAGATTCAGTTATGTCGCCGTAAATGAAAAGAATGGCGACAGCTTCTATGTTCACTAATTACGGGAGTAATTACAGAAATTAGAAACATTTACCCTTTTAACCACTGGATTTAGCCGGTCGAGTCAAACGCGCGAATAAAAGTTCTTCCTGCGAATAGTCTATAGCCACGATGAAAATTTTCGAAAGGCTGCCACTGGTAATCTCCACGAAGCGATGAAATCATGGCTGATTTAGCTGGTAAAACCAAAACCGGCGCACCAAACAGCCCGCCATTCACTTAGAAAACACACTTTATGATAAGTTAACGGTTTTAAATTATGTAGAAAGTTTAATGTTCAATTTATTTAATCATTGCCGTAAATAGTGCTTGTGCACATTTGAAGATGCCTTCTGCCAAAATAAAGGGAACGCAGCAGGTAGCGTGCGGATGCCTCCTTTCTGTAATTTCTTCAAACACCCGGTATATGAGACCCGTGCCCAATACAGGCCTGCCTCATGCCCGACCCAAGCCCAAAGCTCAAGACCCGAGCCCGGCCCGGGCCCGATTCAACAATGCCTCACACGGCCTGGGTCGGGCCCGTTCAGCGCTCTAGGCCAGAGCGTTACGCAGCGACGTCATCCCTACCGCGGCCGGTGGATAAAAAATCGCACTTTTTGATCCATCTGCCGTGTCACTACGTAACGAGGAGAAGGCTACCGCGAATGGCGGTGAGGCTCAATAGAGGCGCGCAAAAAGCATATGCGCAAAAACGTCCGCATCTGTGGCGATGCTGCGACGCTCTCCTGAAAGGCCTTTCCTGCTAGCTAGGTCGCCTCGAAGCAAGCCTTTTTTACTCGAAGAAACGCTGACATCTAGACAGAGAAACTATTTTGAGTGTCTACTGAGGTCAAAGGTCAAGGATAGCGAAGGGCTTCGTAGCCCCCCCCCTCCCCTCTTCATCAGACGAAGCATAGTGCTAAAGCGATTCAGCACTGTGGCATGGGCTTATTCAGACGTTTATCCCGAGTTTGCGTTTCCCGGACGCTCGCTTCGGTGGTTCTTTACTCTTGCGGCGGAATGAAATAATTTACATGGCATTCGCCTAGCGATTTCTCGCAGTCAAAGACGAGTACAGTGGGCGGAAGCCCAGCAAAAAGTTGGACTAAGCAATAAGTTGGCTGGTCTTTGGCATTTGCGAAAGCAGAGCCGCGCATACATTTTTTATTTTAACATATGTAGCCCAGAAAATGCGTGTGCATGCATCCAAAGTGTGTTACTCTCTGAAGATATTAATATTAGATCGAGACAAGGTGAAGCGGGCATCTTGCGCATGCGTCGTTTGAACGAGTCGCATATTTCCCCACAGGAGTCTCCCGTGGCGGGTCTGTGGTAGAGTTACTGTATATGCTACCGTTGGTAGCATATACAGTAACTCTAGTCCGTGGGTGAGATACCACGGCTCATTTTCTGCGGGCCATTTGTGGCGAGCAGAACGTCGGCGACACCGCATCTTCACTACGTTGCATATGCGCCGAGTTGCTTATGTTCATTTTGTTTTTATGTTTTATTGGCACGATGATCTGGTTATTTAGCGTGTTTGTAGTTATGAGATTCGGTTGGCGAGCTCACCATATAATTGAGTTAAATGCGCTTACTAGCCCGATGGTTGTTATTGTGCTCAGCTGGGACTATAGGCTACCAGAGATCCACCATTCGAAGAACGTCTTCCGAAGTCTTCGACGACGGCCCATCCTCCATGGTATTTGGGCGCATCGCTGAGGAGGGCGGCTTGCCATCGCTCGGCAAGGTGCCCCGCTTCAGAGGGTGCTTCAGTTGGCGCTGAACTCATGAACGCATAGCGCAGTGGGGTCGTGCGGGGACCCTGGGACGTAAGTGCCCAAATCCCTTGGTATAATAAAGTTTTACCTCCTCCTCAGTTGGCGCTGTCGTTAGTTTCAAGCGCATTCCCGATGCAGGACATGCGCCATATCGGCCCGCTCGTACCATGGGCAGCCATGCGACGAGTGCAACGTGGGCCACACGTGGTGCAGATGGTATAGCAGTAGGTGAAAATGCTCATGGTAAAAAAAAAAACAAAGCATGCAAGCACGGAAAGTCAGGGCATCACAAACGGACGTTTGTGATGTCCCGTGACGATGAGAGGCGTTGTTGAATGTTAAGGAACATGCTTTTAGTAAACGAGAATCTGATACAGCTAGGAACACGGTGCAATTTCTCGGGTGTGCGGCGGACCCGATGCAGTTAGACGAGGTATTTTTTTTTATGTTTGCCCATGCGAGCAGCTTGGCGACCACGTCTTCGAGGTGCTGCCTGGTCGTCTCCCGCAGGCAGCTCATTCGGAGTCCTTGACGCCGAACAGCTTGTGCAGCGCCACGTGGCCGAAGTCGACCGTTCGCACGACGTTCAGCAGGAGCACGAGGGCCAGCTTGCGCTTCAGCGACCGTATCGAGTACAGCGGGTCGCAGATCTTGAAGCGCACCACATTCTGCACGAAGGGGGACGCGGATCGACAGTCTATGTACTCACGCAGAAACTAAATAACCAAAAGTAGCACAACACCGAAACAGCAACACCTGCAGAGATAGAGTTGCACAAAGTGATTGATTGATTGGTTGGTTGATTGATTGATTGATTGACATGTAGAATTGAACGTCCCAAAACTACCATATGATTATGAGAGACGCCGTAGTGGAGGGCTTTGTAAATTTCGACCACCTGGGTTTGTTTGACGTACACCCAAACCTGAGCACGCGGGCCTATACAGAATTTCCGCCTTCATCGAAAATGCAGCCGCCGCAGCCGCGATTAGATCCCGCAGAGCTGAATAAGGTGGAGTTCATACCAAACACAGAAGCGCAGTTTACTTATAAACCCTTAAAGAGCAAGTAAAAAGGATATATATATATATATATATATATATATATATATATATATATATATATATATATATATATATATATATATATATATATATATATACATGTGTCTACATGTGGACGAAAACAACGATGGGGGATTCAGTGGACAGGAGGTAGTGGGCCTCTAGCTTCACTCGAGACCGAAGAAGACGATCTTGTGGCTCAGCTGTTGAAAACACGCTGCTTTCGTTGCCTCAAGGTGTACCTCTGTTTTATTCGCGTTGTACCGCGACACTGGTGGAGGTGCGGGGTCGCAACCCTGTCTGATGCTCTACACGCCCGCTGGGAGCCGTTCATCGAGTCCAGAATTATTGTCACCGGTAGCAACTCCGGTGCATCGCTCCAGTCGACGGTTGCGAGGCCTCGCGCCAGAGCTCACTCACTCGCCGGAACATCCTAGGCACCGTACACCTCAACCAATGGCCAACGCAAGCCCACAACAGGTGCCTCAAGGCAGCTTTCCGATGCTCCCATCTCAGGTGACCACCTTTCAACCCCTCGTTCCCGATCGCTTTAGTGGCGGTGCCCATGAAGACGTCCACGACTGGCTTGACAACTACGAGCGTGTTGCCAAGGTCAATCAGTGGTCGGAACAGGAAAAGCTTTCTCGCGTCTATTTCTACCTTGACGACGGTGCTCGTACTTGGTATGAAAATAGAGAAGGCAATTTGTCAGCTTGGCCTGACTTTGTACAGAAGTTCGTCGATACCTTCACCAATATTTGTAGAAGGGACCGTGCGCAGCAGTTATTGGAGCTATGGGTTCAAAAACCCAACGAAACCGTTGCAATTGCGATGATGTTTATTCGAACAGAGGAGTCGCAACGAGGTCGCGACGGAAAATGGGCGAACAGCAAGTCTGGCAAAGGCGGCACAGGTTCTCGCGCAATCAGAGCACGGGCTTTTCGTTGTCTTCCGAAGGCGCATACGCGTTGGTGCGTATGCTCCACTACAATACCCCCGGGGTGAAGGGTAGCCATCCTGGCGACTCAGGGAGTAGGCACAATGAGGGGGTCGTAGTAGGGCTTGAGACGGTCGACGTGTACGGTCTCGCGTCCTCGACGGCGCAAATCTGGTGATTGTGTTAATGGCTCGATGATGTAATTCACCGGGGAGGTCGCGTCAATGACACGGTAGGGACCATGGTACCGGGCCAGAAGTTTAGAAGACAGGCCAGGAACGTGCGGGGGCACCCAAAGCCACACAAGGGAGCCAGCAGGAAATGTAGGAGCTATGCGGTGAGCGTCGTCGTGTCGAGTCTTTTGTAGACCTTGAGCCTCACTTGTCAGAGACCGAGCCAACTGACGGCAGTCTTCAGCGTATCTGGCGACTTCCGAAAGTGGGGAGCACTCAGATGCATCAGGGCGGTACGGTAGTATAGTGTCGAGTGGGTGGGAAGGTTCGCGGCCGTACAATACAAAGAACGGGGAAAAACCGGTAGTCGCTTGCGTCGCGGTGTTATAAGCGAAGGTAACAAAGGGCAATACAGCGTCCCAGTTAGTGTGGTCGGAGGAGGTGTACATCCTCAGCATGTCGCCAAGTGTGCGGTTGAACCACTCAGTAAGACCATTTGTCTGTGGATGGTATGCGGTAGATTTCCGGTGGATAATGTTGCATTCAGCGAGGATAGCTTGGATGACCTTTGACAGGAACACTCGACCCCTATCACTGAGTAATTCCCGCGGAGCACCATGGCGTAGAATGAAGCTGCGGAGAATGAAGAGTGCAACTTCGTGGGCGGTCGCTGCCGGTAGAGCTGCAGTCTCAGCGTAGCGTGTCAGATGATCGACTCCGACAATAATCCACCGGTTTCCAGAGCTACTATATGGGAGGGGGCCATAGAGGTCTATACCCACGCGGTCGAATGGGCGAGCCGGGCACGGGAGCGGCTGTAACATGCCAGTAAGGTGCCGCGGAGGTGTCTTGTTCTGTTGGCAAGTGGTGCAAGATTGAACGTATTTCTGCACAAAGCGATACATTCCTCACCAGTAATAGCGTTGGCGCAGCCTTCCGTAGGTTTTCAGGACACCTGCGTGAGCACTTTGGGGATCTGCATGGAAATTCATGCAGATGTCAGAGCGCATATGAGTTGGGACAGCAAGGAGCCACTTCCGACCACCAGGCATGTAGTTGCGGCGGTACAGAATGTTGTCTCGTAAGGAAAAGTGGGCTGCTTGCCGGCGTAGCGCTCTCGTGGAAGGGACAGCAGACGGATCGGTAAGGTAGTCGACTAACAAGGCAAGGTATGGGTCTTTACGGTGCTCCGAAAGCATGTCAGTCGTGTCGAGTGGTGACAAGGTGGTAAAAGGGGGCGACAGAGAAGCCACGTCTGGTTTTAATGGCGATCGCGAAAGTGCATCGGCATCCGCATGCTTGCGACCGGAATGATATACGACACGGATTTCGTATTCTTGCAATCGAAGTGCCCAACGCCCCAGGCGTCCGGACGGGTCTTTCAAGGTGGACAGCCAACATAGAGCGTGGTGGTCTGTGACCACGTCGAAAGGACGGCCGTAAAAGTACGGGCGAAACTTCGTCAACGCCCAGATTATGGCCAAACACTCCTTCTCTGTCACGGAGTAATTCAATTCAGCCTTCTTGAGAGCGCGACTTGCATAGGCGACTACGTATTCAGCTTGGGTGCCTTTCCGTTGTGCCAAAACTGCACCAAGACCGATGCCACTTGCATCGGTGTGAATTTCTGTGGCCGCAGAAGGGTCGAAGTGACGAAGAATAGGTGGTGAGGTCAGCAGGCGGCGCAGCTGGCGAAATGCGTCGTCACATGCGGGTGACCATGCAGATATGCCTTTGCTGTTGGAAAGCAGACTCGTGAGAGGTGCGATGATGGACGCGAAGTTGCGCACGAAGCGACGAAAGTAGGAGCCGAGACCAACGAAACTTCTTAGGGCTTTCAGTGATGTGGGAAACGGAAAGTCAGCGACAGCCCGAAGCTTATCGGGATCCGGAAGAACACCGTCTCTTGTGATTACATGTCCCAAGATGGTTAGTTTTCGTGCTGCGAAGTGGCACTTCTTGGAGTTAAGTTGTAGGCCTGCAGAAGTTAGACACGTCAGAATCTCGTGGAGGCGAGCAAGATGTGTCGGGAAATCAGATGAAAAGACTACGATGTCGTCCAGGTAACATAAGCAGGTTTTCCACTTGTGGGCACGCAACATGGTGTCGATAATGCGCTCAAATGTGGCAGGCGCGTTGCAGAGCCCAAATGGCATGACTTAGAGCTCATATTGGCCATCCGGCGTTACAAAGGCTGTTTTAGGGCGATCACATTCAGCCATTGGCACCTGCCAATACCCACAACGCAGATCTAAAGATGTAAACTACTCGGCGCCTTGTAAACAGTCAAGAGCATCGTCTATTCGTGGTAGCGGGTAGACATCTTTTTTCGTAATATTGTTTAAGCGGCGATAGTCAGTGATGTTGTACGGTGGTCTTTCGGCCAACTTGCGAGAGCAGAGCTCCAGGTCTGCTTAGGGATCTCAGCAGCCACCACCAAATGCGATGATGTTTATTCGAACGGAGGAGTCGCAACGAGGTCGCGACGGAAAATGGGCGAACAGCAAGTCTGGCAAAGGCGGCACAGGTTCTCGCGCAATCAGAGAACGGGCTTTTCGTTGTCTTCCGAAGACGCATACGCGTTGGTGCGTATGCTCCACTACACAATGTTTGCCGAGGACATGACTCGTCTCTTTCATCGAGCTAACCCGCACATGACGGAAGATAAAAAGTTGAGTTACCTCATGCGCGGTGTCAAGGAACAGCTTTTCGCCGTGCTACTGCGCAACCCTGCAAGTACCGTGGTTGACTTCATTAAGGAAGCTACGGCTATCGAGCGGGCCCTTCATCAACGCTGCAGGCAATATGACCGCATGTCCTGCAATGTCCCAATCAACGATAACGCCATGACGTCTGAGAATCAGACCTCCTTACGAGAGTTGATTAGGGAGATAGTTCGCGAAGAACTGCATAGGTTACGGGCTCTGGTTGCTGAAAATCCCATCGCGTCGATCGCTGAAGTCGTACGTGGCGAAATTCACCAAGCATTGTCTACGACTGGTCCTGATACTCAGCAGCGTCCTATGAGCTACGCTGCCGCTCTTCGACGTCCACCACCCGCTATGCCGACGCAGTACCACCAGGTTCCCATGGTTCCTTGGTCTCCGCCGCAAGAGCAGACACTGCATCAACCACCCACGCTACGGTCATACAACCAGCCGTCCACAGCCACCCCATGGGCAGCGACGCCAGGGGAGATGCTCAGACGTCCACCGACCCGGAAAACCGATGCATGGCGCACAGTGGACAGACGTCCACTATGCTTTCACTGCGGAGGTGCAGGCCATATTGCCCGTCATTGCTGGCATCGAGGTGATTCATTCCGTCCTCATCGACCTTGGTTTGACGGTCGACGTACCAACGACGAATACACACCACGCCGGGACAACACCCCTTTCTATGGAGCCCGTTCTCACTTTGAGGATGGCTGCACCACTGCGGAGGAGGCAATGTTTACTCACCCTCCTAGTCTGAGACGTCAATCCCGTTCTCAGTCCCCCGCGCGTTCGCCTTTGTCACACCGCCGCACATACGCGGATCTTAATACAAGAAGGTCACCTAGCCCGCGACGGGGAAACTGAGGGCGGCGACCTCCGGGGGCAAGGTTGCAGGCCATAAATATGACAACAAGAAGCCCCCACAGCATGACGTCGTACAGCCGAAAAGCCGTGAAAAAGATGAAATTGTGACTGCCAACCTTAGTGTTGTTCTTGACGGTCAGAAAGTGACAGCTTTAATCGACACTGATGCCGACTTCTCTATTATCAGTCAGGACCTCGCCGACAGCCTCAGAAAAGTGAAGACGCCGTGGACGGGCCCTCACATAAGAACAGCAGGGGGCCAGTTACTGACGCCCTCTGGAAAATGTACCGCAAGAGTTGACATCAGAGGTTCTCCTTTCACTGCGTCGTTCGTCGTTATCGCCGCATGGTGCAGAAATGTAATTATTGGCATGGATTTTTTACGGGAATATGGCGCCGTCATCAACTTACCAGAGAGCTTGATTACGTTTCGCACCAGGTCAGGCTTACCCAATTCTCCAGAGGCGCGACCAAACCAACTGCATATTACTGATGACGACGTGGTTCTCCAGCCTAGGACATGCACGCTCGTTTCGGTGGCTGCCGCTGCCCAGTTTGACGCCGAAGGAGTTGCAGACCAAATAAGCTCGCTGCTCTTCACTGACGGAATTTCCGTCGCACGAGGTATCGTCAGAGTTGCTGCTGGACGCACGGACTTGCTGCTTACCAATTTCAGTGCTGAGCGTCGACACCTTCCTAAAGGCACGACTGTCGCTTACTTCGACGACGTCGTAGATGCCAAAGGCTGCTTGGCGGTAGTCGATGAGTCGCTAAATCTTGATTCAGCGCCTGTTCTGGACGTTAGCACTACTTTGCCGAAAGACGACCGACGCAGACTTCTTGAGCTACTGGCCAAATTTCAAGACTGCTTTTCGACAACATAAAAAGTTGGCCGCATGCCTCTAACCAGGCATCGAATAATTACCGACGAAACGGCGAGACCTATTCACCAAAACCCTTATCGCGTGGCTCCAAAAGAACGTGAAACTATACAACAGCAGGTAGACAGAATGCTTGAAGATGACGTCATTCAGCATTCACAGAGCCCCTGGGCGTCACCTGTAGTCCTTGTTAAGAAAAAGGACGGCAGCCTGCGCTTCTGTGTTGATTACCGCGAGCTAAATCAGGTGACCAAGAAAGACGTATATCCACTACCGCGTATAGACGACTCTCTCGACAGACTTCGACACGCTCGATACTTCTCTTCAGTGGATTTGCGGAGTGGATATTGGCGAATCGAGGTGGACCCGAGAGACCGCGAGAAGACCGCTTTTGTAACACCAGATGGGTTGTATGAATTTAAGGTCTTGCCATTCGGATTGTGCTCAGCACCTGCTACCTTTCAAAGACTCGTGGATACTGTGCTTTCTGGGTTAAAGTGGAAAACATGCTTAGTATATCTGGACGACGTCATAGTGTTCTTCGCAACGTTTGACGAGCACCTCGAAAGACTTGAGGTGGTCTTACGAGCCATACAGTCCGCGGGCCTGACGTTGAAGCCTGAGAAGTGCCACTTTTGCTACGAAGAGCTGCAATTTCTTGGTCATGTCGTCAGTTATGCAGGTGTTCGTCCCGATCCTGAAAAAATCGCAGCCGTAGAACAGTTCCCTTTGCCGACCGATAAAAAGGCTGTCAGACGCTTTCTCGGCCTCTGTGCATATTAGCGACAATTTATCGCAGACTTCGCACGCATAGCATCACCGTTGACTCGCCTCACGAGAGAAGACGTCACTTTTGAGTGGAATAACGAAGAGGAAGCTGCTTTCAACGATCTTCGCCAGCGACTACAAACACCTCCAGTCCTTGCCCGCTTCGACGAGAGAGCCCCTACGATGCTTCACACCGATGCTAGCAATGTTGGTCTGGGAGCTGTGCTTGTGCAGCAGCAAGAAGGCACAGAAAGGGTAATCGATTACGCAAGCAGAACGTTAACACGCGCTGAGGCTAATTACTTCACGACTGAGAAGGAATGTCTCGCCGTGGTATGGGCGGTTACAAAATTTCGTCCGTATTTGTATGGTCGCCTTTTCAAAGTAATTAGCGATCACCACTCACTGTGTTGGTTAACGAATCTTAAAGACCCTACCGGCCGATAAGCGCGTTGGAGTCTGAGGCTGCAGGAATTCGATATGGCAGTCGTACATAAGTCAGGGAAGCGGCATATGGACGCCGACTGTTTGTCCCGTTCACCCATTGAGTCGGCGACTCTACCCGAGGAGGAGGAAACATCATTTCTCGGTGTCCTCGACACGACCACCATTGCGCAGCAACGACGTGATGACGCTGAGTTGCTTGGCTTAATTACCTACTTGGATGGCAGTTCTCGGAAGGCGCCAAGAGTTTTCGCAAGAGTGTCGTCATCGTTTTGTTTACGGGGCGGAGTACTCTACAAAAGAAACTTTTCATCGACGGGATCCGCCTATCTACTCGCCATCCCAGCAGCCCTGCGCACCGAAGTACTGAAAGCATGCCACAACGAGGTTACCTCTGGCCACTTGGGTTACACAAGAACGTTGGCCATGGTACAGCAAAGGTATTACTGGCCAAGGCTAACCACAGCCGTGAAGAACCACGTTCGTACCTGTCTCGACTGCCAGCGACGGAAGTCACCACCAACTAAACCAGCTGGCCTCCTGCAACCCGTACAGGTCCCAATGACTCCATTCCACCAGATTGGCATGTACATCTTGTGCCCACTCCCTACTTCTACTGCAGGCAACTGATGGGTTATCGTCGCGACAGATTATCTGACCCGTTATGCCGAGACAAAGGCTATCCAGAGAGGTACAGCAGCGGAGGTGGCAAGATTTTTCATTGAGAATATTGTACTGAGGCATGGTGCACCAACCGTCGTAATCACAGACAGAGGTACCGCATTTACGGCAGCTCTTTTGGACCATGCATGTCTTGATGCTGAGTGGAACAAAGCATCGTAAGACCACCGCCTACCACCCGCAAACGAATGGGCTAACAGAGCGTCTAAACAAAACCATTGAAGACATGCTTTCAATGTACGTAGACGTTGAACACAAAAATTGGGATCAAATCTTGCCATACATAACGTTCGCATACAACATGGCCAAGCGAGAAACGACCCGCATGACACCATTCAGCCTCGTTAATGGACGGGAAGTACGAACCATGTTAGATGCAATGTTACCGCACGAAGGCGACGACATCGTCACGGATGCCGACACGTTTACCGAACGCGCGGAAGAAGCTAGGCAACTTGCACGTTTACGCATCAGCCAGCAGCAAGAGTACGATGCAGGCCGTTACAATGCTCACCGCAGAACATTTGTCTACCAAACTGGCGACAAAGTATGGGTTTGGACGCCGGTACGGAAACGAGGACTTTTCGAAAAGCTCTTAAGAAGATACTTTGGACCTTACCTAGTGCTGCGAAGACTGAGTGACGTCACTTACGAAGTTGTTCCCGACAGTTCGCATAGTACAAGGCGTCACCAGCACCATCCTGAACTCGTTCACGTAGTCCGCATGAAGCCTTACGTCAGCGAGTGATGTGAGACTTTTCTTGCAAAAAAAAAAAAAAAACAAAACAAAACTTCATTACAGACTTTGCATCGGGGCGATGCTCTTTGAGAGGGAGGCAAATGACGCGTGTCTACATGTGGACGAAAACAACGATGGGCGATTCAGTGGACAGAAGGTAGTGGGCCTCTAGCTTCACTCGAGACCGAAGAAGACGATCTTGTGGCTCAGCTGTTGAAAACACGCTGCTTTCGTTGCCTCAAGGTGTACCTCTGTTTTACTCGTGTTGTATCGCGACAATATATATATATATATATATATATATATATATATATATATATATATATATATATATATATATATATATATATATATATATGTATATATGTATATATAAATATATATACGTTAAAAAACACCAGATGGTAAAAATTTTCAGAACCCTCCGCTACGGCACCTTTCATAATCATATATCGTGGTTTTGGGACGTAAAACCCCAGATAATATACATTTTGCCACCAGCAATCAATCTATCTTACGCGCATTTCTTATCATTACGTATCGCCACGCTCTCGGCACTTCCAGGTCACGAACGAGATACGTGTTATCAGCGTTACGCACTATTCTTGTGAGGAAATTGGTGAGCGCCGAGCTCTCACGGAAGAAAACGCAAGCGAGCCAGATCATTGCTGTGGGGCAAAACTGCGTCATTTTCACTCGATCATTACTTCGAGCGAATCTCGATTAAAAAACAGATGGTATTTTATTTTGGGACTGCATACGCTCCATGATGATGGATGGTAGCGCAGACAACGAACACGGACAAGAGAAGGCACATAGACACAACACAGCGCTGTGTTGTGTCTATGTGCCTTCTCTTGTCCGTGTTCGTTGTCTGCGCTACCATCCATCATCATGCAACCATACCAACAAGCCCAAATCGCCACCCTCATTGCATACGCTCCACTCCGTTCACACTCACCTCTCTGATGCATTGGAAAAAAACTGAATTCGGCTTTAGTTTTTCATCAAGGGCGCGTCAGCAGCTTGATAGCAAAACGACAGAGTCGCTTCATTCCCCTTCGAGTGATCCGCTCAATTTGTTCATTAGCGGAGTGGAAACCTTCTGAACGTGGCACGCAGAAGCGCACAAAGGGCAATAAAGGTAAGCCTTTTTTCGCATCATACTCGGCCTCTTAGCAGTTTCTCCGGCTTCCTTACCACGCTTCAAGTTCCGGTTGTAACGCCAATTCGCTCATTCCTTAATGTTAGGAGCGGAAGCATCCTTAACGTTCTGTACGGTATACGCTAATACCAAGCTGTATTCAAGTACAGTTCAGTTTGAAGTGAAATCTAGAGTTAGACGGAAACCCGCCATGTCGTTTTCCTTTAAGCTTTCAGTTGGTGGGCGTATACTTCGTTCCTTTCATATACTGCAGTCGAGTTTCACTTGAGCGCCGATGTACAATGGAGTTACTTCAGCTGGGCATTGTTGGCGGTGCCCTCTGCAAATGCTGTTCCACGTACAAACATCCAGGTACATGGTAAAAAAAAAATCCCAGGATGTCGGTATTAACGCTGCCTTCGAATACTATACGTGCCATCGTAATCATATAGTGGTTTCGGCACGTCAAACCCTAAGAGTTATTATTATGAACGTTCAATTCCCATTGCAATTACTGAGACATATCGTAGCAGCGCTCTTGTCGCATTTTGGGCGATGATCTCGTAGCGCGTTTTCCAGAGACGCCAGTAAGCCAGGCAGCAAGCCGACCTGCGCCAATGCACGCTACGTCATGCTGCGCTTATGATCGGTTGAGCAACTTGGCGAAGGGCATGCAGCGCTCTGCCTTTCACTGCATGTCGACATGAACTCCGTGCCGAAGCACGCTCGAGGATCTTTGTCTTTGCCCAAGATAGACTCCCGAATGCAAAAACCGGCTGGCCTGTCTCACGCACTTGCACCTGTTCAGACAACCTGTACTCATAACTTGCAAGTGACGCCATGAGCGCACAACGTCACTCCAACAAGGTGGTTTTCACTATAATCAAGCACCAATTAATCTGCTGTAGTGTGATAACAAAGTCGCCGAAACGATATTGGGCCTCTGTGCGTGAACAACGATGGAACCAGCGTGCGATAACGCTAACGTGAGATCGCAAAGTTCGCGTCCCGCCATGTTGGCGCACCAGCATGGCTGTTTCTGCGACGCCAGTGCAAGCCATCTATGTCACAATGGGCTTCCATTCACCAGTACCTACCTGCACACTGAATGAACTTTGTACACCCTTCTAGAAGGGGAATTCCTTCAATAAGCAAGTATAAATATGGTCCCAAAACAAAACAAAAAGAGACGTTGATCTAGTGACCTTATTGCTCAGTGGAGCGAATAGGCAATTCTATCTGAATTGTCTTCTATTCAGATAAAATAGAAGACATAATTGAGATATTGGCTGAATCTGTGTATCATGCATAGTGCACGTTAAGACAGTGTCCGAAGGTCTTACATACTATGGTGATGCAGCAAGCGATCATCCTTATCATCAATTTTGATGTTGGAACTTCAGGTTATCAGCTTGTGCAATAATCAAATATGAAGCTAAGGATGAAATAAAGGTTGATCGTCTTCTTCTACTTCTTTGAAGATGATGACCGATCATGACAGGACCATTTTTGTCATCTTTCTTTTTTCAATTACAACGGTGCCTATGATAATGATCATCCTCTGGCGCCATTGGTGTTGACGATATGACTACTCCGACGCTCACTTAGCCCGTCTGATGATGCATATGACGCCTTCGCTCAGTGTACGCCAGACGCGAAAGATGGCTGTTACCTTCACCCTGCTGACCGCGAGCGCCTCGCCCTCGAAGATCTCGTTGACGCGGCGCAGGAAGGCGCGCACGGTGTCCTCCTTGTGCTCGACTGTGAGCGTCACCGTGACCACCCTGCCCATGAAGAAGGTGTTGCGCAGGTTGGCCACCGCGCCCGACCACGTTCGCTCACCGCTGCTCAGGACAATGACGCGAGAACACAGCGCCAGGCACTCGGGAATCCTGCGCCACACACGATAACGGGCTTTATCGAACTCCACGGGCGTCGGTACGGGGACACATCGACCAGCAGCGATGCAACATGGCTTGCAACTCCCCTTTCCCTAGAGCAAAATTTTAGCGGCACGCGTGTAAGGCGTGCGGAGCCAGAGCGACGCTGCAGCACATGCTGTGGAAGTGTACCGGTAACGCGCAGCAGTCCCCTACGAACCCGGTAGACATGGCGGTCTCGAACCGCGAGGCGCGATGGGAGGCGGCTCTGCTCAGCCACGACCTTGCCGATCAACTGTGGGCCGTCCGGCATGCCCAGGATGCCGCCCGGGTCCAAAGACTCGAGGCCGTCACCTAGGCCGGGGTGCTTGTAGCCCCACCCCGCTAAATGACGCCGGACATGTTCAATAAAGTTTTTACTCACTCACTCATGTTAGGATCCCCTTTGCGTTAATTCCTAATCACGATACTACTTCATCTAATGCTATCTATCTAGCATGTCAACCATGTATATATTTTAGATGCGGAAGCATCTTATACTCGCGCCTTGTAGTGCGCCGTCCGCGCCGTCCGCACCGCTTCTCGAACATTCGACAGCTGACGCGCGCGCATGCGCCGTCGCGCCGTCGCCCACTCTTCCACCATCTGTGCATCCCTTCCTCCTCTACACACCGCGCGCGCTTCACTCCTCCACCATCTGTGCACCCTTCCTCCTCTACACACCGCGTTCGACATCTACAATTCTCCTGATTCTCCAGTGGACGCGCATGTGGCGTCGCGCTTCGAGAACATTCAACAGCTGACAGTGCATGCGCCGTCGCGCTGTATATATACTCAAGGTCGGCGCTCGCTCGCTCAGTTGCCGCTCGTCGGTTGGTTTGTACGGCGCGTCGACGTCCAAGGTCGCGGTGAAATGAATTCCAACGAATCCACAAACACAATGATCGACGTCCCTTCGACCAGCGCCGCCCTTTCGCATACGTGTGTACGTGTTCACTCATTTAACACCCCCTCCTACAACCACGTTAACCAATTTAGCCATCGACCCAAGTAAGTCGCAATTTAACACCCCATTTCACAACCACGTTAACCAATTTAGCCATCGACCCAAGTAAGTCGCACTTTAACACCCCGTTAACCAATTATATGCTCCGCATCCTCCTCAGTGTTCCCCCGAGGGAAGCTGCGGGCAATTTTTTTCTTTTTTCCATAATAAGCCCAACTCTTATACGCTTATGTGACGTAACAGAGACTTAGAAGTGTGGCAGCTTGGGCTAGTTGGTAAGGCATGACGATAGTTATAGCGCGAGAACAAAACGATGACACAGAGACAAGAAGGACGTGTCTTTCGTGTCCTTCTTGTCTCTGTGTCGTCGTTTTGTTCTCGCGCTATAACTGTCGTCGTAACAGAGACGTGATGACGACGCCACAAACTTTCCCGTGACGTCACGATGAAGTCATATGGTGGCATTTTTTTAAACACCCTTGTGCTGACACTGCGGCACGCCGGTGGTAAATTTTCTCGTTTGATGGGGCATCTGTAGGCTTTGCACTTTGCACCCGCGCGACGCGCAAGATGTTCTCACAGCGTGGTGGCAAGCACGACCGCTTGACTGTTGGTTTTGGCGAAGGTGTCCACGGTGTGCCACATGCTGCGCGCCGTGATTGGATCGACGCCGCTTGTCGGAGCGTCCAGCAGCAGCAGGCGTGGGGCGCCCAGTAATGCCATGGCCAGACCGAGCTTGCGCAGGGAGGAGCGGCTGTAATGGATTGCCGCGCAATTCGGCTTGGATTAAGCTCGTTACAAAAAAAAAGGGTGGGGGAGAGATTTAAAAGCGGAGACATGGTTGACAACCATGTCTCCCCTAAGTCTTTTTTTTCTTATTCTTAGTCTTATTTTTTTCACTTTTTGCATTGCCGTATTACTGTCTGAGATCCACAACTTCGACACAAGTATCTGAACTTGTTGCGAAGGTCCCGGTGTGTGACAGCCTCTGTGGACTAAACTGTCAAAAAAAGGGCAGGTACAATATGCGAGAGAACGGAACATTGTTACTTTATTAGCAGCTCTCTGCGAAAAAACGGGGCAATGTTTTGTTACCATTGCAAAACTAAAGAGTAATGACGGGACTACAGTTAGCACCCGTACGCTTTCGCAAACGCGAACTTTGAATTTCGCAAACATGCAACCCGTCCAAAAGTAAGCAACTGCGAAAAAAAAAAGTGCGAATATAGTAAGTACGACTGACGAAAATTAAAAGAAAAACAAAAACGGGCACTTCACTTGTTGATGCTGATACACTTTTGCCAGGCTCAACACTTAATGTGCTGTCTATCAGTTGCGGTATTGCAAACTATATACTTATAGAACAAGTATGTGCTATGCGCAAGTAACACTGATAGAAGTCTCACCAGTATAGCCGAGTCATTTTGTCAGCTTCCAAGTCGAGGTCGACGAGTCGGAGCACGTGGCCCACCAGCGCGTCTACGTTGCGATGTGGCAGCAGTCGGAGGGCGGCCAGTAGTTCCAGGTGCTGCCGGGCCGTCAGCTCGGGTACATAGCCGCCGGTGCTAGGCTGGGCGGGTGGAAATCAATCAATCAACCAATACATCAATCAATAAATCAATCAACTTTCAATTTCAGTTTATTTTCAACATCAAGATACAGCATACAGTGATGTTGTGGGCAGTGGACAGAAAGCCTCTCAAACGGGCCTGGAAGCGTCCACTGACCTCAGGCATTTGACAGACAGCAAGCAGTATACGTAGCAGGCAACATAATGCAGTACAGCAGTGCACGTAAAGAAAAAAAGATCTTTACTTCGTCTAAGGCTAAAGCTTTAGATGCCTCTTCAAACGCACCGCCGGTGTCTTCATAAGTGATACGGAACATTCTTCAATGATGACGTCCCCACATGATGTCACAGATCGGGAAAGTGTGTGACGTTGCTAGGAAGTCATCACACGACTTTGTCGCTTGGTCAAAGACGACCTAATATTGGAGCCTGCGCGAAACTATATAGTGCCTAGAATATGCCATAATGGTACGTAGAGTATATTGTAGACACTATAGCGAAACCACATTAGGTGCCTAAAGCTTCTGGAAGGGGCGGGGTGAAATCAATACATTGAGGAAAAAAAAATTGCTTTCACCATCGAGCAATGTTTGGTGAATGCGAAAGGGAACCTACGATTTTTTTTTCAGAAATCGACAGAGGTTCGGTGGTGGTGGTGGTCAAACCATTTAAACAGAGAGGTGATTGAGTTGTGGCCTTATCGGCATCCTCCCCTCACAGCAGAAGATTGAACCCCTATTCAGGAGCTCCATTGGCAAGCAACGCCGCCCACGTCCGTTGAACCAGGGCCCTTGGGCCTTCAGGTCCTAACATCTGAGCAGGGCCGCTCGCTTCCCGGTCCTATCTCCTGGGACTGGGGGGGGGGGGGGTATAGATGGATTTGACTGGCACGCCCAGACTATGTGGAAGATGTCAGCCACTTTTACACAGAACTGGCACGTGCCACCAAAGGACGAATCGAAACGTTTTAGCACCACCGCGCACAGTACAGTGTTGGTTTAGACAGTTTTAAAAGGAGGTGCTCGTCAGCGCGATTCAGTCCTTTAAAAGGATCAGGATAACACCGGTGCTCCTCCGTTGGTAATGTCTTTGTCCAGCGAAGATCACAGCGGTAGCCGCCAGGCACGCGCGGGAGCGTTGCAGCGTAAAGACTTTATTGCAGCGATGCTTTGGTTAACAACAAAACGTGTTCTATGTGGACGTTGCCGGCCCACACCACAACACGTGTTCTATGTGGACGTTGCCGGCCCACACCACAGGGCGTGGTATATGGCCGCAGTCGCACACAACACAAACACCACAAATATGCTAACTTTCGGAGCCTACCACGTAACACACGCGGAGGAGATAGTCATCTCTCTGGCTCTCACCTATATCTGGCTCTCACCTATCTTCGAAACATATCATCACCGACGCGCGAGGAGCCTGTAGGAACTGTGAGCTAGGGTGGGCTCTCCCCTTGCTCGGCGCATACTGGAACCGATCTGCCGACACGTTGATCCAACTCCACATAATCTGGTTTGGGCACCCGGTCACCAAGGACTCGAGGGAAACGAACAGGCCGATCAGGTTGCCCGCGCACTCTCTTCCCGGGCTATCTTCCCGTATTGGGAAGGCTACTCCCAAGTCATAAGATTCGGCGCGGTAAATAAAAGCTCTTTCGACAGTTTGATGACCACTAGGGTTCTAGTATTACATATACAATTACATATTCTCTACCAATCATTGAAGTTATAGACGACAGAAAAGAGATAGCTCATTTCGAACATCCAAATATATATATCATCGACTAAGAAACGAGATTGCGTATAATCACAGTGGACAAGGTCTCTAGCGTTTCAAGTGTGAAGCGTAATTGCCTTGGAGCACAGTAAAACAAATTGAACTGAATTGAAATAAGCATGTTGATTCATTTCATGTTGTTGTTACCTGGTAGCCGACGCACGTGACGTAGCCGGTCCTCTGGGAGCGCAGGTCGTGGCCGTAGACGACGGTTGAGCCGGCCGTGGGCAGGAGCTCCCCGGACAACATGCGCAGCGTGGTGGACTTTCCAGCGCCACTCTGGCCCAGAAGGCCGACGCACTCGCGTTCCCGCACGCTCAACGACACGTCGCGCACCGCGCAGTAGTCGTCGAACCACCGCTCCAGACCGTCCGCCTCCAGCACAACCTTTCCGGACACCTGCCCGTGCATGAAACAAAAAAAAAAAAAAATGCACTTCGCTTGCTCTTTTTCTATAGGCTTACGATCTTACTCCCTCTTGAAAGTGCAAAAGAGTAAGCCAGGCGACCTCTGCAGAAGAGGCATTAAAACTTTATTGACAGAACCTGAGCATGGAGTCTATACTGTCGTATATTATAAGCGTGGCACTAGCCATTGTGAGTTGACTGTAGTGCAATCCGATTAACATGGTATAATAATCAAGAAACAATGCGCGAAACAGACTGCTCATGGAGCGGAATGTCTGAACGAGCTTTATATAGCCGGCTGCAAGATCTCAGTTGAAATGGAAGAGTACACAATTTTGTGGATAACGTTGCTTTGACTGTGGCTAAGAGGAAATGAAGGCAAATATAGAATCTAGCGCGAAGTATCGATCGTGATGTGCACTGGCGTAGCCAGATGAAAGGTGGGGAGGGGTGCGAACCTTGTCAGAAATATTTCATGCGTATGTATGTACGCACACATACAACGAATGCACGAACATAGTACGGTTACGCCTTTGCTGGACATTACTACAAGCGTATACGCATTTTCTAAACACATCTGGCTAAACAGCCTTTCCCTATGGCTCTTTACGCATCATATTTGGTTGAAATTGCGTCCCCGTGCTAGCTATGGTTGTTCGCAGCGCTGCTTTCAGTCGAGGTTATTAGCTTTGCCTCTGTTGAATCGACCTCGCCCAGTTCATGAACTGGGCTTGCTTTTCGTAGTCGCACTTGTCAACGCGCGGGACACTGGTATCTAGCGGAAAAAACACACGTGAAGGTCCACACCGTGGTCGGTGAGTGTGGTGCACCACTGACCACTAAGGTCGCGCTGCCGGCGCTATTCTGCAGCGACGACACCGTCGTCGTCCTGGAAGGCACGTTGCCGCCGGCGATTATCGGAGGCGCCTGCAAGGGATGCTGCGGCTCTTGTCGCAGTAGCGGTGGGGCGAATACCGCTGCGTCGACCGGCGACATGAGCCCGCTTGCCTCGATTGCGGCCACCTTGCGAGTCGTGGACGGACCTGCCTTGCGCCAAGTCAGGTAACTGACGCAGTGCACCAGAGGCGCCACCATGGCGTCGCCCAGGGACAACAGTAGCAGGGCTATGACGGCGCACCCTAGCAGAGCACCCACGTCGTACATCAGGCTCACGTCACTCGCCAGTAGATCTGACCAACTGGGAACCTCCTGCAGACGTGCCGCGAGCACACTTATATTTATGCTTACGCAAATGCTGGATCGTCTGTGCACTAAAGAAACATGGCTGTGCAATTATGCGTCGATATACGAGTTCAAGGGATCAAAGTCAGACACACTAAATTGGCAGAGTCGGTAACCTGAAGTTGTGTGGATGGGTTCAACTATAAAACGGGCCAGCCTGTGGTACGAATTTGAAAGTAGCAAAACTTGCTACTGAGCTATTCCAAAACAAGAGATAATGAACCACAAAACGCGTGGGGAGCGTTATTTGCATATCTTAAATACCACGTCACAGACAATAGCCTGCATGAAACTTGGTTTTAGGGGATACCATTGAAAGGGCAAACAGGTCCACTATAGAAATAAATTGGAGAATGTTGGTAGATAGAAAGTAAAGGACTGATGGGGGTGCTTTTCCACAATATCAGTAGCGCACAAGAATCACCGCAATTTTTTTTTGTTTTCATCAATGAAGTCAAAGTGTATCGCGAATGAGCGTGCATGTACCTCAATTTCCAGTTCATTGTTTTCAGGGCAGCAGAGCGCGAGCATCTCGGCGGCTGTGCTCCTCGCCGCGAGCCGCTGCTTCAGATCTTGGCACAGGACAATCCTTTGGTGGCTGGGCAGTTCGCAAAGTTGACCAAGAGCGCTCAGCCGCAGCAGCTTGGCGAGTCCGGCGCTGAGCGCCGATGAAGGCATGGCGCGGGAGACCAGCGCTAGCTTTCTGCCCATGGGCACTGCGTTTGGACTCTCGGCGTCCCAAAGGATCTCGAGCACTGTTGAAACTACACCTGGAAGGAAAAACACAAAGGGTGCGCTGTAGGAGTGAATTTGCTTAGTGCGGACAGAATGACATTAGGGCGCTAGGTAATTGGCACCGTTCCTCATACAAATGCAAAGGAACACGATACCAGCGTAATCCTCTAAGGAAAGCCCATTAAGAAAGTGGAAATGTTGCGAATGCAAGGGCTCCATCTTCGAAATGGGTTCGGGGTGGCCACACTGCCTCTATTACAGCACTGCGTGCAATTGTAGCCAACGCATTTCGTCAGGAGATTCGTGAACCACAGAAGAGGCGCAAAAGAACAAGACAGAGTACGCGTTATGCAAGCCTGCCTACGCAGTCGAATAACCTATACGGAACTTTCCCCTTGCGCTGAAGAATGTAGAGGTAGAGAAGTTCAACATCATAATTCGTAAGGCCACCAAGATAGCCTTGTTTCTTCCATTCACGGCTTAGAATGCGAAATTTCTCGGCGTAGTAGCACCTGGCAGAAACTAGCCGAGGCGCACAAGGTCAGACAACTATAGCACGGCTAAAGCTCTCAACTACTGGAAGATCAGGGCATAAACGGCTGAACCACGGCAAAACTTTTGTAGCCGAGACTGACGCAGAAAAAAAAAACACGAATTCCACCAACATCCGCGAGTCTTTCTGCATTGCACGAATGTCACACAACATCCTCATCACGCATCACGAGGAAAATATATATAGACAAGCATGAGTGAATGTCTACGGTGCAATCACAGCCATGATCCGGATGCCAGCTACATGGACGCAAACAAATACCCTCTTAGAAATTTTTTACGCCTTAAGCATCGTAGAATTTTGGGGCATTGAGCTCGCATATGCCACAGTCTGCCGTTGAAACCAAGAAACTGCAGAACATGTGAATATCGCGCTATAGTCAAAATTATGTGCTTGGACGCAGCTTTCATTTTTACAGACTTCTAAGCAGCCACGCTAAACTGCACCAAATATAGCGTGAATGTCCAAGCACTCAATACAATGAAGCACCGAAGTAATCCAATGCCGTACATTTGTGTTGACATGTGTTTCTGAACACGAGGTTCTGGACGGGAACGGCACTGCACACGCCACATTCCATGATTACGACTACCAGGCCTTCCACTCTCCAGACGCGAGAACTGCGTCCGTGGAGGCCAAGTGCGTACCCATCGCGTACTCTGTAATATTGCGACATCAAAGGCTGGAACGCCGAGAGGACTCGCTACAATTAAACCTCAACAAAGAGGACCGCACCATACTGAGAGGACTACGGAACAACACTTACAACCATGGTATAGTAATGCACGGACGTTGCCGAAAGTTACGCTAATATATCTACCCAGTGTACGGCGTATACTGACACCTTGACCTACCTTATCCTGGCGTACTCATGCAATACGCACACTGACCCAACGCCTTCGCCAAATTCCTGTAGCGCCAGTCAAGCATGGGAGGCCAAGGTCATCTCAGAGGACCTGGACAAACAACTACATCTCGTAGTCAGAACCAAGACAACAGCGTAAGTCAGAAGGTTCCTGAAATGAGGAAACCTCCCGCATAGGCTACAAATGGGACTAGCAGCGCGGCAGCTATTTGACCAATAAACGTTTATTCTCTCCTCGTTGCGCAAACACAAATACAAGATATCCAGGTAACTCCCTATCAAGTGCTATCGACTCTGCTGTCTTCCTTCATTCTCCTGCGTCCGTGTCTGCGCGTGCTACACTTCTTTTTTTTTACCCAAGAGGTGCGACTTTCGACCCACAACAGTGGATTGGGTTACGAGGCTCGACTGCTGCTCGATGGCCGCAGGATAGAATTCCGGCCACGGCGGCCACATTGTGGATGGAGACGAAAATGCGACTTGCTCGCTGGATTCCGTGCCGACCGGTTGTGCCCTCACGATATCGACAGCGCAGCTCTGGCCGATTGGGTTGGTCCTACTCCACCTCCTGCCGCCGGTCTCCTACGACGACAACAGCGCAGCTCTGGCTGACTGGATTAGCCTTACGCCATCTCCTGTCGTCGACAAGAGCTCTCGCAAGTGGTGCCCCGTCCTCGGACTCCTGTGACCGTGTTTCATCTTTCCTATCTTTCTTATGTCGTCGCTCACTGTCCCTGCGCATCTCTCTGTGTTTCTCTCTCTCTCTCTCTCTCTACCTTTAATTCTACCCTTTTAATTCCTCCTTACCCCCATTCCTCGTGAGCTACTGTTGAGGTGTCGCACTTTGATGCAGACAGTTACGGGGCTCACTTTTCTCTTCTTTTCTCTTTAAGAATCCCTTTAGAATCACTTTAGACGAAAATGCTTGAGGCCCATGTACTTGGATTTGGTGCACGTTAAAAAAACAGCTGTTTGAAATTTACAGAGCTCTCCTCCCCCCGACGTTACTCGTAATCATACTGTGGTTTTGGGACGTTAAACTTCAACAAGTATATATTATTTTCAAGGGAGTATAACCAGAATGTTTTTTTTTTCAGCAGGGGTAGGGATTGAACCACCTACACCAACCTTCTGGCACAAATTTCTAACCAAACATGTTTCTGAGGCCTTCCTTAGTTAGACCGGAAAAGAAATGCAAACAGGAACGAAGTTAAGTGCAGACCGGAAGAAAAGAGGAAGTGATATCAAGGCACCCGAGTGGCAACCTGAAGTCACTAGGCCGACTGGTAGTTGCATAGTGGAAGCAGAGCGTGATCACGCAGGCTCTCCGAACTATTTTCAAAAAGTGACCTGTTCTGTGACAGCAACTAGCAGCGGCAGCGCAGCTGGTTGGCAAAACGCGTCAGTATCACCGCAAGGGCGAAACAATGAATGCGATAGCAAGAAATTGGAATATTATACTTATTATAGTTAGTAGTAGACCCCATCAGGATCCGATTTTGTGTGATTGTACAAAATGATATTACTACTAGACCCCTCACCCATTCACTGCCACCCTTTCAGGCTCCTTCGTCCGACGAAGCTGGCCACCGCGTTTCACCTCTAGTTGAGCCACGCCCGTCTGTCACCTTCGCAAGCTTTTGCTCGCACTTAGCAAATACGACGTGCGGGACATTACTGGTTTGTAATTCAAATGGAACAGAATGGCGAGGGCATGACTGTGCCTATCGCAATAAAATAATTTTGCTTCACCATAGATTATTGCGTGTCATTGTGCCGTGCCTGCTGAGTGTTAGGCTGATTGTCAAATCTAGAACAACATTCGCAAGTGCCACTATTCTTTCTTTGCCCCGTTCAAAAGTGCTCTTTTCGCATAAGCGCGCATATAATGACCCAAGTTATCAAACAGCTGACGTGTAAGACGTGGAAAGTTTTGATGCATGGTTTACCAAATGTCAGGCTGATGAATGTGATGGTGATCTGGCAGCCGCTCGGGAACACCTTGCTGATGAGATGCGCGACAGGAATTGCGGCCACACCGTACGCCCAGAACAGCGTGAGTGATGACACTGCGACAAGATAGATAGATAGATAGATAGATAGATAGATAGATATAGATAGATAGATAGATAGATAGATAGATAGATAGATAGATAGATAGATAGATAGATAGATAGATAGATAGATAGATAGATAGATAGATAGATAGATAGATCAACATTCTATTGTGGAAGTGGCGCTTCATAAAGCTTGTGGCACAGATACATCCCTTGAACCGGATTTTGTGCTGAGCCCCCCAAGCTGCTCGCGTATACCCAATGTTTTCCGCTTTTAAACGCGATACTGTTAAAGGGCTCATTTCGCAGAAATTTCGATGTCGGCGTTGTTGGTTGTGAGCGAAAAATTGTCTTCTTATTCGTGACCGAAAAATCGAGAAAGATGCAAATAAAATAAATGAAACAAAGTTCTGGTTGAGAGTGGGCATCGAACCAGGGTTGTTTGCGTGGCAAGCGGATGTTCTACCACACGGCCACGCGTTGTGGAAAGAACTCTCTTTGCTTGGAAATGCAGTGGAAGCAGCTGTCATGGTTTACAAACACACGCGTCCTGTGTACATGTTTCGCAATGCAGCATAAAATATTGCTGCAATAATGCGTGTTACAAGCGCGGATTACCAGCGGGCGCCAGAACAAGTGATTATCATAATGACTTCGTAGTTTAAAGCCGGCCACCTACTGCGAAAAGCGCACACACCGCTGCGTCTATAGTCCCTTAAGGCCACATAGTCGGTGCATAGCAAGTTCAAAAAGGTCCCATACACTAAGTGTTTGAAGCACGCACTAGAAACAGGATATCCCTATCGTGTTCAACTCATACAGACGATGCTTTAGGGTCACCTATTTTTTTTACCCTCCTTGTTTGTGCGTGAGGGGAGGGGGGTGAAGCACGCACTAGAAACAGGATATCCCTATCGTGTTCAACTCATACAGACGATGCTTTAGGGTCACCTATTTTTTTTACCCTCCTTGTTTGTGCGTGAGGGGAGGGGGGTGAAATGGAAACAAAAAAGCGGAACTCATGAGAATGCAAGCCACATCTAGGGGCTGCCCGCATGAAAAGTGGGTGCAGCAATTCACTAGTGGTGCGAAGACAAGGAAAACAACGAAGCTGATTGACCTCCCCCTCCTCCTTTCTTACCCTGACATTACTCCTTCTCACTTCTCTTCGCCACCTTCTTGCTACACTGTAGTATACGCATGGCAATCTGCCCTTCCATCTCCTTCTTTTCACCCTAATTTTCCTCTCACCTCTTTTACATGGCCGCACTATGCTTTCACCATCTTTTCATTTCTGTCCGTCTTCCTTTCCGACTATTTTTTCACGTTCTCTCACCCATAGCAACGCAACCAAATGATTCTAAGTATCACCTGTTCTGCTACCGTGTCTGTATAGCCGAGTGAATACGACGCTCGCCCTCGCACCGTGGGCACCCGGGTTAAATTTCCGCCTCGCCTAAATATATTGTTCTTATCTCTTCCTCATTTATTTACTCCCCTCCTCCCATTGTACTCACGTCGTCAAGCAGAGAACGCTTGCCTCCATTCTCTTTCCCGCATCCTTTTCTCAGCATTTCTCGTTTGCTAGGCATTACTCTATGCCACCCCAGGCTCCAGCCTTGTTTCCGACCGCTCTCCCTTCATCACTGTTTTCAACCTCTTTGTCCAGCTTCTTGATTCACTTTGCCTCGTACCTGATGTGCAATGTAGTGGGGTTTGCCCGATTCCTCGGTGCATACCCGCCCGAGCTTTTGTGAATACTACCCGAAATTTTGCCAAGCTTAAACAGCTCCACTAGCAAAATCTGTTATCGCGCCTTACAAGTTTGCCCTTAGGCGATAACAAGCACGCCCCCGCCTGCGCAAGACAACGCACGCAGGAAGCGGACGCCTCTGTCGCCGAAGAACCAGAGGAAGGCGGGCGTCACGGGTGCGCAGAAGCCGAGCACGTGGAGTACCAAGAAGTCCCAGAGGAAGTGGCTGATCCAGTAGTCGAAGCTGAGCATGCTGCTCATGAACTGCAGCAGCTTCAGCCCGTTGCGGTACTCGGCGTACGGTATGGCGGCGAACAGGCCGCTCATGGGGGCGAGCACCGTCGACGCGGCCAGCACGCACGCCAGCACGGGCACGTCGTTGAAGATGTGTCCCAGCAGCTGCTGGGCGCTGGGCGTCCAGCGAGCGTTGGGCAGCGAGCCGGCCTGGGCGTTGATCCGGGAACCGCGAACCCGCGAAGCGTTGGCCAGCTGCGCTGCGTGCAGCAGTGTGATAGCGGCGCCACTCGTGGTCCATCGCTCACCCGACCACCACAGGGTCACCCAGTGGCCGCTTCCACCTGCACCGAGGTGGGTATAGTAACAATACTGTTGTGGTTTCTCGCCCCAAAACCACGATATAATTATGAGGGAAGTTTCAGTAGAAGGTGCCAGGAATTTCGACCATCCGGTGTTCTTTAACATGTACCTAGCACCTCAATCTGTAGGTACGTGAGCCTCGAGAATCTCACCTCTATAGGAATGCTGCTGCCACCGCCATCACGCGACCACAGTGGCGGGTACGCAGATACTTGGTAGGGGGTGCGTAAATGTAATTATTCGTTGCTAATGTAATGATAGACACCTCTGTGAGAACACGACTATCAAGCGTGAGTGGTTCGAGGGGTTGAGAGAGTGATGGCAGATAGAGAAAGAAATAAAACAAGAAACAAGTAAAGGGCACTTCGCGCTTGTGTAATGCTCTTGCGGGAATGTAAAAATAAATGATAAAGGTGCGGGCAGGACATGTTCAACTTTTTGCGAAAATGCAAATGATAGTGATGAGAGCACACTTTTCACTTTATCTCTTTTCTCCCGACTCGATTCAGCGCTCTTCACTACGCCATTCCGTACTACAACCAATTCACCCAGGCTACGCCGAAAACGTGTTCCATCTGAGGATGGGATGCTTTTGCGGTCTCACCTGGACCAGGCATGCCGGCGTGGATCTCGATGCCCCACCCCTGTTTCCGCCACTGAGCCGCGCTCAGTGAGCGCAGGTAGTTCTCGGGCTCCTCCATCAGCGGAACCTGGTGGTCGACGCCACTGTCCTCCAGCAGCGACCTTATCACGACGCCCGCGAACTCGGGGCTCGGCCGCCAGTCGTGAACGAACGCAGCGAGTCCAACGCTGGCAGCGTCGAGACGCACCAGACCCGGACTGACGCCCAGCGGTGCCTCGCGGTCTGCGAGCGCCTCGTACAGCACGAAGTACAGCACTCCGTTGGCCACAAAGGCGCACAGCAGCGGAAGCCGATGGGCCCATAAGAGCCGCAGTTTCTTCGCCGACAGGGCCACGAAGCGACGCCACATGGACACCCAGAAACGCGGGTGCTCGGAGCGCTCGAGGTGGAGACGCAGAGCTGCGCGAAGTGGCGGGAAGCACACATTTAGTAGAATAGACGTTTGGCTGAGTTGGTTAGAATTTATCTCGAATAACGGTATTGCAACACCACGACGATTTGCCTCGCCGCGGTGGTATAGTGGCTATGGTACTCGGTTGCTGACCCGCAGGTCGCGGGATCAAATCCCGGCTGCGGCTGCTGCATTTCCGATGGAGGCGGAAATGTTGTAGGCCCGTGTGCTTAGACTTGGGTACACGATAAAGAACCCCAGGTGGTCGAAATTTCCGGAGCCCTCCACCACGGCGTCTCTCATGATAACAACAGGGCGCACGGCCATCACATCTTCGTTCTTAAATGATAAGAGTGTGCGTGCGTGTGTGTGTGTGGGGGGGGGGGGACATTATAAGGTTGAATGTATAGCTCTACGCACTTGTTCCACAACTATGTCCGATTTTCGTGAATAAATATGTTCTGAATTGTATGGCAAGCGAAAATATACACATGACAGGGAGGAAATGTATAAATGTATTGCTTCTTGAAGGCGCAGCATGAACGTTGTTGACAAGACGTGAGGGTGCTCATAGTTGCTTATTTCACTTCGGTAGTTGGTCTTCTCGCGCTAGGCATATAAGAGGCTTTAGACAAAAATGTCTTGACTATTCAAAAGATATTTCCGGAAAGAACAAAAACAAACAAACAAATGCTTTATTAGATCATCATGCGCACAGTACAGCCAATAACAACGCATCAAATTGGCCATATGAATTCGCTTAAATGTTTACCTTCGAGCATGAGATCAGGATTGACAGTTGCTGTGTAGTCCGGTTGGTGAATGCGTCCCCAAATTCTGCGAAGCGAAAAAGGCAACTTAGTTGGTAATAGTTGTGAAATACAACTACGTCATTAAGTGCAACTAAGGGACATACGCGTGCGCAGAGGTAGAAGGAGGGGCAGAAGTAGCGGGGTGACCCCTAGTAATTTGAGGGAGGTGCCAAGTCTATCCCGTATCCATACGCGCCTGTGACATGGTCCCATTTTCTTGAAACTTCTATACTCAGTCGAAAATGTCCTCTCATTGCTTAGAGGGGCCCTGCGGCACTTTTAAGCATGGCCGGAAAACGCTTCCGATTGGTAGTGTCTGGGCTTCTGAGAACAGGCGAGCCAAACCATTTAGCCTAACACGCGGCTCAGGATTTACCATTGGTTTTCAGTCAGCCAGAGATTGTTCCCTATTCTTTCTACGGGTGATCCCATGTATAGTATACCCAAATGACCTTGAACGTCCATAAGCCCAGTTGAACATCGTGAGCTGCATAGTTACTGTGGCCGCCGAGGGAGGCCGCCACGTGCCCGCGTGCTCAATCACACTGAAAGTAAGCCGCTTCTTCTAAGACAAAAAATAATAAAAAAGTTAAAGGGCACTCAAGTAATGAAGCGCATGTGACGTAACTTCATTCCCCAATGTCATCTCTCCCATCTTAGGTTCCAGCTTGCTCGTCGGGATGAGAGAAGAAAGATATATAGCAATGTGAAAGGTCATGGCTATGCATGATCTTGACGATAATTACAACCGAGGTTCAGCGATGCTGCACTCTTAACTGTTTGCTTTCCACCTTTAGCCCTGTAAAACAGAGAACCAAAGGCAGGCCGTTCCGAGAACAACGTCAACGTTTCATTTTAATTTTTTCATAAACTGCGAAGCTTTTACCTCGAACACGATCCGGGGAGGGATAAGAGCTGTGGTGAGACTTGGCTTCTCATAACGAACAACACTGCACACGCCATGCTTAGTAATATTGGTACCGAGAGAAAATATGCCAGCCTGAAATGGCACAGTAAAGAAGTGTGTAAAGGTTTTCCTAGTCGGCTATCCGTTAGTTCGTAAATTTCGTGAGGTGTTCCGTCACATCACCTCATGACGCCGTCTTCGATGGTGCGGTAGGGATCTCCGATGTGCGTGATACCGAGGTAGCGCTGCTCGCTGCGTATCGACCGGGCAAACTCCCGCGCCTGAGCCATGGTCACGCCGGGCATGTACAACATGATCTCCAGTCCGATCACGGACAGCACCCGCAGCTTGGGCATCCGCTCAACGAGGTGCTTGGTGATGGCCGCAGCCATGGCAAGCTCGTGTCGGAGTAGGCAGAGACGGTAACCCAGCCCTGAACGCGTAGGAACAGCATTAGTGAAATCGATTTAACATTGCCTAAAGACCAGGCCTTCAATCCCCAACGCTAAATAGCGTTGTAGCTGGAAAATTTAGACTGCGATGACATTCGTATGCGGAAATGTGTTCCGTGGAAGGTCAGGGTTATACCACAAAAGGAAACCGTGTCTTCATAGAAGAGGTTGTAGGTGCGCTAGATAATTTTGAAAAATATGTTGCTGCATAAATATTCACAGCATCAGTTACAAAGAAAAAAAAGGCAACGTGCGACCCACTGTGTAGTATGAAATGCGAAGCTCCATTGCGTCTTCGGATCCGCGTTCGCAGCGCCCTCTATCTTTACGGGTTTCCTTCGATCATCTCTGCCCGAGCTTGCGTAGGAGGCGTTTCTTAACAGAGTTGTACTATATATGTGGCGAGAACGGAAACTAAGTAGAGGAGCTAGAAGTGTAAAACGGAAGTGAATTATTAGACATCTCGCGCTGATGCTACAGAATTAGCATGCTATTTTTCTAGACGACGTTTTCGTCACTTTACTCATGTCATTTCCGTCACGGAAATGACGTCGTAAGTATATGCTTGGTGAAGCTCTTCCGAATGACACTTTCGTGTAAGCATAAAAGTTGCGCTCACTGAGATGGTTGTACAGATTGTCCACGTTGTCGTTGAGCTGGATGACGCCTCGTGCCAGCACCACGGCGCGGTCAGCCAACACGTCCACTTCAGCCGACTTGTTTGTCGTCATAATGATGGTCGAAGACCGACGCATGGCGAACAACAACTGCGTGAGTGATAACGTTTTTCTTGTATGATATACTTTCATACTTTACATGCTATGAACAATTAAACTGCTTTAAATGTTTCTTCGGTGATGATAAGTTGCAAAAAAAAAATGTCGCAGTTGAGATGCTGCTTTGTCGAGCTATTTTGAGTGCGAATGGCGTTACTTAAATTTCCTGCTCTACACATGTTTACAACTTTGGCGAAGGTACTGGTACGGCACAATTGAACATTTTTTCACACTGTTGCAGACACCCATAATAACTGTGCCTTTGATTTTCATGATAACCCCAGCGCGATCGGATGGCTGTTCATGTTCTTTAACAACTAAACATCGAACAATTTGTCGGCGGAATATTTTTTTTTGCTTTCGTCATACATTCGATTATCGAAATGTTGGCACGTGTTTAACGCACGCAGTGACGCTGTAGTTATCCTACGGCACCGACGTGCAAAGCGAGAATACTGCAGTGATACGAATCCTGCAGTGTGCAAATAGCTACCGTATTTACTCAAATGGAACGCGAGCTCTTTTTCTCAAGGTTTTCGCTACTTAACTGCGACCCTTTCTTTACAACCGAATACCGAAATAACTACTTTTTTTCTTCCTGGGCACAATGAACACTCATCATTCACGTTACAGTCATGGTCGCGCTACAATCGAGTAAATATGGCACACAAACTTTGCATAGCCGGAGCGGCCATACCATCAATACGTTCAGCATGGCGTGTTGGTGTATACTAGGTACTGCCAACCAGATTTGCAGCAAAGAGGCTAACGATAGTCAAAATTTTTCTACATACAGGTCCCCTCAGTGTAAATGCCTCGTACCGTGAAGCTCAACAACCCCAGTGCCATGCTGGCGTATGCAGGTAGCACGGCCACCATCTTCCAAATATTTTTGGCTGCTTTCGAGCACTTAGTAATCGGGAATGACCCATATCACGGCATAAGAAGAGAGCAAACAAGATATTGGCTGTCGATGAAACATGCAGTTTCCTTACCTTCCACATGCAAGAGAAAAGCTAAATATGACGGAGTAGTCGTCAGCGAAGACTTCGCGTTCTTTCTGATATGCGCCACGCACTTGTATGAAAAAGCTGATACACACATGTGTCTCGTCGTTAACAAACTACACTTATTTAAGGATTTTAACGTATATGGTTGAAAGTGGTTAAGTTTCCTTCAAAATATTTACAGCGTATCTGCTGCTATATACTCGTCATAACGAGAGTGTTTACCTGCAGTTATTGTCGAAAGCGTAGATAACCTCTAAAAGCGAAGCTGCTAGGCGTAATGTAAGCACACTTCATTTTCAATTATCTAACTTGCAAATATTCGACCTTTACATTGTTGTAGGGCTAACAGAC
Source organism: Rhipicephalus microplus (assembly GCF_043290135.1). Classification (NCBI taxonomy): domain Eukaryota; kingdom Metazoa; phylum Arthropoda; class Arachnida; order Ixodida; family Ixodidae; genus Rhipicephalus; species Rhipicephalus microplus. The sequence goes on from NC_134700.1 coordinate 266,566,190, forward strand.
ACCATTGAAGAAAGAACTGATTGGCTTCAGTAATATACATTTTCTACAATCTGCATATAGTAATAATATATAGTAGCAGGGAACATAGCTGCTGGTGTTTCACGTCGCAAAGCCACGATATGAACATCGAGGAACGCCGTTGTGTAGAACTTGTGGGGGTGCTAACATCCCCCCCCCCCAGTAAAGTTGTCTGCGCCGCGTGGCGCATGTGTCTCGCCCCAAGGCTTTATTTCGGTGGTGACCACCGCCGGGCGATAGATGGCGTTGTGTTCGCTTTGAGTACCACTGTTGGTAGAGTGGTAGCGCCGGCGGTGGCCCCTGGCGGAAGGCAGGCCTTGGTGGTGGGCGAGCGTTGAGCGAGCCTCTTCTGCGCGTGGCGGCTGCCGCGAACGGTTGTCTGTAGCGTGGGTCCCCGGTGCTCGGCACCGCGGGCTTCGCGCCGGGGTCCCACGTGGAAAGTCAGGTGTTGGCGACGCCGCCTTTGGTATGTGTTAGTGTGTTGGGTGTGTTAGTGTGTGTTAATCATGTTATTGTGTGTTTAGTGTGTCATTGCGTTATGTTATTTGTATGGTAGCGTGTTAATTAAAATTGATGTAACATTCGGCGGACGATATCGTCGTCTAAATTAGTTAATAAATGTATGTATGTTGTGTGCTTTGTACCGACCGCGTCGGCTATGCCCTTTCATTCCAAGAGCGTGGCCTGGCGCGCATTCGCCTCGCGGAGACCCCACAAGCTCCGGAAATGTTCACCATCTAGTGTCCTTTAATGTGCGCCGAAATGTGAGTACACGGGCCTCTGGTATCTAAACTCCATAAAAATTCGGCCTCCGTTGACATGAAAGGTCGCCGGATCCATTACTACACCGTGGCGGGTCTACAACCTACATGCTCTGCGACTCAAAACAGTCAAATACTTAGGTTTCTATGACGCGATAACCATGAATTATTCAGGTTCAGGCCAACGTTATGTAAACGCGGGATAGTCAAGTTTGATCCACATTCAGTCTATAATGAAAGGTGAAACATTGTTTTCTGCTTTCCGCATTGCTATTGCTTGCGAGCTTGTAACGACGCAGAAATTGCGGACGTCAAACGTGCCTTCCACACGTCGGCCTGGCTGATGGCGTCCATGCCCGAGGTTGGCTCGTCGAGCACCAGCACGTCGGCGGGTCGGGACAGCGCCACGGCCAGCGCCACCTTGCGTCTCACGCCGACGGCGAGAGTACTGATCACGGAGTCCGCGTAGTCGGACAGTCGCATCTTTCTCAGGAGGAGCCCGATGTCCACTTCGCGCCGCGAAGCCGGAGAAGGACTCGACGCGTTCAGCTGGACAAAGTTTGTCACCCGCAGTGCGTTTTTAAGTGTACGTTACAGTAAGTATACATTTACAAAATGAAAGTAAACTCTAATTGTAAGCTGCCTGGAACATGTGGTTAAAACCGGAGTTATCTACCCGGACGTCTCTTGACGCCCGTGGCATAACAGAAGTGTGAAACGAAAATCACGTGACGAAAGCGATCAAGGAGAAGTGATAGCCCCGCCGCGGCGATCTAGTCGCCAAGGTACTCGGCTGCTGACCCGCAGGTTGCGGAATCGAATCCCGGCTGCGGCGGCTGCATTTCCGATGGAGGCGGAAATTCTGTAGGCCCCTGTGCTCAGACGTGGGTGCGACCCCATGCGGTCGGAATTTCTGGAGCCCTCCACTACGGCATCTCTCATAATCATAAGGTGATTTTGGGGCGTTAATTCCCACATATCAATCAAACAATCAAGATGAAGTGATAAGCACTGCGTAAGGGTTTACACTTTTTATCTAATTTACGTCTCAATTGCCTAAGATATCTCTTACAACAACAATTATTGTTTATGAATGATCTCGAATTGAGAAAGAGAAAACATCCCGGGCCTACAGCGTCAAGTATAGCACAAGTTCGTTAATTTTTTGGATTCAATTGAGCACGGCTGGACTGGAAAGACGCGCGAGAGTTCAATCTTAAGGCCTTCGCATTATAACTGGAGGATCGCCCTGATCTTTCTCAACAATCAGCAAACAAAAACACCTATAAATACAGCTAAACTACGGCAGTGTCGTTGCGCTCTTCGCGATGAGCAGTGGCACTACCCGCGGAGAAAAGATGTATACCGTTGCGTTCAATTCAATTGTGAAGTCCTAAGACGGAACGCTTGCACACCTTCCCAGTCCGGCTGAGGTTTGAGAGGTCTTCTGGTTAGAAGAAAATGAACTATGTTGATTTTGACTTACAAAAACAAATGTTTCGAACTGTTCAATACTTTATGACAATAAATCGTACAAGTCATAACTCTAAAGTCACTATATAATTGAACCAATAAAGATTTTGCTTGTGCCGCTTACGCTAATTTTTTTCGTCTCTCTCATTTCCACGCCTCAAAAGTGTTTGCGAAGGCTTCACGTCGGGTCGGCAGCTGAGCACCACAACCACTGCGCCACCGCGACGGTTTTTTTTGCCTCTTTACTGTGCTATACTGTGTGCCATTTTTTTTTTTCGTGAAAAACACGCCATTTTTCGGAAGAATCTCAGTTTAGCTTACTAGCTTCGAGAGCTGAATGTGTTCCTGGACCGTCATGAACTCGAACAGTGTGCTGTTCTCGGCGCAGTAGCTGATAAAAGAGCGCGTCTCGGAAAGCGCGCATTGAACGTTCAGGTCGTTGACGTAGATGTTGCCTTCATCCGGGCGCAATATTCCTGCGAAAATAAACGACGTTAAGCTATCTTCACGTAAAAAAACACTATTTGTGAAGCTCCTGTAAAGCGTGCTTTGTTGCAGCAAGTCTCGTTATGCGGCAGAGCCAAATACTTTGACGCTCAATTCAATGAAGGTTTGTCAGTATGCAAAATTCCGCGAGCGCAACGTTTTATTCAAAGATACGTCAGTGTTAATTAAACTTGACCTGTCCTTGGAAACAGCGTTACCACGCGTCGCCATATTGTCCAATTCAACGAGTCTGGCGTGACCAGTAGAAACTCATATTATTATTCCTTGCACATGTACTTCACGTACATGTGCAAGGAATAATAATATGAGTTTCTACTGGTCAAAGCACTGCACGTACATGTGCAGTGCTTTTCGCGAACGATAATCTATCATATTTTGGCACAGCAGCTACATTGTTCTGCTTTATGCTACGCTTTACCCGGAGCAGCTCAGCGGTTTACAGAACAATAACGAAGTGCTGGGTCCTGATATAGGGCCCTTTCGAATGCCTAGGCATAACGTTCCACACTACACCTTACTTTAACAGGGTACCGAAACATACGGCACATACTTCATAACACACTGTGCCACAACATAGAACATTAGCAAGTTAAAACTAATTTCTCAGCCGGTTGAGTTGTACTCTTAAATACTGTGTATTACGGATTCAACACAGGAAAGAGAAAAAACACAGATGTGCCGTACAAGCGCTGCTCGCAACTAATCTTTATTATGATGTGTTGCACAGCAAAGAAAAACAGTTGTTAGAAAGATTGTTATAATTTGCATACGTCTAAACGTAATTTTAGATTGATTTGCACGATAAAGATAGATTGCGAGTAGCACCTGTCGGGTTGATCAGTGTTTTCTTTGTCCTGTGTTGAATCTGCGCTATCTACTATTTAAAGATATCAGTGAGAATGACGAAGCCCCACAGAAATGGCGTGCGTATTGCCATCCAAAGGGGCAATACGGCAAGTCAGCTTCGGGCCATAGCACAATGACAATGGTCAGTTTTGCATTTCATGCCACATCGTATTGTCTATGTCGAAGTACGCCAAACTACAAAATAAGACCATGCTCTGATTTTCAGTTTAAAACGTACCACGGACTGCACCTAACTCGCACGGCTCGGAAATCGCAACCGGCCGCACTCAACATGCATAAAGTGGTGCTGAAAAAAATTAAAATATTTTTGGCGGCCGTAATAGATAAACAATTCGTCTCTTCGTTGCACGTCCAAGTGGGGCGACGTACCGCAAATCATTTTGACGAGCGTGCTCTTGCCGGAACCGCTATGGCCAAAGATAACCGTGATGCGATTGCGGATGAAGTCGATGGACAAGTGTTCCATTTTAATATCGCCGACGCGTTTCGCGACGTCCACCATGCTCACTGCTGGCTCGCCTGCTGGATTGCAGCAGTGCTTCTCTGGCACCTGCGAGAATCGCGGTTGGACTGCATTCTCAGCTCGCGTAAACTCATATCAAGGCGCATCTTCGATGTTGTTTTTTTTTTACATTAGCTGTTGATGTTAGACATCACGTCAGATAAAAAAAAAGGAAATGTAGCGTGAAAGGATGACACGAGTGTCAGTGACGGTGTATCATTCTTTCGCCACATATCGTATTCTCTTCATTTAATGAGTAATGATTTTGTCAAGTCACGTTGCTGGAATGATTGCTTATCTCATTTCGTCCCACTCATCTTCAAAAGCGTAATTTTTCTTCGATGACCATGGAAGCTTCCAGAACATCCTACACCTATAAGAAATCATGTTCCGTTGTCATGCATAACCGCCAATCATTTTCAATTAAGCCGCCTCCTCACTTCGAGTTAATGGAAGAATCGTCACCTGGCGCTGGTTGCCCGCGTCCGGCGAGTCCCAGAACTCGTCCTGGAAAACGAACTGGAGGTTCTTGCGGCGCATTCTTTCAGGCCAGGGCCATACGTAATCGAGGTACCACACCAGCGTCGCCAGCAGGACCAGCGACAACGGCGATGACACCATCACCGGCCAGCCACCCATATCACTGAGATTCGCCCAATAGATGCCTACACCTGCGGGAGAACGTATTTCGAAAGTGGGCGTGCATCCCGACTAAACAATCTGACGTAAGCTTCGGAACGTTTATTAACTTCTTGCGATGGGATTGTCCGAAAATGAGCGCTTCTCATTTTGCCTTTGCGCAGGGCAAACAACGCATGTCCAGGGTGGTAAGGCGGCCAAATCGGCCGTCAGCGCTCGGAAGAAAAAAAAATCAAGAATGACGCCGCGACATGTGTAACTGTGATGATGTCGCATACTTTTCATTTTTAATTTTCATTTTATTCACCCTAAAGGCCCGAAGGCATTACGTGATTGGGGGAGGGGGGGGGCAAGATATATTTTTACAATCAACGCAATACAGATGATTATATACAGAGGAAAAAAAAGTGACTAACCTACAGCCTAACTCGCACAAGGAATATATATATAACGAATCTTAGACCACCATATAATAATAAATTAAATGTACAGAGAAACATAATAATCAAATCAGCATAGCTGACACACACCAGCCACAGAACCACCGATAAGTGATCGTGAAAAACGAAAGTATTTGTGAACAAGACCTTCAGTCTCCTGGTTGTCAGTGTACCTGCCCCAGTGACAATGCAGAAAACAGAGTAAAAATGCCGTCGAAAGTAATGTGTTCCTCCCGCAAACATGCAGCGTAGTCGCCCTGCAAGTTGTTTATTAAAACTGATTCAACACACAGCGTACCATTTCTTTCGCTGTTCCACATAGCACGCACGGCGGTCGTAATCCAGAAGTTGGGCATGAAGAGGCACAATGTGAAAACGTAGAGGTCGCTGAACTCCGCCTCGAAGTCCAGGGCAACAATGGCTCCCAGGAGCCACCAGAGTGTAAACGCGTGGGCGCAAACCCACCCTGCGAACCGGGGTTACGGTCTTGCTTGACGCAGAACACTACGAGACCCGCCATGCGTGGTCAAGTGGTTCTCATGGTGATCGACCACTGACCCGAAAGTCAGGAGATCGAGTTCTGGTCGCGATGACCGATTTTCGATGGCAGAGAAATAATAGACGCCCGTGCACATTGATTTAAACGTTTTCTTTACATTTCAATTTTGATTAGACCACTACAGGAGCAAATCAGTGGCACCACAATTCAGTCCGAAACACCCCTTATTAACGGACCTACGAGTTATAAACAGGCACTTTCCTCTTACTCTCCACTTTTCATCCCCAACTCTTCCTTCGAGCACTCGGTGCTGACCTCCACCTTCACGGGGCCTGTGCCACGCGTGCCACAGCCAATCAAGTCAGCAGCCACGATGACGTCAATTGGGCAGAGCATGTCGCTCTGTAAATGGGTGGTTGAAAACGTGTTTGGCCGAGTAGCAGCTGTCTGCACCGATTCCAAGCATTAAGTCGTTGTAATAAATTACCCAGCTTACGCAAAGAGCTCAAATTGGTTTTTTATGTGACCATTGGGCCCAATGTGTTCGTACAAAATTGTCAAAACCATTTTAAGGTCCCTTTAAAGAACACCAAGCGGTCAAAATTTTCGCACCCCACCACTTCGGCGTCTCTCATAATCATATTGCGGGTTTGGGACGTAAAATCCCAATAATTGTACAATTAAAATATCACAGACGTTTCATCGGTTTTTGTCTGCACACGATAGTGTTTTTTTTTTTTCAAGAATTCGTTGGACTATCCTCATTATTGAAAAAAAAAGCATGTGAAGTAATAACAAATTCTGGTATCTTATGTGTGAAAACCTCAATATGATTATGAGACACGTCGTAATGGAAGACTTCGGAAAAGAAGCTCAAACAAGTGGTGTTCTTTGACGCACAGTGGCATCGAACAGTACTCAGGTCTCTATAGTAACCACTATACTACCGCACCGGCATCATGAAACTTCTCAACTTTAACCACGGTGGTACATTGTTTTGGGGGGAACTTTTCTTTTACGTGATCTACAGATTTTTTGCGAACATTACGGTCAAGCATCGAGAAAAACACGATAATATAGAATGAATATTTACTCCGGTTAGAGAATACGTTTTTTTTTTGTTCAATAAGAACCCTGATATTTTAAAGAGAGCGTCTGTATAGCGCTTCTGTCAACGCGATTCGCGGACCTCAAAGCCAGAACGAGTGAGTAACTATAGAACGTTGAAACTCATTTCCGGCCGCAAATGTCCACGCATCCTGGGGAGAGTTAATGATTCGCGTACTATTCATAAAGAGCGTGCCGAAAAGCACGCAAGAGGCGGACAGCCTCGCGACGTAGGGTAGGAAGATGTTGGCGAGAAGCACGGACGGTTCAGAGTAGGTCAGCGCTGTGAACAGCCACTCTGGTTGGGGCCACGTGAGCACGGACACGGCGACCAGGCATGGAAGCGAGGCGAACACAAAGCAAGCCAGGCCCTTGCCCCACAGGAATGCACCGTTGCGGATGCCCTGGATCAGCATCCACTCCTGCGGCGATACGACAACGCGTCGGATGGCTCATTAGGGAGTTTTAGAATATGAGCTGCGAAAATTGGGGGGCCCCCAAAGCCGCTTGCGTACGCACGATTTGGGTCAAGCAGGAGTGAAGATTTCTCGAATAATGTCTGCAGTGCTTTGGACACTTCCCCTACTCTAAGGTCACTCTAGCCTTGGCCGGGAGCCATCATTTCAGTGGGTACTAGTAACGCTTGGCTCACGCCAAGCTTTAGGGGCAGGCTTTGAGGCTCCCATTATTATATTATAATAATGGGAGCCTCAAATATATATATATATATATATATATATATATATATATATATATATATATATATATATATATATATATATATATATATATATATATATATATTAGAGAAATTATATATCCAACGCAAAATATGGGCCCCGTACATGCGCAGTTGCCTCTACGCTATTTTTTCGGGGCCCCAAAACGATTGGGGCCACTATTCAGAAACTCCCTATTGAAGCGCACATTTCATGGTAATGTGGGGCTATACAAACGACGTTATGCACACCCCTCGTTTGCAGCACTATATATACCACAAAAAAATCCACACGGATTTCTGGTAGAGCATCAACGCCGGCGAGACATTGGTCCCGGTTTCGATCCCCTGGCCAGCCAGGACAAATTTTTGTCAGCAATGAAGATTCATTTCCGAGAAATTTTCTATGTATTTTTTGAATCTTCGCACGGCTTATGTTTCATTGTCAGTTTCGCTTTCTTAATCCTTCCGCCAACTTTTCCGCAGTACCCATTTGTATATCACCTCATAGAATTACGAAGTGCTTGTTGAAACCAATGGCTAGGCGCCCTTACATCCTTCATAAGTTGAAACTCAGTGTTGTCGTTGCGGTTGCGCTCGAATCTTAAAAAAAAAGAAAATCGGCCCCGTATCTGCATGTTAATCCGCAAATGTCGTCGAAAGACGATAGTCTTGCATGTGGAGAGAGCGAACAAAACATTAATTTGATGTTGTGCGCAAAAAAATTGGTGAATGATGTTCTGGGGGCACTGCGTTAGAGTGCCTTGAGCGTGCAGCGGAGGCGAACAAGCGCATCAAGTCACGTCACACGTGAGACATGAGCGCCATCTGGCAGTTTCCTTGGAAAACGAAGCGCGTGGCTGTAAGACGGCTGTGCGCGCCCGTCTCAGAGGTGATAAGCTGTAGAAAGCAAGGCGACGGGTAGGTGCCACCACAATCTCGTCTTAGCAAAGCGTTGGAAACACTCGCCTTTTCGTGAAAGCGTTGCATGGCCAGCGCAGCGTGACAAACGCTACGTTCCTTAAAATTTCTTATGTGTGCCTTTTCTAATAAAAGACGCACATGCAGAATATATACGTGTTGGTGTGGCGCCCCAGACAAGCGCAATAATTGTTTTTCATTTGACAATTGCACAAGTTTGAATGCTAAACCTTGAGCAACATTGGTGGGCGCTGCGGATGGGGTCGGCCGTTTCAAATACCTGGTGTGTTAGGAGTGGACAAGCAGACAAATGAACAGACAGACAGACCAAAAATTTTGCGTCGATGGTCACCAAAAAATACTCTCGTTTTTAAAAAATGTTGCCGTGAGTTTTCTTACTTTTTTTTCTTTTCCAATAGCGCCGCAGAGAGCGCGCGAACTTGATAGCAAACAAACAGGTTCTAGACTGCTTCCCGCCGCCTTAACTGCTCACATGACCTGATGCGGCTGCTGACGTCACTACCAACGCTGGGTACCGGCGTATCTAGGGAGGATGGGGGTTGACAGAAGGTATTTAATTGTGCACGCATGTGCAAAGTTTGCGTACATACACGCACGCATGCATATAAACGTGCGAACACGTATAAAGATAACTCCCCACCTCCACCCCCCTCCACCACGAAAGCTTTTGGCTATTCCCCTGACGCTATAGGGGTACCACGAACGACCCGTAACAAAACACGGCATTGTTTTTTGATAATGTGCCGCTCTAGACCCGTGGCGCAGCCGCATTTAGCACTGTTGATCGTGATATCATTTTGAACTCGATGAACGTACTTATCGAAATGCTAAGAGAGCACTCTAAAAAAATATCGAGTAGAAAGGGTGTATTTTTGTCCCACAACAATAATCGTCATCAGGCTTGCGTGCGCTTCCTTTCTTGAACACTCGGCGCTGGCCACTTTCCTATCGAGAATGCAACGTAACCCTGATAATGGCATGTCGATCGCGACCGGAGTGTACCGGGTGCGGGGTGATAGCGTAAGGATGGAACGCAATATAGATGACGATTATGGTTGTGGGACAAAAATACACCCGTTTTACTCGCTCTTCTTTTTTTTTTAGGGTGAGCGAGACAGCGACGAAGCAGCAGGCGTTACTCTTTACTGTTGCCCATTGCAGATCTGCATGCATACTTCTCAAGACGTCACTACGACTGTGCGGGCAGCGATTTCGACGGACATGTGGGACAGGTGGTACAGCAAGACAGCGCACGACTACAAGATAGGGCAGCAGCGCACAGGCTTGGTTTATCGTGTCCCGACTGCGCGACAGAGCACGTGAACGCCACCCGGCTGTAAAGCTACTACTGTTTCATGGACGCACCATTTTGGCAGTGGTGACAGTGACGACGTTCATCAGTAAAGATCTTGACGACGCTAACCTGAGGTTTGATGCTACTTTGACGGAGAACATTTTTCTAAAGAAAGAAAATGAAGCACTCCGGCAAGAAGTCCGATCGTTAGAGAAGGATGTGATAGATTGTCAGACTAGTCTGGTGAAAACCGAGCAATACTTGCGCAACAAAAAACTCGAGATCAAAGGTATTGCGGAACCCTGATTGGGACCCCACCGTGGTGGTCTAGTGGCTAAGATACTCGGCTGCTGACCCGCAGGTCGCGGGTTCGCTGGTTTTATCACTTAGCCAGAAGCGTATGCACAGTTGTTTACACAGAAGCGGCTATCTCGTCACACTGAGATCGTTCAAAAAATAACATTGGTCACACAAAAAAAAACGCATTGGCAATAATAATTCACCGGTCTTTGAGATATCTTACCGGCTCGCCCAAACGTCTCCCAATTCATACAAAACACATCTCAACCTTGTGCGAGTGCTCTTATCGTGTCTTTCAAATATGATGACGATACATTCCAATAAAGAAAATGGAGTTTTTGGGGAGCGTCCCTGTCACGTTTCCTTTCTTAAAAACCCTGCGCTGGTCACTTTCCTCTCAAGAGTGCTTGGTCGCACTGATAACGCGCGAGCCATTCGTGACCGTGACCTACCGGAACCGTGAAACCATGGTTGACAACGCGAGGATACTCGAGTAGCTGGAACACTCCCCAAATACTCAATTTTTTTTAGTGCTGTCATTGAATATTCGATCTTCCCTGACACTTCTGCCTTAATTTGATGTATGATACACAGAATTAAGTTAGGTTATGTTGGTACATGTTAGGTTAGGTGCCCGCCCACGCACCCTTTTATCATTGATTTTCTCCTCGATGAAGCGATACAGGTAGTTGAGACAAAGTGGCAGGAAGCCGATCTCGAAGAACAACATGGCGAACCAAGGGTAGAGCGGCTGACATGCACCCACGTCCGTCTCCATCGCCGGCAGTGGGAAACGCTTCATGCGCACCTGGTGGAAAGAGCAGAAACAGATAGCTTTGCACACCACAGGTGGTTTACGTAACAGTGCAGTTGGTTATATTGCGGCAAAATACTGCTGCTCTTTCGTGTGCCATTGTTCCCTATACCACGACTGTTTTCTCGGTCTGAATATTCTGCCGCGTTATTTATTTATTTTTTAATTTAGCACTGCCTTGTCACTATATTTTTGTAATTTATGCTTTGTTTGCATGCTCGAGATATGTGCGTTTTCATTTTGTTGTCATTTCCTTATGTGCAACGTACGCTCCATTTTTTAAATGCTACCATGAACTGAATTTTTGTATTTCTTATTCTGGCTATTTGTATTGCTTTCTCGTTTGGGTTTATTTCTAACTGTTCTGTAAGCAGGTAAATACTGTTTACATTTTCTAGCTCACAAGTCTCGGTTTCATGTTATTATTCAACGCCCTCTTTACGCAATGCTCTCCCTGTGTTGTTTAAGAGACTTTCGAACAAATTTTCTAAATAAATAAATAAAAAACGTGACATTGTTCATGTGGGAGGTTGATTGGCGGATGTTCTGCAAACCAACCTCCCACAGCTGCTGATGATTATGATTATGATGATGCTGGTATATGAGAGTTGAAAGATGTAATCTGCTTGGCTACATTTTCGCGATTGAAAATATTACATGCCTTTATCACGGGTGGCTTCGGCACTATTTTCCTCGTTTCCGCGTACAGGTCCAAGTGGGCTCGATTAAGTCGGCATTGAACAGGCCACAGAGTCCCTGTAACAAAGTTGTCTTATCGTCACGAACCTCACGCGAAAACCTATCTGGAAGGAAAACAGATGGTCTGTGAGCGGCTTTAGCCCGCCGACAATTTTCGTCCGCTTCATATCTCGCAGAACATTTTTTATTGTACTGAACAAAGGCGCCGCGATACGCATATCTGCACATCATTCACGCGTGAAAGTGTCTAAATATATGTGCAAGCTACAAATACTGGCAAAATACGTCAGGCATAACGCAGCATTGATTTTCGGCCATTGAAGTGCCAACTGTTGGCGCAGTACATCAGCTCAGAGGTGGACTTGCAACGTTTCGGGTTGCATGTTGATAACGCGTGTTCGCGGTTATGTTGACAAATAAAAAAAAAAAAGATCTGATGTAATCTTAATCGCTTCACCATGCTCAAACAATGCGTAAATCTTTTTTTTTATGATTACCCCCTTTTTAATGGCTTTGGTTAGGAATAATTGTGGTATGGATGCTCTCCCATCTCCAACAAACATGCCCAATATTTTCTGCCCTATTTCCCCACGCGTTCTCCAAGTGATGATCAAAGAATAAAAAGAAGAAAGGTCTTCCTGGAAATCTGCATTCTCGCGCAACCCTACGTTTGTGTATAGCGCATTTTTTTCTACCTTCCTTCTTTATTATATAAACCTGTATATACTCATCTATCCTGTTGTCTGCTTCACTTCCACCCCGTAAACACATTCTGCACGACTGCAATCTACACTGCAACACGACCTTCCATTTCGCCAACGTGCGGCTCTCCGCCAGGGGGCCTTTAGTGAGACCTGTAGGGCAGTGACAGAATGGTTGACGCGTACTCTCGAGCATTTCCTCCAAGTTCTCGTCGATGGCTCGTGGTCCGGGGCACCGGTAGCTGAATCGCTGGGGAGGCAGAGACTCTTCAAGCAGCAGCGTGTAGTTGAGCTCCCCAGGAGCGTTCAGTGCCTCAGGGTCACCGCCAGCCTTTTCCATGCCGTCAAACAGCACTGCTACGGCTGCGCCAAGTGTGCCGGACCTCGCTTCCTTGAGAACGTGATTCTCGTCGTCGAAGCCCACCAGCTCTGCGCGCATGCAAAGAAGAAGCCCGCCATGCTCATTGTTCTTGAGAGTGATCATATGGGCGGTCATGTGTGCGCGTATATTTTTAGTGCTACATGACCGATAATAGGCTGTTCTTTGTAATTTAGTTCCGCGGAAACCCGCAAGGTGGTGGAAGTGACGGAACCCTTTCGCCACCTTGCGGGTTTTCCGCAGAACTCTGTCGCATTACTTGTGTCCACGTGCTTCGAGTTGTCTATTCTATTTCGAGTTTGCCCTCGTGCTGTCAACTGCTAGCTACTTGGTTAGCTCAGTTAATAGAGCAACCTCCTCACTAAGGTGTTAGTCTCGGGTTCGAACTCCGGATGAGGACGAATTTTTCGGCATATAAGAAGATTTTCTTTCCGAGGAATCCGTATGAATTTTTTGGTGGCTTCGTGCTACGAACGGGCCCCGCCGCGGTGGTCTAGTGGCTAAGGTACTCGGCTGCTGACCCGCAGGTCGCGGGATCAAATCCCGGCTGTGGCTGCTGCATTTCCGATGGAGGCGGAAATGTTGTAGGCCCGTGTGCTCAGATTTGGGTGCACGTTAAAGAACCCCAGGTGGTCGAAAATTCCGGAGCCCTCCACTACGGCGTCTCTCATAATCATATGTTGGTTTTGGGACGTTAAACCCCACAAATCAATGGTGCCTACGAACGGGTGGTAGTCTTCTTTCTCTTTCTTAATACGCTGCTAAATCAGTATGACATGTGAACTTTGTGTCCTTCATTCATTCGTTTGTTGCGGAACGCCGGCCTTCAATAAGTAGCACCGCCAGAAAGACTACCAAACAATGCCTTCAAAGGGGCCCTGCAACAGTTTTTGATGGTCAGAAAACGCTGCCGTTCGGTAGTGGATGCTCCCGACAACGCGCGAGTCTAATATTGTAGTACAGCACGTCACCGGGAATTCACAATGAGTTATCAAAGTTAGCTAAAAATTGCTTTCTCTTCTGTCGGGAAATGACGGAAGACGCTCAAAAATGACTTGTATAAGTTCATTGCAACAGGATGGAAAGGGGGGTAGTTGGTCACTTCATAATTGTTCAGCGAACTGGGAGAGGGGGAGGAACACCCACACGAAGCAAAGAGGAGGCACACAGCACGAGCGCTGTGTGTTGTGTGCCTCGTCTTTGCTTCGTGTGTGTGCGTGTTCTTCCCACGCACCCAGTTCGCTGAATTTGTAGAAAGCCCATCTATCAGCCATTGGAGGATAAAGATGGCGTGTTCAGTCGTTACAGAGATCACCGCGGGAGGCCGCGACTTGTCCACGCGTGCACGCGCGATGACACGGAAAAAGCCGCGCATTCGAAGAAAGAACAAAAAAGGTGCTCAAGGTCACGAGGCGCGCGTGACGTCTTTCTTTACCCCTGCCATCCCTCCCTGCATACGAGAGAACGCAATCGCAGCATGGGACAAATCTTTGTAACTACGCTCGTAATGGACGGATTCTTAAATTTTTTCGGGCGTTGGATTCATAAGAAAATAAGGCCTTCGAGTGAATTCATTCCATGGTTACTTTAAAAAATAATGTTTCAGGGCCCCTTTGGCGGCAATGGAACACAAAACAGGACATGACAGTGAAAGTGTTGCACGCACTTGGCACTAGCTGCGGAGACAGTCGCGCATTCCACATGGTGAATTCTTCTTCGTCGTCTACACATCTCCGACATAGTTCATTCATTCACTCGTGCGTACACTCGTTTGTATGACACTCATTACGTCTGCAAGAGCAAGCGGAATTGAGTGTGGAGAAGGGATGTAGGCAGAAATTGTTTTCGAGGTTTGAAGTTTGAAGTTTGTTAATAACAAAGTAGCAATACAAAAAAAGAAAGAAGTTTTGCATACTAAGTCCTCCCACAGTCTTCGGACTGTGGGAAGACCCGCGATAAATAAAGGCATAAAAAATACAAGGGTAAATGGCAAGACAATGTAGTATTAACAGAACAATGTTATAAAACAACTGAAGAAAATAACGAAGCGATAAAACAGTAATAAATACAACTACAATACAATACAATTGCTAAATCGGAAACCTATAAGCTAGGGGGGTAGAAGATATAATTCCAAAGCTTTTAGATGCGGAGCATCTAATACTCGAGGCTTGTAGTGCGGCGCCGTCCGCAAGCTTCCTCCTCCTTCTTCCACCATCTGTGCATCCCTTCCTCCTCTACACACCGCGCGCGCTTCACTCCTCCACCATCTGTGCACCCTTCCTCCTCTACACACCGCGTGCGCTTCTCCTCTTCACGAACATTCGCTAGCTGTATAATGTAGCGCGCATGCGCCGTCACGCTTCGAGAAAATCGGCAGCTGACGCGCGCGCATGCGCCGTCGCTCTTCGAGAACATCGGCAGCTGACGCGCGCGCATGCGCCGTTGCGCTTCTCCCCCTTCTCGAACATTCGACAGCTGACAGTGCATGCGCCGTCGCGCTGTATATATACTCAAGGTCGGTGCTCGCTCGCTCAGTTACCGCTCGTCGGTTGATTTGTACGGCGCGTCGACGTCCGAGGTCGCAATGATCGACGTCCCTTCGACCAGCGCCGGCCAAAGTGTTGGCGGAACCGCAACCAAGTCGTCGTCCGAAGACAAGGCAGCGCGGAGAAGAGCTCGCGACGCCGAACGTAAACGTCGGCGTCGAGCGGAAGATGCTCAACTTAGAGAACGTGAAGCCGCTGAGAGACGTCAGCGTCGAGCAGCAGCACCGGATTCGGCCGTTTTGAAACGTAAGCGTCGACAAGAGGACCCGGACTTTCGAAAACGGGAAGCCGAGTGCAAGCGTCGGCGACGAGAGGCCGATCCCGATGCTGCCCGCGAGCGCAAGCGCGCGAGGTAGCGGCGTGGCGCGCCAAGCAGTATGCCACGCCCAATTAACACCCCGTTAACCAATTATATGCTCCGCATCCTCCTCAGTGTTCCCCCGAGGGAAGCTGCGGGCAATTTTTTTTTGAATGTATACAGGTTACCTGAAGACTTTGTATTTGGTGGAATAGAGTTTCATAGTGAAATGGCTGTGAATGACAATGACTTTATGCCATAATTAGTGCAAACTCGGGGTAGTAGTAAATTTCGTACTAATTCGAAGCGAGTGCAGATAGTGTTTATTAGTAACTCACAGTTGCTGAGGTCGAAGGGTAGCCGACGGTTAATAATATTGTGACGAAGGAACGCGTTTATTTACAGGAAAATGGTTGAGATCGGTACAGCTCAGAGCCAGAAAACGGCGACCGAGCTGCTCGTGAGCCAGACCGCTTCTACCTCTTCCTCTTCATGCGCCCATCGAGGTGTGTCATTTCCCCCGTTCGCAGACGATGCCCACTGGGCGAGTCAATAGGAAGGTTGGTGGTGATATGGCTTGAGGCGCGCGACGTGTGTCAGCTGTGTCTTGCTAGAGCGCCGACCATTGCTTGTGACGCCGGAGATGACGTATGTGACGTCACTGAGACGGTCAATGACTACAAATGGTCCGGAGTAGTGGGCCAGAAACTTTTGGCATAAACCACGTTTGCGGACAGGTGTCCACAACCACACCAGGTCACCCTTTGTGTAGGCAACGGAGTGATGGTGGGCGTCGTACCGGGTCTTGGAGCGCTGTTGAGATGCAATGGTTCGAAGGCGTGCGACGCGACGGGCTTCTTCAGCGCGGCATAGTGACTCGGCAACCGATGTTTCCACATCTAACGTAAAAGGCAGAATGGTGTCGAGGCAACTGCGAGGGGAGCGGGCGTAGAGCAGGAAAAAGGGCGCGTACCCTGTTGTCTCGTGTTTCGCGGTGTTGTAGGCGTATGTGATATAGGGCAGTACTTCGTCCCAGTTTTTGTGCTTGGCATCAACATAAATTGACAACATGTTCGTTAGCGTCCTGTTGGTCCGCTCTACGAGGCCATTCGTCTGGGGGTGATACGGGGTTGCGTGGCGGAATTGGCTGGCAGACAGGCGTAGGATCTCTTCAACGACGTCAGCGACGAACTGACGTCCCCGGTCGCTAATGACGACTCGTGGAGGGCCATGACGGAGAATGATATGCCGAAGCATAAACTGCGACACGTGAAAGGCTGTTGCAGTAGGTATAGCCGCAGTTTCTGCGTAGCGCGTCAGGTGGTCGACGCACACGATGACCCATCGATTGGCACTGGCTGACCGCGGAAACGGACCTAGAAGGTCGACACCAACAATCTCGAAGGGAGATCTAGGAGGTGGTACGGGATGGAGAGGTCCGGGTGATGTAGTCGTGGGACGCTTGTGACGTTGACATTGTTCGCAACCCGCTACGTATTTTTCTGTGTCGCGTCGCATCTTGGGCCAGTAAAACCTTTGCTGGATGCGATGAAACGTTCTGGCGAAGCCCATGTGCCCACTGGTTGCGTTGTCATGGCAGAACCGAAAAATTTGGGGACGTAGAGCGCGTGGAACTACCAGAAGCAGACGGGCGCCTTGGCCAGAATAATTCTTCTTGTAAAGGACGGCGTCATGGACTACAAAAGAGCTTGAACTGGCCGGGTCATTCGCGGAGGCAAACAGGTTATCTAAGCAATGATCCTCGTGCTGTGCTGTCCGGAAAGCCGCGATGTCAGGAAAATGAGAGTCAATAGCTGTGATAAAATCGTCAAAATTATCAGCTTCACACTCGGTCGTTGGTAGAGGAAGCCGTGACAGGCAGTCAGCGTCTGCGTGGCGATTACCGCTCTTGTAGCGGACCGTGAAGTCAAATTCTTGTAACCGTATGGCCCATCGCGCAAGTCGACCAGATGGATCACGTAGGCTCACCAACCAGCAAAGAGAGTGATGATCGGTGATGACTGAGAAACGACGACCGTAGATGTAGGGGCGAAACTTGTGTACGGCGAAAACGACGGCGAGGCACTCCAATTCGGTAACCGTATAATTACGCTCTGCCTTGCTCAGGGACCGGCTTGCATAGGCGACGACGTGTTCAGCATTGTTGTGTCGTTGAATAAGCACCGCGCCGAGACCAACTCCACTGGCATCGGTGTGGATTTCCGTGGAAGCAGAGGGATCGAAGTGGCATAGTATTGGCCCGGAAGTGAGAGCGAACTTTAGTTGCTTAAACGCTGACTCACAATTTGGTGTCCAGTGGAAAGGGACGTCCTTGCGCAGCAAGTCAGTCAGTGGCTGGGCCTTTTCAGCAAAATTAGGTACAAAGCGGCGAAAATAAGAGCATAGGCCCAGAAAGCTTCGTAGCTCGCGGATAGACTGTGGCTGCTTAAACTTGCTGACGGCGTCCACTTTCTGCGGGTCCGGCCTAACACCAGCTTTGTCCACAAGGTGTCCTAAAACCAGTGTTTGCCGTTCACCGAAACGACATTTTTTTGAGTTCAGTGTCAAGGCGGCTTTCTCCAAACATGTTAGAACAACGTCAAGGCGATGATTATGTTCTTCAAAAGTTCGTCCAAAAATAACCACATCGTCCAGGTAACATAAACAAATTTCCCATTTAAGGCCTCTCAAGACGGTATCCATATAGCGTTCAAATGTTGCCGGAGCATTACACAAGCCGAACGGCATAACATTAAATTCAAATAGACCGTCTGGCGTTACAAAAGCCGTCTTCTCTTTATCAACTGGATCCATGGGAATCTGCCAATACCCGGATCGCAAGTCTACCGAAGAAAAGTAGGAAGCTGAATGAAGGCAGTCAATTACGTCATCAATGCGGGGGAGGGGGTACACGTCCTTCTTGGTTATAGAATTGAGACGCCGATAATCAACACAGAACCTCCAGGACCCGTCTTTTTTCTTTACCAAAATAACAGGTGCAGCCCACGGACTTGACGATTCTTGAATTACACCAGTGGCTAGCATCTCGCCAACTTGTTCAGCAATAACTTTGCGTTCGGACACGGACACGCGATAGGGCTTTTGTCGGAGAGGATGAGCAGAGCCAGTATCGATCTTGTGACGAGCGCGCGTGGTCGGTATCTGAGCCCTAGGCACCGTCCGTGCAAAATCAAATACTTTAGCATGTCTCGCCAGCAGTGCAACCAGGTCTTTGCGCTTCTGTGAGGAAATGGACTTGCTAACCATTTTTGAAAATTCAGATTCCATACCAGAAGTTTCCGGACCCGCCCTTTCAAGATCGCTTAAAGCTCCGATGCAGGTGCTGCTCTGCTTTTCGAACAGGGCAAGGCGCATACCAGCCGGTAGTACAACCGACTCGGGTGAGCTGTTTATCACCCATAATTGAGCCGTCTCGTCTGCGAGAGATACAATGCACCGTGGTACAAAGATGTTTTTCTTGAGACAAGCTACAGGCAATGGCTCAATCACTATGTCACGTGAATTCAAACTCGAGTTGGTTTCCGAAGTGGTCACTTGTACGCTGGCCGTGGACCACGCTGGCAGAAGTACATCTTTAGCTACAGTGAGGTTACCTTTCTCACAATCAGGCTGCTGGGCGAGAGTAGACAACAGAACCTCACCTGCTCCACAATCCACGGTCGCACGACACTCTCGCAAAAAGTCTATGCCAAGTATAACGTCATGCGTTGATTGAGCCAGTACTGTGAATTCCGCCTTGAACGTTTTACCGGCAACACTAACAGACGCAGTGCAGACGCCGACAGGACGCAAGAATGCGCCGCTCACTGCCCGAAATGTGGCAGGTTTGTCCCAGTGAAACATAACCTTACGGCCCAGTCGTTGCTTAAAAACTAAACTCATCACGGAAACACTTGCGCCAGTGTCTATCAATGCCATCGTGGGAACGTCGTCAACAAGTACCTGAACCTTATTCTGAAGCATAGAAACTGGTGGAGGCATTCTTTGATGAAAATCGGTACGTCCAGCGACCTCACCTCCGTCGGCCGCGCTGGCTAGTTTCCCGGTGGCGGAGACGACATTCGTGACCGGCGCCGTGGAGATGGTGACCGAGGTGGACGGGTGGTGGGCGGCGTTAAGCTGCGCACAGATCCGGGCGAATCACTCCGGTTGATCGGCTGGTAGGCGTGCCGCTCGTCAGTTGGGTTGGGGGGCCAGTAGGTGTAGTCAGGCCGTTGGCTTCGTTGTGCAAACGTCGCGGATCTCTGAGGGAATGTCGAACGTGGATTACGTCGCATTGGGCAAAATCGGGCGATATGTCCACGAACACCGCACTGGTAGCAGACGGGCCGTTCACGGGGCATAGGGAACGTCGCTGGATGTTGAGGGTACGCGGCGCTCTGTTCCCACTGAGACGTAAAAGGAGGTGGATGGCTGTTGTAGCCGTAACGACTGTGGGGAGCATGAGGCGGCTCTACATAAGAAGACGCCGGTGGTGGAGCCCTTAGCTGAGGGCCGCGGTTGGAATAGCTGCGCTCCTCGAAACTCGTAGCATTGATACTTGTGGACGGTGTATCGCACGGTGGTTCTCGGGCGTTCAAGGGCGCGTAAAGGTGACGACGAAGTTCCTCACGTACAATGAGGCGAATCGTTGACGAAAGGTGGGTAGGCACGGAGTCTTGGCACACATCGACAGTGGCGACGGTCGTAACATTGGCAAGGCGTCCGAACTTCGTAGTGATGCGGCGAGTCTTCAGGGCCTCAAACGTTCGGCAGTGCCCAATCACATCGGCCACAGACTCAAGACTCTCCTTGCCGATAAGGAAGTGGTAGACGTCTTCCGCAATTCCTTTGAGAATGTGGCCCACCTTGTCCTCTTCCGTCATGTTGGTGTCCACACATTTGCACAGTTTCAGTACCTCCTCAATGTAGGTTCTGCATGTCTCACCACAAGCTTGAGCTCTCTGCGACAACATTTGCTCTGCACGTTTCTTCTTCGTCGCAGGGTCGCCAAAGCACTTCTTGATCTCCTCCATAAACTGGTCCCATGTTGTCAAGGTGTCTTCGTGATTCTCGAACCACACTAAAGCACTGCCATCGAGAAATAGACCCACGTGGGACAACTGGCTGGCCGCATTCCAGCCATTGGCTCGGCTCACCCGTTGATAGTGGCTGAGCCATTCTTCAACGTCATCGCCAGGTTTTCCTGTAAATGTGCGTGGCTCTCGGTAGTGGAAAGACGGCGCCCTCGCGACCGGCTGCTGGATGTCTCCGTCCAAGTTCATATCTTGAGGTAGTGGTGGCAAGCCCGCTAGTCGACGGCTGCGGCGAAGCTCGTGCTCTTGCGGTTCCGTCGTTAGTAGACGGCTGCTCTCCGGTCTCGCTTGACAGTAGCTGGCTTACCCAGCACCTTCCACCACAACTGTGACGAAGGAACGCGTTTATTTACAGGAAAATGGTTGAGATCGGTACAGCTCAGAGCCAGAAAACGGCGACCGAGCTGCTCGTGAGCCAGACCGCTTCTACCTCTTCCTCTTCATGCGCCCATCGAGGTGTGTCAATATTGAAAACAAACCAGTACAATGAAATTCAAATAACTTATAATACTTAAAATATGTTGTCTAAGTAATGAAATGGCGTTCGAACGACGAGGGCTAAAAATGATAATGCGGATGGCTTGGTTCTGTATGTGTTGTACAGATGAGATGTACGAGTGATAGGTGTTCGCCCAGGTAGTTATGCCATAATTAAAATGACCATGAATAAATTAGCTGTAGAGTGATGATAATGCATTCGGGGAGAAGTATGGCCCAGCTTTAATTATTTCGTGAATACCAAAAGCAGTCTAACAAGTGTAGACCAAAATTTAGTGTTATGTCTAAACGTACACCGAAAAAGGAAACAGTATCACTAGCATAGATAGTATTAGGACCCATATTTATAGCAGCAGGAGTTAACAAATGTTTTTGAGAAGATCGGAAAACCATGAACTCGGGTGTTATAGTTAGGTCATTATTGTTACACCATAAAACTACGTCACTGAGTACAGAGTTTAGTTTCGATATTAAAAATGAAACTGAATTGGCCTTACATGATACTGTGGTATCGTCAGCGTACAAAGCGCAATGTACAGACGATATAACATCAAGTAGATCATTAATATAAATAATAAATAGGAGGGCACCAAGAGTGGACCCCTGTGGAATACTCGAATTAGTAAACTTTGTGTGTAGAGTAAGAGCCACCTGTAAAGACCACATTTTTTCTCTTTAACAGGTAACGTTTCAGTAAGTTTAAAAGTGGTCCAGCGACACCATAAGATTCTAACTTATTGAAAAGAATGGAATGATTGAGCGTGTCAAAGGCTTCATATATATAAAAAAAAGACTGAACCTGAGAAGTAACCGCTATCGATGGAATGTTTGACGAATCCTGTTCACGTTTTCTGTTTTGTTTCAGAAATGGCTCCAATCCGTGCGCTCGTGGCTTTTTTGAGAGTTCCTTGGCTGTTTTCCCCCGAGTATGTGGCCCAGCTCAACGTCGTCTCAAACCTTACGGGACTCTTATTCGTGTTCGTTTCGCCACATCACGTCGTGGCAAATATTCTGAACCAGGATACCCTGGTCGCGTTTGCGGAACTACTTCCTTCTGTGGAGACTCAAGAAGTGGTCCAGTCTCTGGCCGAACCCATCGTGGACGTTTTCATCACCCTGGGGTCAGCTGACGTCACCGCTTTCGTGGGTCGTGCTGCTGTGCCACTCGCCTTAAATTGGATCGGCGCGCTGTGTGCTCCACAACACGCGCACGCGGTTCGCCGCCTTTTGACGTGGCTAATTTCTACGCTAGCGCAGCAAGCAGCTGCAGATGACCTGCCCGGCCAGGATGCGGCCTGAAAGGGGGGGGGGGGGGGGGAGCGGCGCAGGACGGTTGTAGGCAGATTTGGTTGTGTCATTTCGCACTCTGTATGACATGAGAAAAGAAACTAAAAATAAAAAAATTATAAGGGGGGGGGGGGCACGGGCTTGGTGTGTAGACGTGGACCATATGATTACTTTCGCAAGCTACCCGTTAGTTACAAGGAGAACAAACTCTATTTAAATAAAACTGAAGGGAAAATGTAATAGAAAAACAAAACTTTACGAATGTAGCAATAAAAAAGCAAACTCAAGGTCCTTCTGATATCTTCCTATCTTCTTCTTCTTATCTTGTCTTCTTCTTATCTTGTCTTCTTCTTATCTTGTCTTCTTCTTATCTTGTCTTCTTCTTATCTTGTCTTCTTTTTATCTTGTCTTCTTTTTATCTTGTCTTCTTTTTATCTTGTCTTCTTTTTATCTGGTCTTCTTCTTATCTTGTCTTCTCCTTATCTTGTCTTCTTCTTATCTTGTCTTCTTCTTATCTTGTCTTCTTCTTATCTTGTCTTCTTCTTATCTTGTCTTCTTCTTATCTTGTCTTCTTATCTTATCTTCTTCATCTTATCTTCTGACAAGGTCCTTGTTAGCTCATGAGCGTGTTCACTCGATCGGATACCAGATGAAACGGCACAATTATTGCTGCGTTTTGATGCGTTGCGATTCTAGCTGCGTGTTGCTGTATGTGCGACTTCCCTCGCAGACGCGTGCACGCACGCGCGCAAAACTCCCACAAACACGCAAACACGCATACATGCATACACACACACAGACACTACTAGAGCACAAGAGGCATCCTTACTGCACACTATTGAACAAGTCACGTGCGTTCTCACCCTTGGCAGCCGCGAGCTCCGGGAATGCCCTGATCAGCACCTCCCGAGCGTAAGGACTTGTCCTCGGCGCGAAGGCAAGCCTGCGTCCCTTGTAGGGAACGTCGCAGGGGTCTCGGCGTGGTCCAGCTGCTCCGGCATCTAGTCGCACCCTCCTGGTGTCCGGGAGGGCAGCCGACGAGAACCAGAACAGAGACAGTAGAAAAACCGGTGCGCTCAGCTCTAGCATGCTGACCAACAGGTGCCGGCGGACGCGGTACACCACCAGGTCCCTCCATACCACCAGGGCCACTTGCACAACCTGTAACGGGTGTGCAAGACAAAACAAAACCCTCATCACCATTACTATCTCTTTCCACGCATTCCCACACGCACACTTGAGTGATAGATCTCTCGAACAAAAAAAAAAATTCTCCTACAGGTCAAGATTCATGACGTCTTTCACAGTGGTACTGTTTTAACGGCGATCGGCGGCTGAACCAAGGTCGCGGGTTCGATTCCAGTCACGGCGGTCGCATATCGATGGAAGCCAAAATGACAGAGGCCCGTATATCATGCGATGTCAGTGCCCATTAAACACCAAATAGTCCATAGTAGAGTGAGTAGAGGGACGTAGTTAGAGAAAAAGCGCTAGGTCCTTGCCAGCTTTCTTTTTACGTCACCGTCAAGTAGCGCTTACTCACTCTATCATACCCACGCTAACATATTCGCCCGTCAACGTAATTTAACCGGATGCTCACGAAATTTCCGGAGCCATTATCTTAGGCGTGCCTCATGATGATTTTGCATTTCCGTTGGAGGCGGAAATGTTGTAGGCCCGTGTACTCAGATTTGGGTGCACGTTAAAGAACCCCAGGTGGTCAAAATTTCCGGAACCCTGCACTACGGCGTCTCTCATACTCAAATAGTGGTTTTGGGACGTTAAACCCCACATATCAATCAATCCTCATGATGATGTTGTGGTTTTGGCACGTAAAAGTCAGACAAATTATGGGGGGTGAAGCACCTGAGGGTCCAGGCTTGTCAGTGTGTCATGTAGTCACAGTATGTCGTGTAGTCGCGGCAGGCCCAGAAAAGAGAGGGCTAGCCTCTCCCCCATCCCGAAATCCGGATGAAGCGGGGTGTTTAGGCGATAATTAATAATGAAAATAGGTCAAGGCCTCCACTAAGTGCCTCCACCTCCACTCACCCCGAAAAAAAAATCCTGTCTACGGGCCGGAGTCATGTATTCATGTCGTATGTCACGTCAAGGCTCATCATAAACGGCGAAAGAAGGGGCTGGGTCGTAGTGAAGAAGAACGTTACCACCAGTGTTGGTTTTGCGGCGTCGCGCGTCGCAAACTCGTACGACGAGGCTTTGCGGCGTCGGCGTCTCATGTAGTCTTGATATGCATGTAGTCCCGGTGTGTCACGTGGTCACGGTTCACTATAAAAAACGGCTACGTGCCACAGAAATTTGGCAAATCCACCATACCTGCCACTACTCCACTGGAAATGACTAAGGCGACAGTAAGCTCGACAGATAGCTGACGACGTTCCTGCAGCGGGAACATTCTTCTTTATAGACGCCGCAGGGAATATAAACTGGGCATGTAGAAGAAAAAAGCCCAAGGGGCTTTTTTTTTTCTACGTGCCCAGTTTGTAGAAAAAAAAAAGACCAAGGGGCTAAGCTGAAGAAGCGTGGGATGCAATAACTCTGGTGTGCCACAGGACAGAGAGACGGAACAGAGAGAAAGAGAAGTAATAATAGAAAAAGGAAGAACATGCGACATATTTTTGGCACAAAAAGAGTAAGTGAAGGATTCTAGGGCAGAAAAGCAATACGGTGCCTAGGACCAGCGCTAAAAATAAACTATTACGGAAAAGACCACAGACAGTAGAACCCTTAAGCGCATTCGTGTCGCCCCTGCGTCGCAAAAACAGCATCAAATCAAAAGGACTGCACTTCAGGGAATAAATAGATGTTACATTAAGAACAAGGACACGGAGTGAATTACAGCTACACGTTTATCTATTCATTCGCTAATTAAGTCCTTTCGACTTGATACTCGATTATCGACGCAGCGGCGATATACTATAATGATTCTGCGGTCTTAAAGTTGATGTTTAGCGCTCGCCCAGTGCACTGCGTTTCTTCTCTTCCCTGAGTTCCTTCCCTTTCTAATTCTGCACCCATGTTTATCGTGATCATCAGCCTGGCTACGTCCACTGCAGGGCAAAGGCCTCTTTCATGACCCGCCAATCAACTCGGTCTTGTGCTTTCTGCTGCCATATTGTATATACCTGCGAACTTTTTAATCTCATCAACCCATCTAACTTTGTCTCCCCCTCGTGTGGTTGCCTTCTCTGAGAATTTAGTCAGTTACCCTTAATGACCAGCGGTTACCCTGTCTACGTGCGTGCCCGGCCCATGTCTATTTATTCTTCTTGATCCCATCTATGATATGCACCCACTCTGCCCCATGTTATAGACGACAAACTCGCCTAACATGACGTTTTATACACAAACGATTCTTGGTGAAAACATTCCTTTTATAGTAGCCATGTATCGTATAGGCAATAGTATAGTATAGTACAGCAACGAGCGGAAAGAGAGGTGAGAGGGTAGAAGCCTAGCAAATACAGGACGTGCTAGAGCCTAGGTGCCCACAAGCTACAGTGTAGCTATGTTGTGGTCACGGTGAAATAAATACAATTTCTTGCACTATGGATGTGGCCCAGCCTTGCGCAACGTAGTGCGAGTTAATAAGTTCCATAGCTAACAAGAGCCTAAGCAAGTCTAAGGCGGGAAAACGGATGCGGGAGAATAGGGTTGGATAATTCGTTAACGCATATACATATACACATGTCGGTGCTGTAAGACATTTGAAAACGTAAAACGTACAGTCGCGCGCATTATAAAGGTTATCGCACGAGCGCCGACTCGCCTAGCGACCCGGGGACCTATAGCGGCACGTTTAAGAACTGTGAACATCAAGAATTCGTATTCTTCTCTCCCTCGTTGACTGTTTCATGCTACAACAACCACCCCTACTACGAACTCTACACCCTCTCTCTCTGTTTGAGCCTTCCAGTCATTGCGATCAAGTGTATTTTTCGCGGGCTCTTATTTGCTCAAACGATTACAAAATTTATGGGGGAAAAAATGTCTAAGCTGGTGCGTGGCACTGCTTAGTTTAATGAGATTCCCAAAACGGGAGTGATCACAGCTTAAGGAACAGCAAAAAAAAAATCGCAGCATATCTACGGAGTGCATGATGAGTTGGGCGAAGCGTCTGTCCGTCCGTTCGTTCGTTCTTGCTTCCATCCGTCCGTCTGTGCGTCCATTCGTGCGCCTGTCCCTGCGTTCATCCGTGCGTCCATCTATCCATCTATCCATTCATGCGTCCATCCGTCCATCTAGTGAACACTCCAAGTACCGCCATCTCGCATCCTTTCATAATATATTCAGCATATGGAAGTACCGCCATCCAGCGGATATTCCAAGGACTAACCGAGAGGTGGCACTCGCGCACTTTTTTACGGCTAGCGCTTCGTGTCTACTTCCCACCTTTAACCGCCTCTAGTGCATGGCTATATACTAGTTGACTATATTCATGGCACTGCGGCCCAACCCTCGCTAAACCTTGCTAAAACCAAGGAGGTTACGCCCTCTAGTCCGGCCGTGGAGGTGGCTATACCTAGTACTACTACTACGATGACGACTACTACTACTACATACATCGGGGACGCACGAGCCGTGGCGTAGGGATCTTCGCCCCCAAAAAGTGAGTGAAGCTTGCGTGTACCAATCTCTCCCCGAAGGAGTATTCTGGGATGTGGCGCTGTTGTAGTTCTTGGTCGACACTCGCGCGATACCTTCATACTGCCCGCTACTCCACAGTGCGTGAAGGAAGTTGGAATCACGCGCTGAAAGTTCTACCATCGCAGTGGTGAGAAATCGTAGCACAAGTAACCTTGCTGAAGTCAACGTTTCTACTGATGTTTCTCTGGTAAAGATTCAATGCAAATTATGCGTATTTTAGAGGTTTTAATTATCTTCTGCTTCTGAAACAGCTGGATCTTCTCGTTGAATCGCAATAACTGTAAAAGGGTTTTACATATATAGTGCATTGATGATGGTGGTGATGATAACTGGAACTTTACGTCTTTAAACCACGATATGATTACGAGAGGCGCCGTAGATCAGGGCTCCGGAAACGTCGACCACCTGGTACAATACGCGGGCCTTTAGCATTCAGAAAAGTGAAAGACTGGCCTGTCATGTGTTGTAGCAAAACACGTTTTGAAAAGAAGGCGCAGGAGAAAGAAAAAAAAAGAAAAGAAAGAGGAGATGCTAGTTATGTAGAAGCATATGAAGCGTGTTAGCCGTTGCGGCAAGCACATGGAAGACACAAATGTCACATAAATGCAAGGTGCACGTTGATGCAAAGGCCAGTTCGATCTTGCATTTCCCACATGCAGAGGTAGGATCGAAGTCAGTTGCGCAAATGGTTATCGGGCGGGAAGCGCTTCTCAAGCAGTGCTTAGAGACACGTTTTAAGCAAAAAAAAGCCAGTTTCGGTCATACCACTCTAAAGAAAAAATCGAGTGTTTGGGGAGGTTTATGCTACTCAACAATAATCGTCATTTGACTTGCTCGCCTTTCCTTTCTTGAAAAACCGGCGCCGGCCACTTTCCAATCGAGTCCTACTGATAACGCGCGCCGTTCCCGACAGCGAACTACCAGAACGCGAGAGAAGTACTCAAAGTAGAGGACGATTATTGTAGTGTATAAATGGCGCGAACTCCTAGGTGGTGTTCACTGTTTTCTAACTCCTGCCCTCCGGACCATCCAGTACATGCAATAAATGGTACGTAGCACCAAATTCCTCGCCATTAATCTGTCACCTTAATTCTGTACTGCGGAATAAGCATCCACATCCTGGATTCCTGCCCGGCTAGGGAATGGAACTGAGCGGTATTCTTAGATGCACCTCAGCAGTTATCGGTAACATTTCTGATAGGTCACTGCAGTAGGAAACAATAAATTCGGTGGGTGAATCGAGGCTTTAGAGTATAGCAGCAACGAATACACACACACATATGGTGAAAATCGCCACTTACAAACGGACTCGGCATTTTCTTGCGAGATGCAACGTCGTCTTTATTGCGTGTAGCGTGCGTGCGCGCGAGGTAAAGACAGCACGCAGAAAGAAACGAAAGAAAAAAGAAAATCAAAAAGCGAAACACGCAATCAGTGGTCTGTATTCTGAGGTCTTTAGTTTTGGGTAATAGATGTAATAACTACATTGATCAGAGTTGTACCCCTCTTCCTCCTCTCTCTAAAATAAGATCCTTGTTTGTTTGCTTGTTTGTTTGTTTGTTTGTTTGTTTGTTTGTATCCTCTAATCCATGGCTCGTACCCACTCTGGGGGATTGGCCAAGAGAACATATAGTCTCATACGGACGATAACTGCATTATTGCTTACAACGAAAAAAAAAAAGGGGGGGGGGGGGAGTTGTATAGTGAAGGCAGTATGTTAAAAAAAAGAAAGAAACCAAAGATTTAGATAGTTAGAAAAAAGAATCAACAACAAAGTAGACACTAATAGCTACAACTTGATTTTGGGAGCCGACCAGACAGCTGGTTTTGCCAAACCCGATTAATTTGGTATGTCACGGATTTATCCAGATTTGAAAAATTACTTTTCGACGCGATTTTTTTTGAGTACCTGTTAACGTGGGCTTTATGTTGAAAAACGTTTAGTCTTGAATAAAATTACACACCACATCGAATGCATCTCTGTGGCAATTTCCCAAAACAGAGGCACCAAAACTTAGAACATTTTCTGTGGTTAAATTTAAACCTAGCTTCGCAAATGAAATATCTAAAAGCCGTTTCCTAATTAATGCATAGTTACGACATGAGCCAAAATAATGTTCAATAGTTTCTGACTCTTCGCAGAATGGACAAAGGGGGGAAAGTGTCAGACCAGCTCTGTGTAAATAAAAATTTAATGGGGGGACACGGCACCAGAATCTGGAGATTATAATTTCAAGTTTTTTTGACGGACTCCACTGGGCTTTCCATAGAAATTTGAGGTGCTGATAATATGTCCATTGTGTGATATTTTCTAAACTATCTGTAAAAATAGCGAATTTTCTATATCTAACCCCTGATAAGTATTCTAACTCGGGAAGTACTGAAATTACTGGTCCATCGAGTGATGCTCGTGCCAAAGCATCTGCCAATTCATTTAATTGTAATCCGCAGTGACCTGGGACCCACACTAATTTGAGGAGTTTTAAATGCGGCGGCGCTAATGTGTGGAACGCTGCTAGGGCACGAGATTGTTCAGAGGTTGTCAGAGCTGCACACACCGAAAGTGAGTCTGTTAGGATGATTGCACTGGTCTTGGTCGTAGGAATTTTACGAAGAGCTAAAATAATAGCTACTAGCTCGGCTTCAAATATAGGAGTGAAATTTGGAAGCCTTACTGAAAAATACCAGCCGATGAAATCAGACGCAATTCCTACGCCTGCCTTTTCATTGTTGACAGAAGCATCTAGCTATTAGATTTTTTGTTTCTGCGTGTACCAAGTAATCGTTTAATGTAGTGGTCAAAAATCTAAGAGATTCCAACTTGGCTTGTGGGGGGAAGATTTCATCGTACTCTATTCTAATGTTGAGGGTTGAGGAATTAGTTTCAATTACTGTGCTAATGTCTACATTTATGCAATCCAGTTTCTTTATAACTAAAATTATCTGGGGGCTATGAAATCGAGGCCAATGTGCAAGAAAGAAAGAGTCAGGGTCGCTGATAAATGCGTACTCTGATCTTCGCGCCGGTAAACTGTAAAACTTTAAGAAGGCTTTATCCTTCCCACTGTTCTTCTTCTTCTCATCTTCTCATGGCTCTTACCCAATGCAGGGGATTGGCCGAGTGTTAGAAGATTTTTTTTTTATTTCTTCGTATTACTACTCGCATAAGCTAGGAATATGTTATACAACGAATTCAATTACTGAATAATAATATTTAAATGGTTTAAACTACGAAGAATTTAGCTCGATGTTATTTTAGTCTGACTGATATATTCCACTATGGCGTAGTAAACACTCTCGTGACTGTAGCCCAGAGTAGAGGCGCCCAGTGATAGAACAACTGATTCGGATATTTCTAGAACCAAGTTTCGAAGAGGTGGGGCTATGAATCTTCTTCTCAATTACGTATACCGGCGACACTATAGAAAGTAATGACTGATTGTTTCCTCCTCCTTACAGAAGAGGCACAGAGGAGACACTGTTATTTCCACTGTTATTTCCACTATTACTATTATTTACTCCTTCTTCTTCTCTGTACTTTTTTTTGCGTTCTTTGGAAATAGTGATTTGGTTTCATTTGGACACCCCAGAAGAAACACCGAGATCAACACTAAGGCACTCTTCTATTTTTTAATGATGTAGTGCTGTGGAGAATGATTGCGAAGAATGAACCAGATGTCGACCAAAAAGTTTTCTCTTGTATCAACGAAATCGTTGCGCGTTTCTCTTCGTTTAGCGCCTAATGCAAGGTCTCTTGGCAACTATGTATCTAAGATGGCAGCTTCCATGGAGTTTGTTTTGCGTGGTTTCTGCGCCTGCAAAGAACAAGTCACTTATCGTTTTTCTTGTATCTAGAATGAAACATACACGCATACATAAATGCTTCTTGTCCTTTTGACGATTTAGAGTCCACTACCGCTTTCAAAGTACCGTTGTATGTCGATTTGTCTTGGTTACGATGAAGCTGAAACATCTCAAGAGCATATTAGATGATGTCGACTCCTTTGATTCCCCAAACGTTCACTTGGAACAATACCCGACGCCACCGGACATTGCTGGTGCGCTTGCACTTTTTGCTTTCGCGAAATTTGAAAAATTTGTAAGCTCTGCTCATGTCATTTGTTTAAGCACATTTTTGTGGTGCCCTCGGTCGCTGAAGTCGTTTGAAGACTGTTCCATACCGAAATATAACTGAACAGAGCACACCCTTGTCCACTTATGCGCAAATACGCTTGTTATATTCGCACATTTTTCGTTTCTACGCAGCGCACATGATGCACCATGTGTACAGCCAAGGGGAAATCGAAGGCAAACTGGTGGCCGATCTTGGTTGCGGAGCAGGGATACTGAGTATAGGTGCTGCCGTATTGAATGCGGGGTGAGTTTTTTTTTTTTCTTCATAAATATACGTTGTTGAAAAAAAGCAAAAAGAAAAGCGTAAGGCTGTAGTATTGCTATCGTGCAAATGTGGCTTAAGAGTAGGTTGTCTCTGTAGAAAAATTGATGCCAAGGTCCGGGTATGTAGCCAGTGGTGACCGCCCCCTCACCGATGTTTTATTTTTTCTCGAAACAATATTCCTGGCTATGCCACTCCGGTGATCATCTTGTGAATTGATCCCAGCTGCGCTAGATTTTCAGCTGGTCATCGTTTAAACTTTAATTCATCACCAAAATAGATGCGACTGTGCATAAATCTTTGTTTCAGGAAAGTTTATGGCAGTGGTACTTGTGCGTGTTTGGGCTGGTTGTTACTCAATTGAACTGCTATAGTGCGAACTTCGAAGACAAGAGAATGTGACACACACAAGCGCTGCTTAATGTGCTCGCTGACATCAGAATTTCGGAACCAAGCATGTTTAATAGTTTTGTCTGCCCACCACTAATGTTTGTGCATTGACAAGCCTACAAAAGTTGAGTGCACCCTTGTTGAATTGAATGTAAAGCACGCTTTTGTGTTGCGTTTGCTACCAGACTTACAGTGGGATTTGACGTCGATGCTGCTGCCCTGCAAGTGTGTTTGCAAAACTGCACAGACATGGAAGTAAGTGCCGTGGACATGGTACAATGGGACCTCACACGGCCGCCCGACGCGCGATGGCGAGGTGCATTTGACACTGTTGTTATGAACCCTCCATTTGGCACTAGGACAAAAGGTAGGTAAAAACGGAGAAGTCTGATGCCTTGTATCGGATCAAAAACGAACTTTGCATATTGACAACCGTTCATTAGATTCATGTTTCAATTTATAAGCTTACCTGGGTTTCAAAATTCCACATTAAGTCACAATTTTGTGGTACGAAGGTGATCGTATTGTAGTGTGAACACACATGGTCAAAGGCACAAAGGCATACTGTGTCACAGACACCCTTTCACCACGTCTTCACATGAAGACATGCGTCCAGCTGTGTGCTTGTGTTTGCGGCTTCATGCTACACTTTAACAAGCCCGTAGCCGGGTGGGTATGGGTGCAGGGCCGGGCTTTCCCTGAAATTTAGCTGGGGGGAGGGTGTTACTAAAGACAAATAAAAATGTATGTTATCCAAGACCTTCAACAAGTGCCCCCCCCCCCCCCCTATCCCCCCAAGAAACAATGCCTAACTATGGGTCTGCTGTGACCATCAGCATGTACAAAGTAGCTTAACTAGAACTTTTCCTCCAAAATTGTGCTTTGCACTTCCATTGCAAACGCATGCAGTCAGCCATTTGTAAAGTGGCTTGTTTGTGTTATTTTTTCATGCATCTTCAAGAAGTACAGACTTGGACCATAAAAAGAATGAATCGGGCTGCACTTCCGATTTAATTAATGGGACATGGAGTGTGATATCCCCAAAACTTAATATGCTTGTAAGGTAAAGATTGTGGCATAATTTCGCCTTACTGTTCATATCGATCTGTAGCGGTTGTCTTAATTTTATTTCCCAATGGTTTCCACCGGTGGACTGGTCCTCATCTGGGCTTACGAACAAAGTCGACGCTATGCAAACATCACAAATTGACATTGTGGTTGAAGAAAGGAAAAAGGGAGAGCAAAAAATCACTGATCTTCACAGTGGTGATGTATAATGTGCCAAACAGTTTTCCTAGACTCATTTGCTGGAGTAAGCAAGAAAGAGAAGTGTGAAAGAGACCCTGTTGGAGTGGGGCAGGTGCCGTAGATTTGGGTGAAAAATAAAGAACTGAGACAAAAAATTTAAACAAGGAAATTGAAAGTAAAAAATATTAAAAAAAAGAA
This sequence comes from Rhipicephalus microplus, assembly GCF_043290135.1. NCBI lineage: Eukaryota > Metazoa > Arthropoda > Arachnida > Ixodida > Ixodidae > Rhipicephalus > Rhipicephalus microplus. The sequence continues at coordinate 266,599,475 of NC_134700.1, forward strand.
AAAGAAAGGGGGAATAGAGTGGCTTCCGCAACGCGCCTTTGAATGTCGCTGAGAGACATTGTTCGTGTGCTTGGCTGGCAGGCAACTACTTGCAGCGAAAGGTGCATCCCTGGCCGAGTCAGCCCCCAATCCGGCGCTTTCTGCGGCACTTGACAAGAAAAAGGAGAAAACGTGCTTCGTTGCCGCCCACACATTCCATACGTGTGGGGGCAGATTTGGGGCAAAGAAGGTGCATGCGCACAAGGCCATTTGAGAAGTACAGTTTAACACTCGGGCTAGCAGACACATGTTGCCAAAATTATGGCACTCTTGCATGTATCCTGCCCTTTTATTACCGCTCCCCGAGGTGCCTGTGGTAGAACGGCTGGTGCTGACTAGGCTCTCAAAAAATAATAAAACAAATAAATTAAACAAGAATGGTAAAAATATAAAGAAAGGTAAAATGTGAGAATAAGACGAATAATAACCAAACAAAATGAAATAGAGCACATAGTGCGAAAGATATCTTTTACACTATGTGACCTATTTCAATATGCTTGGTTATTATTCATTTCATTCTCTTATTTCACCTTTGCTAATATTTTTGCTGTTGTGATATCTTTCACACTATATGACCTATTTCATTATGTTTGGTTTTACTTCAATACACTTGAAGCAGTACAATGAACGCCCCTTATACTTCCTTGGCTTCATTATCTGGTAATTTTCATTACGCATTGAGCAAGCTATCCCTCAGGCCGACCTCTCTGCCTTTCTGTAAATAAACCTATCTCTATTCATTAGGCATTCTTCTTGTGTTTTATCCATATTGCCCCAATGAAACTTTATGAAACTGGGCATGCCAAGTCTCTGGCTTCCTTTCACCGCCACAATGGTCTAGTGGCTAAGGTACTCGGCTGCTCACCCTCAGGTCATGAGTTCGAATCCCGGCTGTGGCGGCTGCATTTTCGATTGAGGTGAAAATGCTGTCGCCCCGTGGGCTCATATTTGGGTGTACGTTAAAGAAACCCAGAAGGTCAGAATTTCCGGAGCTCTCCACTATGGTGTCTCTCGCAATCATATGGTGGTTTTGGGGATGTTAAACCCCACATATCACATATATCTGGCTTCATATAAGACAACGTTCTTCATTTAAGTTGATTAGGAACCAAGTAGGCTTTAGTAGATGCCGTGAAATTCCATTACATTACGGCAACTGGTGCGGGAACATCAAGTTGGCATCATCACCTGGGCTTTCCTTTTTCGCCTTTTCCTGCTTACCAAGCATCTTCTCCCTGAAAGTATGGTGTTTTTGGTATCCTGAAAAAGTGATTTACTAGTACGACTCAAATTATATTCCTCTTTTGTGCCCCTTTAGAAGTGTTAACTCGTTCAAATTCAAATACTAAAGAAGGCACAATATAGTATTTTCATTAGTAAAGTTCATGTATAGTAGCATGTCAGTATACACCTAATACCTAATGTAAAAAGCCATTTTTGCAGGTCTCGACGTGGTTTTTTTGAAAGTCGCACTCTTCATGTCATCAGGTTCTGTGTACAGTTTGCATAAGACTTCAACAAGAGAGGTGAGTCCAGGTTTACCTTATGTTGTAGTTAGCTAGGTTGCGCCCCATGTCAGCAGGTTTCAAATGGGAAAATTTCAGCTTAAATTACACTATCAGTGCCAGTCTGATTTATGGGGCTTAATCATCCCTGCTCAGTATTATGTACTTACGCATGTGTGCAATGTCAGTTCATACAGACTTGAGAAAATTCATTTAAGTGATCTAATAACTATTCGGCCTATGCTTGACTTTTGAGATAACTGTGGTAATGATGTGAACAAATATCCAGTTATGTAAAGTGCAACCTGTGGCATTGTTATGATAGTGCTGTCTTGCACTGTATGTGTCACTATGCAAGCTTCACTTTTAAAAACAATACCTGTGTTCCTTGTACCTGAGTGATCCAAGGTGCTTGAAGACTACCTTGTCTATGTTTCACTCCAATTGCTTTGTCTGAACATAAACTTGATTTGTAGCGATGTCTCATTTACCGTCATTGTTATTAAAGATTCAGCATTATTCTTATAAAACGCATCGGCTTCTGGTACACTCTTGTTAAGGACTTAAATTTTGAGCTATTTTTGTTGTGACACTCAATATGAATGCAAAGGGGGCGAGCACAGCAGAATCGGTGTGTTGCTTTGTGCACTGATTGTATTGGCTCTGCTTCACATCAGAGAGGTGATTGTTGTCACATTTTAGTGCATTTTTTTTATGAAATAAAAAGGTGTCCCAGTATAAATATGTCAAATTGAAGCTTTTAAAAACTCTTAAACTGAAATTTAACTGCAGTTTCTTTTTTAGTGCTAATGTGCAGTCTGCTCTTAAACAAGTGTTTTCAAGATGCCTCCTTTGGTGGAACAAGGGTTCAGATTCTCTGTAGCACGCTGTTAATAACAAAAGAATTGATTTGAAAGACTGTGGAGAATTTTCTTGACAGATTACCTTAGGTAGCCTGCCCATCCCATTAGGCTAACTAAATCTTGAGGGATTGTAGGTTTTTCACTTAGGCCCGTATTGACAAACACTCTTGGAATCGAAACTCGACCTCAAGGAATCCTTGAGGGCTGTTTCGCATTGCAGAAACCTACCTCTACTTGAAATGACCCTCAAATGGAGGGATCCCCAGTGTGCCCACACTTCGAGTTCACCATTTTTCTGATGAACCTACAAACGAGGCTGAAGCAATAAATTATGTGACCGGGAATCGTTCAAGCAAATGTCTGAATCCTTCGGAAGAGTATAGTGACGCGGAATTGAAGAGCTTGTTACATCTACTGATGTGCGCAGCAGAGCCTTTTTATTAGAACTATTTCACTAGCTTCTCCATACGCATGATCAGTTTTAATTAGCACTACATAAGAACACATGTCCAGCTGCTCTGACGCATGAAAAGTTGGTTTACACGTGTGAACTACTATATTCACTTACGTGTCGCATGGATGTTCCTCCTTGCTTGCGAGTCCTTTTTACATAATTTTGGCATCTGCTTTTCTGTTCGTGCATAATGTTTCGTTGTAAGTTATAGTAGTCAGCACACACTTCTCTCCATGCATTGTTCTTTGCTTCCACATCACGGCCATTTGTGCGACAGCTTTCAATCATTCACGCGTAATTTTAAACTAGTAATATTAGGAGCTCCTGCTCTTTCTCTGAGTAAACAAAGCTCACGGACAGCTCCTAGTTAGTGGTGCTTTTTCACTTTCTTTCATAGCAAAAATGATCCTAAACACAATAGATGGGCAATAAATGAGTCCCAATATAAAGAACGAACAGCTTGATCAGGTGCGGTGTGCACCAACAAACCATCTGTTGTATTGTCTGGTGTACACAAGGGCCTTTGCACAGCGTCGAGCTCACACGAAAGGGGCTAGTTAAAATAAACTTTTGTATTTATAGTAACTGCTTTGAGTAAATTTAGGCTGTCCTCTTTTTTGGGGGGGAGGGGGTAAAGCTAAGATAATTGAACTGGAGATGCACTACGGCTCATTTACAGACGGCGCTCGCAGAGGAATGCGCTCGTCTGCAACATTTCTTTCGTCCGCAAAGCATTCGTTCCATCATAACATTTTGTATGCGATGGTATCCATGCCTTGAAAGACAGGTTGAGCGGGTCAAAGTTAGACTCGGCTATTGTGGTCTTCTCTTTCACACCCATTTATACCTCTCTGCCACCTGACAGTGGAATATTTCTGTGTGAAAACTAAAAACAAGAACACTGTACGTGTGTCCTCTGTTCAAAGAGTAGTCGTTTCAGGCTAGCTATTACTGATCACACTGCCTACATAATAATATGCCGAATGCACGTATGCCTGTTGTAATCTTCGTTGCGTGTATAGAAGTAATATCGAACCCTGCTACCGCTCGGTCACATAATAGCTTGTTATCTTGTCAGACACAATGTCAGTACATATGTCGCCACAGCACACAGTGAACATTTTTTCCGCTGTGTTACTAAAAACAAAACAAAAAAACACAGTTTATAATGGAAAATAAAAAGAAATGTTCTCGTTTAGATGCTGCAGGGCATGTTTTACACAGTATACTTTTATATAGTCTCTTTCCTGTATGTAACTCAAATACTTTGGAGTTGAGGATGCTTCTGTGAGAAGGGCTCCATGTGAAAGAAAATGTTGAGGGACATTTTTTAATGCCACTTTCCCCTCGAGTTGAGGAGAAGCACTTCTCTCGACTCCACGAATTCGAGGTGGAGAGCCGATTCAAGGAGTGTTTGTGAATACGGGCCTTGGTCTGTATTGAAATGGAATAAGGTTTAACCACAGAATGTGTGAAAGTGTATCCCTAAAGCAGATAGTTTTCTGTGTGCTTTGAAAAAACACAGCCTGAGGGCCATTTCTGTTCAACAAGTAGATGTCACACTGCCCTTGCACATTCTCCCCTTACATGTTACATTCTCACTGTTATAAGCTTCTGTTTTTCGTGGTATATGAATCGCTTCTATCGAATTTGATAGTGCAACCTCTTACCTAATACTTGCCTAAACATGGATGTCGCTGGATTTCACCCTCAATCCCAGGAATGTAATTTAGTTGGGTGTAACTTTCTGTTTATTTTTCAGCATATTAAGAAGAAATCTGATGAATGGGGTGTCAACTGCAGAGTTGTGGCAGAGCTTCGCTATAACATTGACCGACTGTACACATTTCACAAGCGTGACTCAGCGGATGTTGCCGTTGACTTTGTCCATTTCTCACCACGCAAAGTCCCAGGGAGCCCATAGATGACCACATATCTTGTTAGCACTTATGTGGCCACTGTTATATGCGAGTGATATCCTTGTTACACAGGCACGCTAACCTCAGTTACGACGAATCTCACTTAACGTTGATATTTTAATCACAAAATTGAGTGTCACGTAACTTTGCTTCACTCGAAAAGTTATTTTTAGTTTGGGTCGTGAAGCAAGTCATGTGACACCCAGTTTCGTGTTGAAAAATGTAAACGCTAACTGAGGTTCATTGTAAGTGGGGTTAGCGTGTCAGTGCAACATGGGTATAACACCTTTCATGGTTGAGGATGTAAAAACAGTTTATTTGGAAATTTTTACAAACATAAGGTCATGATTCCAAATTGCATATGTACAAAAGCGAGCCATGCATATGAAGAACTTGTGGACATGAGTCATATTTATGTCGGCAAGTTCTACTCATTACAAAACAACTCACAAATCACAATATATAACACATTTGACAATAGGGTCCTGTAAGTATGCTTTATCACTTTTCAGTTTGCAAAGCATAGTATTAGTATGTGTGCAGTTTCTTGCTTTGAGCTTCACTTATCGGAAGGCCTATAAGATATCTAAATGTCATTTCAATGCTCTTGAGCTCTGATATTTGTTTAGAACAATTAGGAAAGAAACAACAGTGCACAACACAAGACCAACTTTTTTCCTAGTGACCAGTGAAAATGGCTCTTTGCAGCAGTCACGTAACACTGACAGCATATATTAGCTTTGTTACTGAGAAAACTCATCTCACCCTAATAAATGAAAAACAAATATTTACATATAGAAACATGTTTTCAACCGTTTGCTACTGCATTACAGAAAGCAGGTAAAGTACAGTCGAACCCCTTTATAAGAGACACTAATGTAAGAGACAAATGGGTATAAGAGACGCCAGTGTGCCTATAGTAAAATACGGGTTGATAAGAAAATGCCTACGTGGTGCCCTGCTTATAAGAGACATCTCATATAAAAGACAGAAATCGCTGCTTAGAGCATGCTTCTGATAAAGGGGTTTAACTGTAATTCAAGTAGTGAAGATGTTCAAGAGTTTTTGAAATTGTGACATCAGTAATATTTGTACTTTGTTGTATGAATTCATGACATTTTTGTGAATAAGTGCTCAGTAATGTGACCAAGTAAATGCAGATGCAAGACATAAAAACAATCTATCTGCATGACACGTTATCAGGTCAATCTGTGTATAGTCACATGTATTTGATGGCCAGTTTGACATTCCTTAATGGGTTCGAGGTCTCGTATGTAAAATGTTAATTGAGGTACACTTCACAACATGCTGCTACATTATCTGATGACCTTTCTGGTTTGTACTTCTCGTATGGTTATTGCCTAGTGCTGACAGTCGATTTTATATGTACACTACATATAACATAAGTGCAATGTCTAATTAATATTGAACATGTTGTTCCAATTCTGTAGCAGCTTACTATATGGTGCCTGTCTATTGAAAACAGTGGACACTTCACGGGTGTATTTGTATAAAAGAAGCGCATATTGGCAGAGACATGATGCCAGTTTTTAGCACTTGCTATCAATATGTACAACATCCTGTTAATAAATGAAACACAAGTTGGCAGAGTTTTCAAAGCTCAAAGTAATTCCATTAGTTTTCTGACCTATGTAATACTGTTTTTTTACTACAAGAAAGCATTTTCAGTTGAATTATTCATTTTTTTCTGCTAACTTGAATGGAGTTTGCAATCAAATGCATTTTTTATGGCTTGAATGTAAGCGTAAAGACACAGGTGGCTATTTACAAAGGCATGTAGACACAGTAAACACGAAAACATGCTAAGGATCTAGTGTTTACAGTGACAATAATGGGAAAAACATAGTAAAAAATGTTGTGATTGCTGGCCTTTAATTATGAAAAATATGAAATGAACTGCAAGGTTATCATGGCACTATGAAGAAATACCGTCTAAAAAGCCAGCAAGAACGACTTGTAAAGCGATGAAAAATTACCCGTCTCCTTGTGTTCTTTAGCACACTGAGATCGTCAGTGTGCAGAACTTATTCAGTCTCTGCTTCCTTCCTATCACATTAGTGATTAAAAGGGAACGCATGTTTCTCATTCCTCAGCAGTGGTGTAAAGCCACATATTGATTGCAGTAGTTGCCTAGATCAGTCGTTCCAACTTCACGCTATTTCATGCCGGTAAAATTGCCCTAAATGCAATGTCGTGCTGCATTTTATATTTTCACTGGCACTATATTTTTTTGCATTACGATTACTTCCGTATCTGACAGCATAACCATGATGCCTTCATGGTTTTGTACAATCTTAAATTCATTGAACTGACTTCGGGTGTAGGGCCTCAATAATGACAATGACTGAGAGGATGCCATGTCATTTGCTTGTTTGTTTACAGCCAAGTATTTTGTCAGGTTTGGACTAGCAATGGGCGGACTGATGACTCATTTTATGCGATAAAACACTGCGCATTGCAATAATGCGTGCTAAAGTGAGAAAGAGCATTCCTTCAACTTCTGGCATACCATGATTATAATAGTAACAGAATGAAGATATTTTTAATGAAAGCAAAATGTTATTCCTATGGGATTAATGAAAATGTGTTCTCAATCTAGAACCATTTTGTGAAGATTCACTATGCAGGGCTTTTTGAAATATTATAAAACTTATGTGATTTGGCCTTACTTTTGCAACTTGACAGCATCAGCAGTTAAAGGAGGCTCTAAAACAGCTCATGTGAATTATTCAAAGCAGTAATGCAGTAAAAGTAATTCATGGAAACCATGCGTTTCAAGGAAAAATTCTTCTTTGAAGCGGATCTATTCACTGCAGAAGACATGGCCAATAGCTATGAGCAGTTTCATAAAAGACAAGGGCAGCACTGATCTCTGGATAACATATGTTTTTTTATTGCATTGGAAAACTATTGTGAAGTATACTGAAGCCAGTGATATGATATCACTGGCTTCAGTATAGAGGCTATGATATCCGGCTCTTCAAACTAGCCTCCCAATGGATAACAGTTATCGGTGCGGGGCTCGGTTGTTTTTTTTGTGCTGCAGCCGGAGCTCTAAGTGAGAGTGCTTAGTCATGGCGGAGTGCCATGGCATTTGGCTTCAAGCTTTTACGGTTGTTCAATGAGACATTCAAGGACCGATGCCTGCAAGAAGTATTCCCCCGGGCATCACAAGTCCTCGTGCATAGGACTTGTCCCATGAGGGTCATTGGAAGAGGCTTGCAAAGTTTTGATAAGCCCATCTGCGTGGGCACGGGCTGTGCACTCCTTAGTCACATAAGAGGGAGGGGGCACTAAGTCAGCCCCATATAGTATTGACTTAATAATGCTATGCACGTTTGTTATTTCCACCTTTGTTTGATTTGGTTTTCGCCCACAGAGCTTGGGTCAGGAATGCTCAATGCAAACTGCGCATTACTGTTCGAGAACGTTCGCGATCATTGTAGATTGTTCTGCTCGCCCGCTAGAAACGAACACTCGAGATTATTCCAGAGCTTGCGCGAAGACTAGTGATAAGGCTGGAATATTCAATGACACATGTATAAGTGCCGCCGTGCTTAGCCGCTTGTCAGTTTATTGCTGGCCAACGCTCTGTTCACCGCCATCAGTGCCCGTGTGTTGCTGTAATATGACCTTCAGTTTCCTGCCCACAAGTTCGACCGAATGAAAAGTTTTCATCTGAACATCGAGTGTGCTCTTTTCGACTACGTCACAACCGCGTGACAATAGGAAGAGGAGTGCTGTGATGATCCGTTGTCCCCCTCCCCTCTCCTGAAGTGGGACACTGTGCGTGACTATGGATAAACCGGCATTGGTAAACTTGATGCATGCACAGGAACAAGAAATGGCTTTCATGGTTTTGAAGCCATTGGCCTACATAAGGCATTTTTCAGCGACTGCAGCACGACTCACGCATATCCAGAGATCAGTGGTAATTGCCCAAATAATGCTATCACAACTATACAAGCCCATCACCGTCGGACGGAGCACCTACAGTCGCTGGCCACCAAGTTTTTGATAGTGGTCGTCATGATGCTGTCTTCATTTAGATATGTCAAGTTGAGAGGAACGTACTTTGCCTGGTTGCAGCTGGATACCTGCGAAGTAACAATACGATTGGAACAAAAACGAAATTAGTTTGCTTTGGTACATGATTGTCATGATTGTAAGGAAAGGCACTTTCCCATTATCTCTGTAGAGCAGTGGTTATGAAAACTAATTGCATTGAGGGATGCACACAGAAGATCCCCATTATAGTTGTGATAAAAATTTGGAAATCAATCTATCCAAAACTTTTTCGAGCATGCCAGGAACATCAAAATTCACCCTGTACTTGGTGCTACTAGAGGGTGTGCAGCCTGAAATTGAGTGAGGCACTGTGTTCACCAGAAATGTCAATTTGTGAACAATGGGCACACATCAGTGTGATATCATGTTCCTCAATTGTGGTGCCGTGCACTGTATCAACAAGGTGATGGAAACTGTTGGTGACCTTGTAGCATTTTTTACTGGCTCGTGTTATTAATTTGTCTTCTGTGGGCTGCTATCTCTCGCGCTGTTGAAAACGTGTTTTTACAACAATAGCAATTTTATAGACACTTCTTGTGGATTTTGACCGTCGGCGTCGTCGTGAGGTTATACAAAGTCCGAGGGCGTGAGCAGCGCTTAGCGAGTGAGTCGTATGCGCGAGTGACAGCGTGTGAGGGTCGCCGACGATGTTGGTTCGAGCGTAGAGGAAACGCGCCAGCCAGTCGCACCAAAAGAGGTCCTATATTGGAGTGAGGGACGCTGCGTGACTCCGACAGGAACTGCGCACTTCTATCCGCCAGGCGTGGTTGCGCTCACACTTTCTTGAGAGGGATCAGCTGACCGCTCGTGCTGTGTTCGACATGCTGTGTTCCCAACGCTCACTTGCGGCGAAGCGATAAACAGCACGAAGATGTCTGCGCTCGCCGCAGCAGCCATATTTTCTTGCGCCATCGTTTTGCTGAGTTACAGCAGGTCGGATTATACAGTAGTAGACTGCTAACTTAACTTCCCATAACATAGCAATTTATTAGACGTGTGTAACGCCGTACGAACGTACGTGTGTCCGTATGAATGCGCCGCGTCGCGTTCCCCTCGTCGCAGGTGTTGGAGCGGTGCCACGTAGGTCACACTGCAGCTGCGCGTTACGTGACGCTCCCCTCGCACGCAACACGCTCGCCGCACCGTCCGCAGCTGCCGGCTCCTCCGCCCTCTTGCAACACACTTCTCCCTCACTTCATCCTTTCCACCGCCGGCAATGCTCGACCGCAAATCGAGTTGAAACACTGACTCGGCTCGTTTATCTGCGATGAAACTTACGTGAAACGTAACCCGCCTCCCGTGTATGCGTGTGTAAACGCTACACAGAGTTTCGCTTCAAGCACCCGCGTCGACGCCCGTATCAACGGGGTCAACGCCGTGCGCACCGCTGCTGCTTCGCATCCCGCCAGGTTTTTGATCCCGTGGCCTTCGAGTCAGAAGTGTGGCGCCATAACCGCTAGGCCACTGTGGTGGGTTGCGTCCACGTATACGGTAGCGGGATGCAACTTAAAGGGACCTTAAAGGGGCACTGGCACAAAATTTCGTGGCTGGGATAGCCCGCGATATCGATTCTCTTGGACATGCGTATATCATCTGCAAAATATAAACAGCGAATATAGCTTGGAAAGTATTTGTGTTTGATGACATTATGGTCCCGTTTCTTGTTCGAAAAACATTCTTGATGTAAACCGCACGGAAACACAGTTACGTTGTGTTTCCATCGTCGAGCATTGCACCCGCTAGGTGGTGATAGTTGCACTCAGTGGTTTGTCGTTTTTCAAACCGAAACTGATACTGGTCGGTAATAACGAGCCTGTAATGAATTATCTGTCGCACGCTGCAGGAAACGATGTGTCGTGTTATGATTAACAGGCCCCAGGAACACACTGCAGCTGAAAAACGCTAGGCCATGATTTTTGTTTCAGTACCCCTTCAAAGTAAAACAGGGTACAGCAAATTAGTTTACGTAATACAATACATACACAATAAATTAGTTTAGGCTAATAAATTATGCTCCGAGAATATCAGTGTCTTTAATTTCACTCCCTCAGCTTCATTAATAATTGAGAAAATTAGCGTCAGAACTGCCACTTTTATATTTAGCGCCTAAATCCTTGATGGTTACGTCACTTAATTTAGTTTTTTTTCATATTTTGGCGGCATTGGTTGGTTCAACGAAATTTTCTTAAAGGTGGGATTGAACCAACTTGGAAAAACTGAAGAAACTACGAAGTTCTTCTGGAAAATTCGACTGTACCGATAAACGCAGTTAATTTCGCGAGGCACATACAGGGTGCTCGGCGAGGAACATGCAGGAAGCTCGTGTTCCTGTCCTCTTTTTTTTTTCTCCGTCTCTCCTCCCATCCCACTCTCCTCATTCTACTAAAGCACTGATGCACGCTCATCCCGACTCTACCTCAAACAAGTGGAAGAGGTCCCTCAGAAGTTCACTTCTCGTCGACCAGCAATCCAGCAAGCCCAAGAAGAGGCCGCCATGTATTCCCTGTCGGTACATAGCGATTCTGGGAACCAGGGTAGAGGGAAGTTGAGCGGGTCGAGAGACGCGGGCGATGGCTGGCACTGTTGGCGTGCTCAGTTTTGGGCGTTTGTGACGTCATCAAACGTCACCTCCTCAGCACTGCCGCCAGACACGACAGTTTGCTAAAAATGCATCAAATTCATCATTTTTCTGTAGTTTATGCCTAGAATGAAGGTTGTCTCTATCCATTTCAGTACCCAGTCTTTCAATTTGGTTGAAAAGCGTGGCGACAAAAGTTTTGTTTACTATCCCTTTATCTTTGTACGCCAAGTCTCTCTCAAAAGCAGTGTCATTCATTTTTACTGATTAGGAGATATGCGACGTCTAGTAGAGTCGTAAAAGGCCATGACGCCATGACGACTGGTGAGGGAACCTTAAAGTTGCGTTACCACCCACATTTCATTTTTGCGCGTTAATTTAATAATAATTAAGAGTAATTTACTACTGCGATAAAAATGATTTTCTTTTTAGGGTTTAGAAAGCCCGGAGAGACACCCCGCCCTGATGACCGTAGCGCGGCGGCTAATCGCCTCCGCGACTAAAGAAATAGTCCCTGTCATCTACTCAGCATTGTTCTCCGAAGGCAAAGCCACCGGCAGTCCAGTTCATGACGCCAGACTGGAGTGTGTTACCATTGGTGCAGGCTTGTGTGCATCCTCCTTTTGAGGAGGAAATGCTGCAGACTTCTATAACTATAACAACGTTGTGTTGTACCTAGGAGATATTGGCATATAACAGAGTTGCAAGTGACGTCATCCGCTTTGGGCGCTAGCGGCTTCCGCCGCCATCTTTGTGGTACGTGGTTAGGGTCGCTAGAATGGTGGCGCATATTTTTTTCTAATGTGGCGCTTTGTCGGTTCTGTTGAAACGACGAGAGGCTGTGTGTGACAGTGTACATGACGCCATGACGCTGCAGTGGGTATACGGGGGCCTTAGGTATACGGACAGAATGCGGTTGTGCTTACGCAGAGACCACCAAGATGGACGTACTGCCGTTCCGGCGCTGGCGCCATCTCGGGGGGCCCCGCCCCTTTACAACCCTTGAGGGGAGGGCATGGTCGGAGTTCGCCCTATGTCCTCTATGGTTTAAAGGCCAACTCCGGTGATTTTTTTAGGGTAATGGATTTGAATGAACTTCGCTGGGTACGTTACTTTGCCTATTTACGTCATTTATGCCAAATTACAGGCTTGAGAGACGCGCTGATGGTTTGCAAATACATTCTAAATATTGCCTCGAAAAGCTCACCTCGCTTGCCAGAATTATTGGCAACACTGTCTGTGTGACGTCATGTGTGACATGTCAACGGAAGTGACGCAGCCGATGGCATCGCTACTTTGACCGCTACAGCATTTTTTTTGTGCAGGTTACTGACGGTGGCAGTGTTTGGCATGGGTATAGCACGGGAAAGCCTCCTTCCTCTGTGGTGTTTGGCCGGCGCTTCACTGGTGTGGCTTTCACAGTTTTCATACTCCACGCCGGTGGGACCAGAATAGGCACCGCACACTGACCAGAGGGAGCTGCGTTGCTCACACTGACCCGTCTCAAAGTCTTTGACATTCGCTGTTAGGAGCACGCAGAAAATAGACGCTTCCGCTCGTCCCTTGTGTATCCCGGCCACAATTTGCCGACAGATGCAGGGCGCGAACCGCGCGCGTCGCGTTCCATTTTTCAGCGACGCCGAATCAAGGTTGCTTTTTTTTTATCCGCTGGGCTATGTATTCTGGCACTGCAGTCAGACTTGAAAACTCGACTGAACGGTGCCTATACGGCCTGTGGTTCTTACCAAATAGTACGTCATACGCAGACAGGGCGCCCGCTTGGGTTGCGGTCCCTATAGTGCGCTCTTCATCCGCTAAGTGCACACATTTTGACACACATACGCGCGCGTGCGTGTGCAAGCGCGATGTATTTATTAATGCAGTGACTGGGCAGTGTGGCCACTTCCCTCTGCTGGAACGGCGCTCTGCTGTAGTCCAGACACGTTTTTCACAATGTCTCACAGAAGGCACGCACGCACGCACACACGCGCGCGCGCGTGCAAATGGTACATACAGGTTTTTTTTAATCTAAAGCAAGATTTCCATGGCCTCCAAGATACACGCTGCGCGCTCGCCATCTTGGAGGTCATAAAGAGTCTCACAATGCCTCACAGATGACAGCACATTATCTACTGTTTGCTGTTTGCTTGATCAACGCCTCTGGAAAGGCATGATATGTTCTCCGCTAGATGGACATGGTTGCCCATGGCAGTAGATAAAGCGCGAGAACAGAACGACGACAAAGGGACAAGAAAAAGACGATTCTTGTCCTTTTGTCGTCTTTCTGTTCTCGCGCTATGTCTACCGTCATGTCATACCAACTAGCCCAAACCTCCACACTTCATAGTTGTCAATTTTTAGAGCTGTTCGAAAGTTCCTGTGTGTTTTTAGCAGCGATGGCAGCACTTTCCCGGCCCTTTTCGATGTCGTTTGATGGCCTCCCAAATGCTTTTGTAAATCACCGAATGGGCTCGTTTTCGTCGTTTCAGCTGTCGAACAAAATGCGCTAAGGAGACTCCTTCCACTACATGGCATTTATGTAGTGTTTTTTTTTTTCGCAAAACAGCTGCAAGTAACATCGTGGCTTTGTGGTAGGACACCTGCTTGCCACGCGAACGGCCGGAGTTCAATCCTCAATGGGACTGCAAATTTTATTCTGTATTTACTCGCTTCTTTCTCGATTTTTCGCTCACGAACGATTTTTTGCTGACAACCGACGGTAGAATTTCTGCGACACGAGCTCTCTAACGCTATTGCGTTAAAATTATTTTTGAATCTCCTGAGCATTTCAGCCATTGGGCTCGTGACAAGAGCGTCTCAGGAGCCATTGGGCTCGTGACAAGAGCGCCTCAGGAACATAGAAACACTATTACCTTGACATGGTCGAAAAATCGCCAAAGTTGGCCTTTAAGGCCGGTGGTAAAGGTGTACGCAGTAGTAAAGAATGTGCTCGCGTGTACATTTTTCTCTTTGGCAAGGTTTTGAACATTTCTTCAGCTACCATCGGTGGCTTAAACCACATTCAAGAAGCAAACGTGCCCTGACGCAATCGGCTGGTTTTTCGCAATGCTTACCGCAAATAACATTTTTCGTGCATGCCAGCGTTTTCATGTCACTAATAGTACCTAATGTTGTTGCTGGTTAGTAGACATAGATTCATGTATACTTTAAGATACACATGAAAGGCAGTTAGTGTGCGCACTGACTATAACAAACATCGTTTCTTCTGTAATATATATATTGTGTGATGCTTTTTTGTCACTTCTTTGTACTGATTCTGTGGAGCTAGCTTAACTGCTACCGTTTCTGACTGAAAAATAGGTCCTTCTGCGCCTGGTACAAATATGGTGGCACCTATAGCCAACATTATTGACAATGGACTGGTAACTTTGTTGTCTGTGGATAATTCAAGCGCCAGCTTCCATTACCTGCTGGACGTGATTACTCGACACGGAGGTCGCGTTTTCTTTATATTGGCGCGCGTATGTGCCAGTGGTGAGGACAACGAAGCAGCGCGAGTGTCTTTGGCCGAGGGCAAAAAACGAAGAAGTCGTTGCAGTCTGTTTCCTGTGATCAATAAATCGTATTTGTTTGAGGCGCTTTGTGTGCTCGTCAATCTCGCGTCGTCACACTGGTGGAGGTGCTGGGTACGTCTTCATGCTTGGCACCCCTTCGCGGACCCGACATTCGAGCCCGGAATCACTACCACCCGTCGACACACCAGTCCACCGTTCCAGCCGCCGTCTGCGAGGTCTAGCTTTCTAGCTCAATCCCTTGCCAGAAACTGCCAGCAATCGCTTGCCTCCTTCAACCACCATGGCCACTGCAGCGACATCGCACATGACACTTCAGAATCCCATGATTCCTGACTGCTTTCATGGTGAGACCTATGAAGATGCACAAAACTTGCTGGACCAGTTCGAACGCTGCGCGAAATACAACCAGTGGGCCATCCCAGAAGACAAGCTCGCGAATGTGTACTTCTACCTGAAAGACAACGCCCAGACGTGGTCAATCAACAGGGAAAGAAGCATGGCTACGTGGGACGACTTCTGCAACCAGCTGATCGACACCTTTAGTAGTCTTGACAGAAATGAGAATGCGCAACGTCTCTTGGAAGCTCGAATTCAAAAACCAAATGAGAGCGTCGCTATGTTCGCCGAGGACATGACCCGTCTTTTCGGCAGGGCGGATCCCGAGATGCCGGAAGACAGGAAGCTGCGGTATCTAATGCGAGGCGTGAGGGAGCAACTGTTTGCTGGGCTTGTGAGAAATCCGCCAATAACAGTAGCTGAGTTCACGAAATAAGCCACAGCTATTGAACGGGCCCTACAGCAACGGTACCGCCAGCAGAACCCGGTCAACGTTCGAGCGAGTAGCCCTGTTACGACTGTGGCGAGCCTCTGCGACAACGAAAAGCTTCTGCGGGAAGTCATCCGGGAGATTTAGAGGGAGGAGCTTCGGCAGCTTGGTTTAATTCCAGCAACTGAACCGACGCCGGCATTGTCTTTTGTCGCTGATGTTGTCCGGGAAGAGGTCCGCCAGGCTCTCTCTTCATCCGGCTATAATGGTGTGCGACGACATTTTACTTATGCTGATGCAATCCGACGCCCCGTCGTCGCGCCTTCAGCACAGCAGACTCCAATGACTGGACCACCACCAACCCTGCAAACACAGCCGCTGTCCCCGCCGACGACTTTCCCAACCGCACCAATCTCGCCGACAAGACGAATGTCATTTAGCCAAAATGTGAAGCCCACAACGTGGTTCAATAGTGAGTCCCCATTTACCTACCAGCGTCGGAAAACCGATTTGTGGCGTACCGCTGACCGTCGACCGGTATGCTTTCATTGTGGCGAAGCCGGGCACGTTTACAGAGTTTGCCGTTATCGCGACGCTCAGTACGCGATATTTCCTCGCTACCATGATTACGCTACGTACGACGATCGACGCACGAACAATGACACTCCTATGAACACACCGCCGCAGAATCCAATGAGGCCTGGGTCACGTTCTCCATCTCCTGCGCGGGGCAGTTCGCCTAATCGTCGCAGTTTTGCCGACGTCACCAGGGGCAGGTCCCCTAGCCCGCGACGGGGAAACTAGACGCAGCGACCTCGGGGGGTGGGGTTGCCATTAATCGAACTTCCGAACAGAGCCATTGCAGACATATAACAGCTCGAAGCCACCGATGCCGAAGACGACGACAGCAACGACTAATCCGAAGAATGAAACAACTGCTGACGTAACCGACGTTATCAGCGCTGACTTCGTCGTTCACATTGACGGCCACCAAGTGACGGCTCTTGTGTACACCGGCTCCCTCTTTTCTATAATAAGCCTGCAGCTAGCCGAAACACTAAGGAATGTCAAGATGCCATGGCAGGGACCCAATATAAGAACTGCAGGAAGTCAGTTGATGACACCGGTTGGAAAGTGCATGGCCCGACTCTTCATCGTTGGTTCCACCTTTGTCGCCACCCTCGTGATTCTTCACGAGTGCTGTAAACAGCTCATATTGGGAATGGATTTCTTGCGCGAATACGGGGCTGTGATTGACATCCGTGACAGAAGCGTAACGTTCACTGTAAGCTCGGAGACTGCTACAGATGAGGAACACCAGCCCCCTCGCTTCCGTATTGCCGATGACGACGTCATACTGCCGCCACGAAGTTGTTCCCTCGTATCCGTGCACTGTGACAAGTTACAAAACGGTACTGGCATCGCTGAACACATCAAGAAGCTCGCATTCACTAGCGGCATTTCTGTTGCCAGGGCTGTCATCACTGTTATTGACGGATGCGCTGAACTACTATTGACAAATTTCAGCAGAGAACGCCGACACATAGTTAAAGGCACGGCTATTGCCTATTTTGACGAACTCTCGCAAACAGAAGATTGTCATTTAGTGGAGGAAGCAGCAGCGTCTACTATCACTACACTGACACCTGTCGACGTTGGTCCAATGTTATCTCCCATTGAGCGAGACCGTCTTCTCACGCTGATCAACAAGTTCCACGGCTGCTTCTCATCCACATCAAGAGTTGGTCAAACGGCACTGACGAAACACCGCATCATCACGGATTCCGACGCCAGACCCATCCGGCAAAATCCTTATCGAGTCGCCCCAAAGGAGCGTGAGGCAATTCAAAAACAGGTGAAAACGATGCTAGAAGATGGTGTTATTCGGCCATCTAACAGTCCTTGGGCATCACCTGTAGTACTCGTCAAAAAGAAGGACGGTAGCTTGCGTTTCTGCGTCGACTACCGTAAGCTTAATCAGATCACAAAGAAGGACGTCTACCCTCTGCCGCGTATTAATGATTCATTGGATAGACTACGAAACGCACGCTACTTTTCGTCTATGGACTTAAAAAGCGGCTACTGGCAAATTGAAGTGGATGAGAGAGATCGTGAGAAGACCGCCTTTGTTACACCCGATGGACTTTATGAATTTCAGGTTCTTCCTTTCGGTTTGTGTTCGGCGCCAGCAACATTCCAGCGTCTCATGGACACGGTTCTGTCGGGACTTAAGTGGCAAACTTGCTTGGTGTACCTCGACGACGGGATTGTTTTTTCGGCGACTTTCGAGGAACACTTACGAAGGCTCGAAGCAGTTTTTGAAGCAATACGCTTGGCCGGTCTTACTCTAAAACCAGAAAAGTGCCACTTCGGCTTCCACGAACTTCAATTTCTCGGTCACGTCGTGAGCAGCCAAGGGATCCGACCCGACCCGGATAAAATTGCCGCCGTGGCAAACTTCCCGACGCCATCAGACAAAAAATCAGTGCGACGTTTTTTAGGACTCTGTACCTATTACCGGTGGCTTATTGCTAATTTTTCGCGCATCGCATGGCCATTGACATAGCTTACTCGGGAAGATACCCCCTTCAGATGGGGCGAAGACCAACAGCAGGCATTTCACGAGCTTCGTCAGCGCATGCAAACACTCCCCGTGCTGGCCCACTTCGATGAAGACGCGCCAACAATACTTCATACAGACGCTAGTAATGTGGGTCTTGGAGCAGTGCTCGTACAGTCGAAGGACAACAACGAAAAACGTGATCGCCTACGCCAGCAGGATGCTGTCCCGAGCTGAAGCTAATTACAGTACGACGGAAAAAGAATGTATTGCAATGGTCTGGGGCATCCTGAAGTTTCGTCCTTATTTGTACGGCCGCCCATTCACCGTTATCAGCGATCACCACTCTCTCTGTTGGTTAGTCAACTTGAAAGATCCGTCTGGCCGCCTTGCACGATGGAGTCTTCGGCTCCAAGAATTTGACTTCACTGTTGCCTACAAGTCGGGAAAACGACACACCGATGCCGACTGTCTTTCTCGGTCTCCTGTTGAGACGGCATCCCCGGACAACGACGACGACACGGCCTTTCTCGGAATTGTGGACACTGCCGCCTTTTCTCAACAGCAGCGTGGCGATGCTGAGCTGCTACCACTTATAGATTACCTACAAGGGCGAACAAATAGCGTTCCGAAGTTATTTGCGAGAGGGCTGCCGTCGTACTGCTTGCGAAATGACGTTCTTTATAAGAGGAACTTTTCACCCACCGGCAGCAGCTATTTTCTCGTCGTTCCTTCTTCGCTTCGCCGTGAGGTACTGCAAGCCTGTCACGACGAACCTACCGCTGGTCACTTGGGTTACACAAGAACATTGGCGAGGATAAGGCAGAACTATTACTGGCCAAGACTTGCCGAAGTTGTCAAAACTTACGTGCAGGCATGTCTAGATTGCCAGCGCCGCAAGCCACCATCCATCAAACCAGCTGGCCTGCTGCAACCTGTCCGAGTGCCGGCGACACCGTTTGCACAAATTGGCATGGATTTTCTGGGCCCCTTCCCAAAGTCTGCCACTGGAAACAGGTGGATAATCGTCGCCACGGATTACCTGACCCGATACGCAAAGACAGGCGCTCTGCCACGGGCAACGACAGCTGAAGCGGCGCAATTTTTCATCGGAGCCATCGTCTCGAATTTTTCATCAAAGCCATCGAAGACACAGTGCTCCCGCAATAGTCATCACCGACAGAGGTACTGCGTTCATGGCCGAGCTTTTGGACACCATTTTCCGACTAAGTGGTACAGCTCACAGGAAGACAACGGCGTATCATCCCCAGACCAGCGGGCTCACCGAACGCCTCAACAAGACCCTGGCTGACATGATAAGCATGTACGTAGATGTAGAGCACAAAAACTGGGACATCATTTTGCCCTACGTCACGTTCGCGTACAACACGGCTCGTCAGGAGACCACTCGGAAGACACCCTTTAGTCTCCTTTACGGACGCGAGGTTACGACAACGTTAGACGCAATGCTCCCTCATGAAAATGATGGCAATGAGACGGACGCCGAAGAGTTTACCCAGCTAGCAGAAGCCAGACAACTTGCCAGGTTGCGAATCACCAAACAGCAAGACGACGATGCCAAGTATTACAACCTCCGGCACAGACCCGTCATATACAACGTGAACGACAAAGTATGGGTCTGGACACCTATTCGTCAGCGTGGGCTCTCCGAAAAGCTGTTGCGAAGATACTTCGGACCCTACAAGGTTCTGCGACGCATCAGTGACGTCAACTACGAGGTTGTTCCGGACGGCGTGCAGTGTTCAAAGCGGCGCAGACATTGACCAGAAATTGTCCACGTGCTTCGGATGAAGCCTTACTTTCAGTGACTAACTGTGCAGTTTTGGTTTCGCCTTGCTTCTCAAACGTTTAACATCGGGACGATGTTTTTTTAAAGGGGAAATAATGCCGCGCGTATGTGCCAGTGGTGAGGACAACGAAGCAGCGCGAGTGTCCTTGGCCGAGGGCAAAAGACGAAGATGTCGTTGCAGTCTGTTTCCAGCGATCGATAAATCGTATTTGTTTGAGGCGCTTTGTGTGCTCGTCAATCTCGCGTTGTCACAATATCGACGACTTTGCTGTGCAGTGTCCTTTGTGTTTGCCGTCCCTGTCGCGGTTACCGCAGGGCAACATCGCGCCGTGTAACACAATAGTGTGCAGCGCTAGGGGAGGCGTCGCAACGACGCGGTGCATCGGCCTCGTTACGCGTCGCAGCTGTGTTGCAAGACCAATGCGCTGTCGTCACGTGCGCCACATCGCCGGCGTTCGCTTACCGCTCTGACGCATGGGCGCCTGCTTCCTTTTCCGCGGCGTCTGCGCCCGCCGTGACAGTGACACGTGCCGTGGCAGTACGAGTAGGTGAAGCCCTCCGGGTACAGCACGTTGTCCAGGCCCAAATCTGCGTGCGCCGCACGTGCGTGGTCAGTAACGACGCCGGACACTGTAGGCGAACGTATACGCGCTTGATTATGTATGAATACAATGATCCTCACAGAATACAATGATCCGAGGAAAACCAGAATTGATACAGGCACTTAGTCACAACAGCATGCCCAATCGCTCGGATGACTAGGTTACGAATTCGGGCTGTCCAGGAGGCCCGCCAGGCGGCGGAGAACTCCGGGCTCCCTGTCCCGGCGTGGGAGATACCCTCTGCACCGGACGTCTAGCCGAGCGTCCTTCAGGACCCCTTTTTTTGGGCAATAAAGTTGCACCACCACCACCAAAGATACAAATAAGACAGGCAAAATATGGAAATAGTCAGCTAATGCCGTGTTCTGAAGTGCATAGGTGAGTGCCAAAGCCCCATTTGTTTTTGTTTTCACATTCACCGCCGATAACTACGTTGTCCGAAACAGTGAAGATGCACCGTGCACGCGTCAAGCCACACACTTTATACGTGCCTCTCCCTTACTGTTCTTTCTGTATATCTGATTTACGTAGGATAGTGGACCACACGCGCATCTAGTTGACGTCCTATTCTTTCCACCCTTCAATCAGCTCAGCTCACTGAGCGGCCGTGCAAGTAAGGTTACAGAGGTGGGAGACGACAGTTGCAGCCCTTTCATAAATGTTGAGTATCTGGGCTTGCTGGTGCAGCATCGCAACCCACCAGCACGCGGTCGCATCATACCCCCGTTATCGCTCAGTCTGGTGCTGCAGCTCCGCTCAAGGTCACTTATTTTCCCGTATCTGGCACGCGTATTTCACCCTATAGCCGACACTCTGCACGTCGTACCATCTTCCAGACCCCGTGTGTGTGGTCTTTCCCTGCGTTTATGGAGCTGGCCCGAGCGTCTGGCGGTCAAGTCCATTCCTAGCCATTCGATTTGCTAGTGGGTGGCTGACATGTGGTGGCTAAACTATATTGTACTAGAGAAGTAAAGTTTCTTTCAACCATACATCAGTTGTTCCGTGTTTCCGGGACCCGGATTTGGACCCTTGATGAGTGCCGACGTATCTCACTAAACTCAGAAAGGACCTCATTTGTAACGATTATGTATACTCTCTTTTTCTCTTCGAAACACTTTGACAGGGAAAGATTGAAAACATTCAACGGGTTCAGATAATCTAAAAAGCTGGTCTCAGTGGCAGGATAGACATGCTTTTTTACCGATGTACACGATTGCCTTTCATCGAACTGCGACCTCGTGCCTCACCTGCAAACGTGACATCAATCTGACGAGGCGTGCATGCGCTGTGCGTCCTGTAGTCGCCGTCAACCATCGTCGCGTCTTGGACCTTGCGCCGGCGTCGTCGGTGGGGTCTGCGCACAGCCAGTGAAATGTCGACATAGCTTCATAACTAGGTAAGGTACACCTTCAGATATTAAGAATTAGTTTCATGTTAGTAATTCAAAATGCCTATTGCGAGGTGAAAACTGCAAAATTGGATTTATATTTTTGCATCATCGCTCTTCGTGATCATGTTACGCGGGGATGTGTTTCAAAAAACAGTAGTTCTAGGGAATACGGAAGCTTGACAAGATGAAAAAAAAAACTGGGAACAATGGGTGCCGTTGAAGTCAACGTTTGGACTAGCCGTCTTGTCTTCAAAGCTCCAACTGGTGCCAGCTTGGGGCACGCCTACGTGTGCGTGCGACGGTTGATAGTCGGAGCCTTGAAGAAGACATGTCCTTCGAAAGGTAACGCGCTGGTGAACACGGACCAAAGGAAAGCACACTGTCACACAGACGGCTTTCTTCTTTAGTCCGTCTTCAGTAATGGCTACCCTTCCAGGAATGAATAGCCATGTGCCAGCTCTCCCAGGAAACATCACTCGAAAGACACTATTAATGAGAACAGACAGTAATGCCAGAGAAAGTATAGGGGATTTTATTCGAAGTAACTGTGATGTCTGCATTATTGTCGGTTGGTTCTCATTAATATTGTGTCTAGCAAAGAAAAACGAAGAATACTAGCTCCTAAGTATACACTTTCCTTCACTCTAAAGACAGCTACGCTTGTCGAAACGAGGGCGCTAGCTACAACCCGTGTTCACGGACTTTTTTTTTTTATTATATGGATGTTGACAGTACTAGAGCTATGAGGAACGTAGGTACCCGTTTGGTCTGCATGCGCTCAAGCAAGAATATCGCATTTTCTGAGGTAATGTGGATACTCTTAGAACTTATTTTTTATACGAGGCGGACCTCTGGCCTTGGAAGGAGAGTTCGTATCTATAGATAGCTTGCATCAGTGAAGCCGCCATACTCAAACAGCATTGTGGTGGCATGCAGCTTCCGTGATGTCACATAAAGAATAGACGGGGGTAAGTTTAAGGGTTTGCTTTTTTTTGCTCGACACAACATTAACGAGAGCTGACAGACAAGAAAGCCAAGCGAAGGATAGCGAATGTTATTTATAGTATATGTGATGCTATTTATAGTAATTATGAGTAACTAAGTGTAAACGTAAACCTACCGGTGGAAAGTTATATTTTCATCTGCTCTACTTCTTTCACGTTTACGTCATAATTGCCACAAAAAGCATCTCCTACACTTTTCCTTGGCTTTCTTGTTTGTAATAACTATTAACGTGAAGGATAGTAATACATGGCGCACGGGCTCTGTTATTCTGACACAGATGTTTGTGGGAATCGAGGCTAGCCCGCCCGCCGCCTTTGCGCGGGTTTTGTCGCCTCTTTCTGCCGTTCTCATGTCTTGACATGATTCTCCTCTGCGGTCTGCCGCGCTGGGAGAGCGGGGAGTGAGGTTTAACCCCTCTCACTCGGTAGCGAATGTCGACTGTGGCGCCGTGCGCGGAGTCTCTAGGGACGTTTCGCGCACGCTCGTTGGGAGTGAGTCACATCACAGAACACCTCTCCGGGACGACTGAGGGTGAGCACGCATCTCTTTTCCGTCCGTCGAAGCCTATGGTTGGGACTCGTCGGACTTCGCCAACGGCGCTTCGCGCCCGCGGCGAACGCTCACCTTTTGTTGCCCCTTGCGAACGCTAGGCCGAAGAGCGGTGCGGTGTCCTAGTGCGTGGTCAAACTGCGCCGAACCGTATCTCTCCGAAGCCAACGCGAGCGCCTTTGCCCTCGCTCGAGCAACCGAGCCTTTTGTTCCGGTGTCACCGTGAATCACTTCTGCCCACGAAGACGTGCTCGCGGGCCGCGGCACCCCTGTGTAGTACTTCTCGCCCGTGGCGTGAATAAGCCTATTTGCTTTCCCGCCGCGCCTTTGCAACCGGCTCTGTACCGCGCTTTGGTGTTACCGCAGACAATAAAATGTTGCGACCTTGAGAAGTGCCATGTTGTCGCCATGGCGGCGGTTAACGCGTGCCCTGCAGCTCGCTGAGACCGGACCTACACTAGTGGCCGTACTCCTTCGGGATACGTGTACACTACGCGTTCCAACCGCGTCATGATGACATCGAGGTAACTTAGCCGCTACAATCATTGTGCTGGGTTGACTAGCGTTATCGTGCAGACGTCATGTTGAAGCTTCTGAACGTCAAAACGACGAGGCGATGTGCCCGCAACAGATAATTTAACTGCCTTGTGAAAACTGTCAGTGGAGATCATTTTTGTATAGTGTTTCGGAAACACTGCCTTAAGGCTAATTGTTTTTTTTCTCTGGGAAGTCTGCCTATTTTCTTTATTACCATAGTTGTACTCAGTGGGAAATATGCGGAAACAACGTAGCTGCGGTTCTCGCTTCCATGTTTCTCATATGATTTTCCATGATCACTGCACGGCTGCCGCTTCCTCCGCGACCTAGAGTTACTGTATATGCTGTGGCATATACAGTAAAGCTATCGCGACCTAAAGCTTCTTAAGGGGCAGTTACGCCATCTGGTAGTGTATCATGGAATCTGAGCATGACGTGTAAACACACATTTGTCGTCAGGATCAGCCTTAAAACAGCGCCGCTTTTGAAACCTGAAGTGAGGCTGTTAGTTCAAACGAAGCGCTCACATCAACCGACCTGGCGGCGTGGTCTTCCCCGACGAACTGCGGCGAGTCGCTTCCCGGTCCCACGGCTCCGGAGTCGTGGAGAAGCACCTCGACGACTTGCAGGTCGAGCGTGGGGTACGTCTCGTTGTCCAGTAGGGACGACTCGTTGTCCCGCAGTCCCGGATGCAGGCGCATGATGTTTGGGAACGGGGACTCCTGCTGGCCCGCTGCGAGCGACCGCAAACCAAATGTCAACAAGCGATCGTGTTGTCGTGTCGATTTCAAGGACAAAAGGCGTGGGATTGAGAAGTACGCAAGTCCGAGCTTCGAACCGCTAGCCCGAACCTAGCGCACTCGTACAGAAGGACAGTAATTAACGACACTATAGACCTTTTCGCAGACTGCTTCCCGGGTGCCGTTCTAGTCCTCCCTTGGCTGTGACAAGTAGGAGTGACACCCTCCCCTTTCCAAATGCACTGCGGGGGCTGTGGCATCAGCCTTTGTAGAGTGGAGTATGCACTCTACTCTATAGAGAAGAGCTTTGTATCCGTTGTACTCTCGTGCCCCAGATAAGCATGGCGATGGTTTTTTTTTTCTAATCGCCGGCTCAGGTAATTTTACTCGGCGTGACGATAGTTATAGCGCGAGAATAAAACGACGACACAGAGACAAGAAGGACACGAAGAACAAGAAGGACACCCCTCTGTGTCGTCGTTTTGTTCTCGCGCTATAACTATCGTCATGCCATACCAACTAGCCCAAGCTGCCACACTTCTAATTTACTCGGCGTACAGCAAGTGCAAGTGTCAAACGAAAACTATACAAAAAAAGACCACCCAAGACAGAAAAAAAAACAGAGAGTACGACGGAAAGAGAAAGAAATAGAGTGAAAAGTGGGAAGAAGCATATGCGGGAATAGAGATGTAAGAAGAGAGAGAGAGAGAGAAAAAAAGGGGGAAACATATACAAAAACACAGATGTAAAATGAAAGAGAGATAGAGAAAGCGGAGAATAAAGGAAGGCCACCCCAGCTGCGCTATTCCTTCATTCAGTTTAGGCTTGGCCCCATTCGTGTGAAGCTGCCATAACTTTTTTTCTTAACAGTCCCATTAAACTGCAGCATTGGTCATCCCCGTGGGTATACGTACCTTCCGTCTGAGCACAGCTCATGTTGCGGAAGTAGCGTCCGGGCAGCAGCTTCTTCCCGCGAGCGTCCACCACCTCGATGTCGAGACCGTAGTTCTTGTTTCGCAGCCGGTGCCATCGGCTCACGGCCGACTTCACGTTGAACTCCTCCCAGCCACGTCGTCCACTGGAGAGCGTCCGTCTAGCGATCAATTCTTTCTTCTCTGTGAGCCACCACCGAAAAAAAAGGATAATGATCTCACACAGTTGCCGGTATGTTTTATCAGTGGTATCGTAACGAACAAATAAAAATAATTGTCGCACGAGACAAAGTTCTAGAAAGTTGGCCTCGGGACCTGTCAACGCAGCTTCAGAAAATGTTAACCCTGTAGAAGCGTCGCAATTCGGACTAGTTGGTATACCTTCATGTCAATAGCGCACAAAGGATGGAACAATGCAAGAGAAACGCTCGTTCTGTACCCTCTTTTGCTTTCTCCCGTCTTTTCGTGCGCTGTTAAAATGTTAACATTACACCAGCGTGCTTGTAGTGCTAGCGCTAATGTTCTGAAACCTCGACTCGCTCGCTGGATTTCGTGCCGACCGGTTGCGCCCCCGCGATCTCCGACGACAGCGCAGCTCTGGCCGACTGGGCTCGCCCTACGCCATCTCCTACGCCTACAAAAGCTCTCGCCGAGTGCTGCCCCGTCCTCGGACTCCTGCGACCGTGTCCATCTTTCCTATATTCTCCTTACTTCCGTATGTGCCTGTCCCTCTCTCTATCTCAATACCTTTTAATCCTCCCTATCCTTTTAATCCCTCCTTACCCCCACCCCTCATGAGTAACTGTTGAGGTGTCCTCCCCCTGAGAGACAGTTACGGGGCTCACTTTTCTCTTCTTTTCATTTAAAATCACCCCCTCTCCCCTGAAACCTCGCTCTCTATGAAAAAATATAATCTTATATATGTATATATATTTCGCATGCAAGAAATAACCTCGTCGCTTGGATAATCAAGCCAGTGTGCTTTAATTTCAACGTGGCTGCGTAGCTCGTGTTAAAGGTGCATGCTTTTTTTTTTCTTTTTGATCAGCTGGGCTCTAGGGTGTGCTGAATCGAAGCTGTTCCAGTGGTTAATCAGGTGACGGCAAGTGGTAGCAGCAAAATACGAAAAATAAGGCATCGCATCTGACGTCATTACTCTTGTTACGTCACAGAAATGTGCTAATTATGCTGACGCTGCATTTGACAGGTAAGGAGAACCATATTCGACTATAGAGATTAAATTTTTTTTTCGACTTCCTTGTACACGACCAAGAGCTCTGTCGCACAACACAAATGTGATGCAGAAAGCGGCTTTGTAGAAGAAGTGTTTCTTTGTGAAGCCGCCGTTGCGGCTTTTATACGGCCGCCAAGTTCGTTCGCCATGTGCAGTTTGTTCCTTAGCTCGTACTCAAGGTTGCGCATTCATGCGACAAGGCTTGCATAGACGTTACTTAAACCCCCATGTTTGAGTGCCAACATGGAGGGAGGCGAGATCTGCGATGTGGCGTTAATGTTACCAGTACATCGCATGCAGGTTCTTTCGTTATTCAAGCACCGAGGCCATTTACGTTCCGGCGGTGCAGTTATTACATTGATTCGGGCTATCCAGCACGAGATAATACTGCTTTCACGGGGTGGGTAAGCGTGGTCAAAGTAATAACTATCCTCATAGTCGAAGCCGCTGTTTTGGAGCCGCAGTAATTTAAGAACCTGTGTCCATGATGTCAGGTGCAACCTATCAATAGCTTTCTACCTGATTTATTACCATTTTTGGTTCTGACCCGCAGGTTGCGGGATCGAATCCCGGCTGCAGTGGACGCATTTTCGATGAAAGCGAAAATGCTAGAGGGTCATGTACACACTCTTTGAATAACCCCAGGTCGGAATTTCCTGAGTCCTCCACTACATCCTCTCTTATTACCATATCCTGGTTTCAGGACGCTATAGTAACTCCAACAAATGAAATTATTAATTATTTCCTTGTTGTTGTTTGCTAATTCTCCTCCCTCTCCTTCTCTCTTACACGTACCCTGACTGACACGTTCCCTGACTGTTACGTACCCTGACTGTTACCGCACAGTAGGAACATGCGTGCCGAGAAGCAAAATAGAAAGAGAAGAAAAAAAGAAAATGGTGCTTGTCACACAACACGATTATGTCCGCAGTTTACAGTACGCTGCGCTAAAGCTGACAAAAAAAGAGAGCAGTTTCTAACGCAACCAGACCTGCCAAAGAGGTCCAGTGGCTATAGTGTTCGACTGCTGACCAGAAGGTCGCCGGATCGAATCCCAGCCGCGGCGACCGCATTTCGATGGTGGGGAACGCTAGGGGATCGTGTGCTTGTATTTAAGTGCACGTTAAAGAACCCTAACCCGGTGGTCGGAATTTCTAGAGCTCACCACTGCGGTATCTATCACGGTCATTTCGTGGTCTCCGGAACACCCGTATTCAAAAACTCCCAAGCATTTCCCCGCCGAGGGTGAACATGGTTAAATGCGAATACACGGGGTGATGCTATGAGGGGTATTTATTAATTCGCACTATTATATTTATTAATCACACTATGGTGCCTTTATGGTGTAATGGTTCCTGGGAATCGCAATTTGATCACACGGGGGAGTTTACGTTAACTCACTGGCGAATGCCAACGGATTTTAACTTTACTCCCCCTCACGACCCGCTCTCGACGGGAGACTGAGAGAGAAGGCGGGCGCGCGAGAGAGAGGGGTGCGCGCGCAGCTGCAGCGAGCGAGGAGAGCGGAGGAGCGAGCGAAGGGGGAGGGGGTATAAGGCGCGTTACTGACACCGATATCAGCGTCGCGTCCGTGGCTTATTCGGTAGAGCGTCGCGCTGCGGCCCGCCAAGTCCTCTTTCTTTTAAAGATAGAGAGAAGACTGCGGACGCCGCCGACGGCGGTGGATGGTTTAGGGTCGCTTATAAAGTGTATTCACACTTAAAAAACGCTGCTCGACTTGATCTTGAGTTGCCACCGACTTGAATGCAGCACAAACGCGTTTCGAACTCTCTGTCTTTAGGCGGCGCCACGGCAGCACAAACACATGGACTCGTTGCGAACGCGCTGCATTGAAGGCGGTTTCAAGTCAAGTTCAAGTCAAGTGGCGTTTCTGAATACGGGGGTAGCGCAATTGCATCGAACGTCTGCCGGGGCAAACGGAGAGAGTGTTTTCCTTTTGCCGGTTCTCACGTTCGGAGGAATCGTTCGGGGCAGTTCAATTTCTTCCACGTGCCTAATAATGAAACGATAGCGCTACACATTCCATGTATCAGTGTTTTATGGGGGTGATGCTCCGTTGTACCTAGCCTTGTCTCATGTTGGTGTCACGGTATGGAAATAACGGTTGCTTTAGTCGAAACATATGCGAGAGAAAAAAAATGTTTTACTGTGTACTTCGACTCACGCACAAGATAATTACAGCATAAAAATCACTGTTCCCGGCGAAAATAACCTATCGAGAAAAGTATTGATGAGTTGATCTCTACTAAATTGTCCCTATATGTTGATGCTTTACAAGGAAACCTGTAACTCAAAGGCACATGTCGAGCACGATGTGTCCCAATCAATTACCCTATTTTAAAGGGGTAACTTGCCACCGGTGAGTTCGGAGATTCACTTTCGAGGCGTATCCTCCATTAAATCTTCCTTGCATTGCCTAAGACGACTGAAATAGATTTACTTTCTATGCCACTGAATCTACATGATATGGGGCAACTCTCGGGGTAATGTATATAGGTTTACTCAGCGATATAAGATACCCATAGCTTCGCCCACTCGTCGTGATTCACTTCGTCGAAATGCCTGGATGTTTTTACAGCAGAGCTCGCCCCGCCGCGGTGGCCTATTGGGTAAGGAACTCGGCTGCTGACCCGCAGGTCGTGCGATCGAATCCCGGCTGCGGCGGCTGCATTTCCGATGGAAGCGGAAGTGTTGTAGGCTCGCGTGCTCAGATATGGGTATACGCTAAAGAACCCCAGGTGGTCGAAATTACCGGAGCCCTCCACTACGGCGTCTCTCATAATCATATGGTGGTTTTGGGACGTTCAACCCCACAAATCAATCAATCAATTGTATATAGGTCGAGGTGTGCCATGTGTCGTAGGTAGAAGATTACCGTCATCACGAACCAGCACGCAACCTGTTACCGCCCAAGTATTCGGTACAGGTAGTTAACAAGAGTAGCTAAAACGTGCGAACCCTAGTGGTTGTGTACCTGTAAGGCGATAGTGGGATTTGTGTAATTCTTCTGGCACATATGTGATGCAGGAGAGAGGAAGCACACCCATGCATTGCATAAGGGATGACAGGACAGGTGCCCAACATCTCTGCTGTGACCCAGCCTTGCGAAACTCGGTGCAAGCTGCGCTAGTGTTCTTTTTTACCAAGGACATTGCTTTTGACACATCGTCTCGCCATGCGCCTGAGAGAATTTACGCCGACGGAACGCTTCAAGGCCAAAGTCGCCTGCGTTTTCAATGCCACAGCCACTCTTCTCACCGGGTCTTCCCGACTTGAGGGGCCTGAGAAACTGGAACACGAACACTGTGACTGGAGCTGCCGGTGCATCGAGCATATTCTGCGCGGCCGCCGTGCCGCTGGCACCACCGGCGATCGCAGCGCCGGTGCGGTACAAGCGCAGCTTGGCCGACACCAGCGACACCTCGGTGCCCGGAGACGAGCGGCGAAAGCTCACGTCGTAGTGCAGCCGAAAGTGGCCCGGCACGTCCCACGCCGATGGGTCCGTCTGATTGGGAGTCGAACCTGCACCGAGAGGTCAACGTTATACGCTAAACATGTTGATATGTTTGCAGGGAGCGAGTTCGACAAGAGATGGCATATAATTAACAAAACCGCTAGTTTCTTAACTTTGCTAGGCAAAAGTTAAAAGTGAACTAAATAAAATTACGCTTTGTTTTCTGTTAAGTGGAACGGCGTGGTTCCCTTCTGAATGTCGGTGTGTATGGGATAACACTATAAACAACGACGAAAAGAGATGGACAAGTTTTTTTTTTTTTCGAGTGGAGATGCTTGTTGTCTGACTTTTTTAATGTTTATGAATTGAACGTAGTTCGCAGATCTTCTTTTCTAAATTGTTTCATACGTCGTTTATTACTTGGGCTAGATACGTCGTGTGGTTTATGAAAATGTAGTGAAGTTCATACCTGGCAATAATCTGTAAAAAAAAAACACTTTTTTGTGTTTTGCATAATTTAAGCCGATTGAAATATGTACTTGATCCCACAAACTGCTACAGACTTGTTTTTTTTTAATCTCGTAAGGCTACATATTAAGTGTCACTAACTGCTCTAAACCAAGGTTTTTCTGCTCCAAGAAGAGCTGCCAGTTCAATTTCAACCGTGTCACACCCGAGCATGCAGAAGATGGATGTATGACGAAGTAGGTTCTCACAAGACGGGTAAAAACTCTGTATGCGCTCCGAGTAGACGGTGCGTGCCGTGGTGATGTCCTGGACGCTGGGCGGAGGACTGCGCACGATCTCTTCGACCAGGCGCAGGGTGCTGTTGTTGAGCGGCGCGCTGAGGGACCCATTGGCCGGCGGGTTGCGGATGCCCAGCCGGTGCAGGATCTGAGCCCGGATCAGCATCAACTGCTGCTGCTTCTTCCTGCTTGGGGAGGGCGGAATGGCCACCCACAGTGGCTCCAGTTACTACTGCACGCAACTACGCTGATGGCATATCACAGAAGGTGCACACTCGCGTTCAATGTGAATGGAAACACAGTGCCTGCGGTGGTGAATCGCTGCCGGTCGACGTCGACACACCAGAAATCACGAGGAATCGGGGAAACAACGTTGTTGCGTGCACGGGTATTTTGTAAACCAATGCAACGTTTGCCGTTGTCAATGCAAACGCATGAGTCGCGTTAGACCGCGGGCCCCGTGTTGTCACTTGCATTGAACTGGACTGCACACTTCGATATCAAGGTCAACTATTTGGTTGTGTGTGTGTGTGTGTGTGTGTGTGTGTGTGTGTGTGTGTGTGTGTGTGTGTGTGTGTGTGTGTGTGTGTGTGTGTGTGTGTGTGTGTGTGTGTTTCAAATTTATGTAAACAGTTTAATTACCATTACAGAAAATAAAAAATAATGAACTTCGTATACTTGCTGGTTACACTACAAAAATGCACTTCCGTTACTTGTGGCTTCACAGACTTGCAAATATAATGCG
The DNA here is from genome assembly GCF_043290135.1 of Rhipicephalus microplus. Classification (NCBI taxonomy): domain Eukaryota; kingdom Metazoa; phylum Arthropoda; class Arachnida; order Ixodida; family Ixodidae; genus Rhipicephalus; species Rhipicephalus microplus. The sequence continues at coordinate 266,631,549 of NC_134700.1, forward strand.
CACATGACCTTTAGATTTTTGTCGTAGTTTGGCTTTCCCGATTGGTAAATAGTTACACTAGAGAAAATTTTCACGGCTTGAAAGAAAGAAAGAAAGAAAAAGAAAGAAAGAGAGCCCTTGCGGTGCGGTCCCTGCCACTGCGCATGCGTCGTAACTCGAGTCGGCGTTCGCGCTTGCGGCCCGCCCGCAGGAATTGACCATTTGCGGGAAAACCACTGCGCATGAGCAGTAACCGCACAGGTAGCGTTCCTGTACAGGCGTTTTGGTTTTGGTTGGAAAACATCAGCCTGGCGTTCCATCAATATGACCCGTAGTAACGGCGAACACTGCCGTTTTCACGCAAACACCGTACCTCACAGACGGTGCACAAGCCGTCCTCACTGAACCTATAGTTAATCGACAGACATTTCAAGGTTCAACTTCAAGTGTATAACATAATGTTCTTCTTAAAAGAGCAGGCGTAATGAGCCTGGCGAACCGTCGAGGTAGCGGAGTGCAGGTATCACCTCACTTGGTTATTTCTCAGGCTGAAACGCGAGAAATTCTTGTTTTACACCGTGTATACAAACGTCAACAGAATGTTTTTCTCCTTTACCTTCTTGTTTCAGTAACGGGCATGCGTTTTTGGTCCTAAAGCAACAAAACAAGCTTTTTGTTTTCCAACCAAAAGCTAAGCTTTCCTGTTTACACGACAGGGGGCGCTCACTTTTCCGCAAATGGTCAAAAATAGCGTGCGGCCCGCGAGGCCCGCAAACCGCTGTGTGTAGCTTCCGTGCGTTTGGGTTAGCTGTGAAGGCTGTAGTTCCCCAGACTTTTCCCTAGGAGGAGCAAACGCTATTCTAAAACTCATATGGCGCACGCAACTAAAGCAACAACCGCAACGCTTGCGAACGTTATTCTAAACCACCCTAATACGTCATAGAGTCCATGGAGGGGATATCGCGTGAATGTTGCGTAATTGGGTATGGCTTAGGAAAGCTTAATTGTTATTTCGTCTTTATTATTCTTGTTTATTGAATGGAGGAGAGGTGTTGCCTTCATCGTGGGGTGGGACGCTGATGTTGGGTGGTGCCCCACTACTTGTTGAAGGTACTGTTGCTTCCATCGCATCTGCTCGAGTCAAGCAAAGCGTCAAGTCAAGCGAAAGCCAAGTAAAAATGCCCTTGACTGAATTCCTTACGCGTGATTCAGTGCCAGTGAACGGATGTGCAGAGCGAGCAGTCGGTTTTTTTTTTTTTTTGCTAGCAGCTATAGATCATATTCTAGTTCATTACACTAGCAGTGACCAGAGGGAGCTGCGTTGCTGGCACTAGCCCATTCTAAGTTCGCTGTCGTTGGCCGTTAGAGGCACGCAGAAAACAGACGCGCGCACGCGTCTCCGTGTATCCCTCCCGCAAACCGCCCACTCACGAGGGCAGGGAGACGCGGGCTTCGCGTTCCATTTTGACTGAACCCTACCTATTATTGCGTTGTTTCTCCGCTAGGCATTATACGTTCTGGCGCTGCGTTCACACCGGAAAATAGGAAACCTTTTTTAAGGATGCCGCCGACGCAGCATACTTAAGGTCCTTAGATGAAACTTGTTTCGTCTAGGGACCTTATCTTCAGCATGAAGCGACTAAGAAATGCTCCGCATTTAAAAAAAAAACGCCTTTTGCTTTTGAATCGCAAGCAGGCTGTCGGCTTCAGTAACTGACGCCGATATGTGTTCTCTGGGTTGTCATTTATTGTTGTTTCATCTTCACGTGTTTTGCGTGTTTTAAGTCACACATTATGTTAGATAAGCTTTTCACTTATCACCAGGACAAGTTAGACTTTTGACGCCTGCGTTTGCTCGGCTTTTTTTTTGTTTGTTTGAAGGTGCCATCTTTGAAGTATATTTCATGGTGCTGTCTTGGTATCTAATATTAGTTTACTTTGAGTGCTACAGGTGTGTATAATCTTTGAATTTTCGTCCCGCTGTATAGGCATGTGAATTTTCTTTTATTTTTGCTTACGGTTCCTTGTTTCCTTTGTCATCGTCTTTTATCTTCCTCGTCCGTGTATTGGGTAATACAGGCTGGTGTTGACGAATTAAAAAGGCTTGTTGAAGTGCAAATAAGCTCAGTTGAAAGTTGGTGCTCGTGTGTGTTCTGTGTGTCTCCTGTCTTCGTCTAAATCACGCTAAACCTATCAAAGAGTATGTACCAATTCGCCCAATTCAAAGTGCTATTTTCTAAAGCTCTTCTTGCCCACCGATGCTATTAAGACACGTCTGTGGACACAATCGGATGTCGTCATGCGCCTGTGTTTGTAAACAGTGAAAGGGTCCATACTCCATCTCACAAGCTGGTTGCAGCACTACGAAAGCTGTAGGCAGATTCCCACCAATCGCGAAGGTGAGTTCCTCCGCGTTGTACTAATCCGCGCAGCTTTTTAGATGGGGCCTAATCGATTGACTAGTGCCCGCACCGCGAGATCGTTCACATCTCAGTGGACCGAGGTTCGAATACTGCCGGAGGAACTTTTCAACTTTTTTTTTAAACGTTAACCTTTTGCTGCTGCCTGATACCAAATACGCCACATTGTAGTGTTCAAGAAGTGGGTTTGTTCGTTTGCGTTTGCTCCTGGCGGAATCCGATAAAAATATCTTAAGGTCGCCTCTTTCTAAAGGGCATTTTGTCGTTTTTAAAGCAAGTCTGTTCATGATTAGCATCTCGGGACTTCTTCATGATGACCTATGCCAGAATGTGTAATCCCCCCCCCCCCAAAAAAAAAAAAGAACGCGTGTTGACAATGTCTAAATGTGTGTACGTACCAAGCGCCCTCAAAGCAGATGTCTAAAATTTTGACCTCGCCCACATTGTGTCGCTTGACTGCTCATACACCCAAATCAATGTGGGAATGTCTATCGCAGGCGTTATTGTGAATAATTTTCATTTATGGTTATACAAATAACATGATGCCACCAATGATTTTTTTTCTACGATGTACACAAAGTCAGCATGAACCAGACAGATCTAAATTGCCGGCATTCGTCATTATAGTACCAGCAGCAAGCCGCCTCCTCCACTATCTTGAAGGCCTGAAGACAGCCCCGGATCAACGCGCTTCATGCGTGGTATCTGTTTCATCAATCCACACTTGTCTACTCGTGTGGCCAGCGTGGACCCGTTTTTCGTCGGTGTAAAAGGTCGACCTACATTGACGCCGCCATTTCGCAAACTGATGAAAGTAGCGGCGCTGAGATTGCACAGTGTGTGTTGCTTCTGTGAGCAGTGCATTCCGAGACGGCTTCTTATGTCGGAAGCAAAGCTTCTTTAACGTTTTGTCCATGGATAGTTGCAGTCTATACGGATGGCAGCTCGCTGTCTTCTTCAGAGTGGCGCATAGGCTTGGGGACAGTGGGGATCTCGTTTTTGCGAAGACACTGGGTACAGTACTTCGCAGTACTCCCAGGTCAAAGTTGTCCTGCTTCTTCTTGCGCTGGCGTCCTGTCCCACCATAACGCTTCTTCGGTGCCAACATCTGCCCGCCTTTTCTTTATGGAACGCCCACTTGTAAATATGCAGCGTCCTCTGGCTCACCTTTGCAGCTTTCTTAAAGGCCCACTCACCAAGCCCCATACCAAATTTGAGTTAGACCGTGGAAGTTGTTGGGTGTCCGATGAGGAGCATTTTACCACATTTTTTTTTTTTAATTTGTTCATTAGAAGCTGCGACAACTTTTTTTTTCTTTGAAGCGGCGCAAAACGAGGATGAGAGGAGAGCTCGAAACCCTTGCCGCTCCTCCGCGTAGCCTTCCCAAGCCAAATCTCTTCCCTACCCTCTCCGACATCCGACCAAGAGGTCACGTGCGCATGACGTAACCGAACAAGCCCAACCCTCGTGCAAGCTAGGGGCGTTTGTTTGTTGTTGTTGTTGTTGACCAGCGTTGTTTTGAGGTCTACTGCCTTGTTTCTGCGGGGTGGTTTGGAAACGCTGCTTAGACGCGGTAGAATAGATGAGCGCGTGAACGCGTACATAGGAGCGTTCCACGGCTGTCGTCTGCTCGATGCGCTGATCGCGGGGACACAAACGCATGCGAAACGCCGGCACATTAGCCCCGCATTTAGTTGCAATTCACGTGAAAAAAATGAAAAAAAAGAACACTGACATTCCCTTATTGCGTCTCATTATTTATCTAGATATTTATTAATCTCTTCAAGCAACAAATACACAAACTACGCATGTCGTGCTAAATAATTTTCGTCATGTCACGCGCCATTGTTGGCAGCGTCAGAGCATAGTCTTCTGAAGGACCAACGTCACTGCATACCCGTGTACGTACAGGTCCATTTATACACTCACGTCATGCTTTCATTTTAAAGCGAGCCATTAGGGATGCATACCCCTCACCCAAACGCATTGTTTGGACTCCGAGCCACCAGGGCTTTAGAGGTAACGAGGCTGCGGATGTGGCCGCCCGCGCGCTTAACTATATATACCGGGTATCTCACCCAGGCTTTTCCGGCTCGGAGATTAGCCAAACGCTTCTGCGATTCAAAGAAATTCTGTTGTAATATTACGAACGACATCGGCCTTTCCCGGTGCCTGCTAAGGGCCTGAGTAAAGCCGATGAACGAACCTTATAGGCACCTTGTTGCGTCCTGCAATAATAAAGCATTTTGACCTCAAAGTCGACGGGTGGTGCCCTCACTGCGGGGAAGTCTCGGATAACTTTCACATGGTGTGGGCATGTCAAATGAATCCTTCCCTTCCCCCTAGGTGGACAAACGGTGAACAAACGGTGGACGAACGGTGGACGAATAGGTGGACGAACGGACACACAGACAGATGCATGGACGGACGCATGGATGGCTGCACGGAAGGATGGACGCATGGACGGACGCAGGAGCGGATGCATGGACGAACGCAGGCATGGACGCACAGATGGACGTGCGGACGCACGAACAGACGCACGCACGGGCGGCCACACAGACGCACCCATGGACGGACGGAAGCAAGAACGAATGGACGGACGGATGCTTCACCCCACTCTCCATCATTCACTCCGTGGATATGCTGCCATTTTTTTTAAAGCCTCTGTATCGTGTTTTAAATGCGAACCATTTCTTAGCGAACTTCGGCGACTTTGAGAGTATCTATCTATCTATCTATCTATCTATCTATCTATCTATCTATCTATCTATCTATCTATCTATCTATCTATCTATCTATCTATCTATCTATCTATCTATCTATCTATCTATCTATCTATCTATCTATCTATCTATCTATCTATCTATCTATCCGCCTACGACTTTTAGCTCTCCTGGCCGTTTCGATAATGGTATCGATACCAAACTTGGTATGGCGTAACATGACTGTATGAAGAACATGTTCGACTAGTCATGACATAAAAATTGAGACATGTATGTCATAAGTGTCATGATTTACATTTCATTGTCCTTCCGCTCTGGCGGTGGTTTCGTTCATATGGCATGTTGCAAAACTGGTATGGTATGGCATGATTGCATGGCGAACACAAGCGACAGACCCTAACATGAAAATCATGACACGCGTGCCATGTAACAACATGACTACATGTCACGCTCATGATGCACTCACGGCCGTTTCGCTAGCTTCACATATGCCAAATTTGGTATTACGTGATGGCAATGGATGACGAAGGTATGTGACTGGTGGAAACATAATAATCATGAGATGCGTGTCATGTGAAACATCACTACATGCCACAGTCAAGGGGCCAATACATTTCGACATGACGCGGTATGCGTGCTGCCGGCGTTCATTTCGTCGCGTCACGCCGGCGTTGCCACGCCAGGCGCCGGTCTTGCAACATACTCGCAGGCACGCGCCGCGCGGCTTTGCTTTGACGCTTGCTCGTTTCAGCGCGTTGAGCATCCCTCCGTCACAAAAAGAGGGAGACGCAATGTTGTCTGGGTAACGTATTGGCATAGAGTAAGGGCCAAACCTCATAAGCGCGAAAATGCACGCGACAGCGACGAGCGACGCCATGAGCGACGAAACAGGGCGTTCGCGCGACGTGTCGCGTGCTCGTTTTCGCGCGATCGCTCGGTTCTCCAGATTTGGAAACCGTCGCTCATCGCCCGGAAGTGCTGGGCTCAAGCAGCCAATAGCGAAATGCCGGAAAAGACGAAGACTACATAGGTGCACGTGACCCTGCACGAGTCACGTATGCGCAACAAGAAATAACGCTATGTTTATTACGCATGTGCATATAAAAAAGTGCTGCAAGGCAATAATAAACACTTTCCGTTTCATTACACAACAATATATCTTATTTTTAAATTGCATACCGCTCGCTACGTGGTTTTCTTGGTGCGAGTAGACGGCCTCATGCCAGCAACAGTGGAATTCGCTCGCCGAAGCCGTCGCGTGAATGAGGTTTGCCTGCGCTAGCGACTGATCGCGCGAAGACGATCCACGTCGCGTCGCTTGTCGCTGTCGCGTGCATTTTCGCGCTTATGAGGTTTGGCCTTAATGTTTTTCTGTGGCATCGGCGCGAAATGCGACATGCTGCATTTCGCAGCATATCGCATTTACCGTCGGGCCGCGGGGACGGACGCTGGTCGCGCCTGGCGTCAGACTATAGAGCGCTCGAGTTTTATGAATGTAGCGTCGCTGTGCCAGCGTGCTCGCGCGCGCGTCAACGCTATATACATTAAAGTATATTGGCCCTTCATGATGCGCTTGCGGCCGTTTTACTAGCTCCACATATACCAAATTTGGTGTTACGTGACGTCAATGGATGACAAAATATATGACTGGTGCAAACATGATATTACATGGCACGCGTGTCATTTAAGAAATGCTTCGTATTAAAAAAAATTGGCAGATCCCACGTACGGCGGGAATCGATGATATGCGAAGCACGACGGAGAAAGGTTAATATGTCATTTTAAAATCAGCACAACGTTACGAGGTGGAGGTAAATGATGCCGTACATGACTTACGTGTCATGATTATCATGTTTGAATGTGCCGTTTACCTTCGTCATCTACTCACGTCCCGTGATACCAAATTTAGTATATGTGGAGCTATCGAAACGACCGCGAGCACGCTATGAGCGTGGTACGTTGTCATGTTCTTAGACGACACGCGTGTCAGGATTCTCCTGTTTGCACCAGGCATATACCTTCGTCATCTTTTGACGTCACGTAACACCGATTTCGGTATATGTAGAGCTAGCAAAACGGATGCGAGCGCATCATGAAGGGCCCAATCTACTCCAATGTATAGCGTTGACGCGCGCGCACACTGGGCCAGCGACGCTACCTTAGCAAATCGCGAGAGCTCTAAGGGCCAAACCTTATAAGCGCGAAAATGCACGCGACAGCGACGAGCGACGCGACGTAGATCGTCTTCGCGCGATCAGTCGCTAGCGCAGGCAAACCTCATTCACGCGACGGCATCGGCGAGCGAATTCCACTGTTGCTGGCATGAGGCCGTCAACTCGCACAAAAAAAACCGCGTAGTGAGCGATATGCAATTTAAAAATAAAATATATTGTTGTGTAATGGAACGGAAAGTGTTTATGAGTGCCTTGCAGCACTTTTTTTATATTCACATGCGTAAACATTGCGTTATTTCTTGTTGCGCATAGTGACTCGGGCAGGGTCACGTGCACCTATGTAGTCTTTGTCTTTTCCGGTATTTCGCTATTGGCTGCTTGAGCCCAGCACTTCCGGGCGATGAGCGACGGTTTCCAAATCTGGAGAACCGAGCGATCGCTCGAAAACGAGCACGCGACACGTCGCGCGAACGCCCTGTTTCGTCGCTCATAGCGTCGCTAGTCGCTGTCGCGTGCATTTTCGCGCTTATGAGGTTTGCTCTTAACGCCAGGCGCAAACGGCGCGACCAGCGTCCGTCGGCGCGGCCCGACGGCAACCGGTGCGAAATATGACATGCCGCATTTCGCGCCGATGCGTTACCCAGGCAACACTGCGTCTCCCTCGTTTCGTGACGGAGGGACGCCGGACGCGTTGAAACGCGCATGCCATGAATACAGTGAACATGAATACAGTGAGGGCCGCAGTGCCATGAATACAGTGAACTAGAATATACCATGAACTCGAAGTGGTTAAAGGTGGGAAGTAGACACGAAGCGCAGGCCTTAAGAAAGTGCGCGAGTGCCACCTCTCGTTTAGTCCTTGGAATGTCTGCAGGATGGCGGTACTTCTATATGCTGAATATATGATGAAAAGATGCGAGATGGCGCTACTTGGAGCGTTCACTAGATGGACGGACGGACAGACAGACAGATGCATTGACGGATGCACGGATGAATGGATGGACGCACAGACAGACGGATGCACGGACGGACGGACGCATGGATGCACGGAAGCAAAAACGAACAGACGGGCCGACGCTTCGCCCCACTCATCATCATGCACTCCGTGGATACGCTGGGATTTTTTTTTTCGCCTCATATCAGAGCATTATCGTTGTATGCGCTGCATCAATTTACCTGCTGGGTTGATTTCTTCTGCTCGCTGGCTCATGGCGCCATCTGTGGCAAGCACTATTATCACGTAAACACACAAACAAAAGAAAGACTACTTGCGGAGCCTGCATTAGATTATTGTCGCTTTGCACAACACAGCTAGGCCGTTTTCTTCCCCGCGTTACACGAAACTGCTGCCGTGTTTTAAACGGAGGGAAATCGGCTACGTCGGCGATATTTGTTCGAACACATCGAAATGACCATGCCGCTTTGAGTGTCCCTTGATGTCAGTTAGCTACTCCTGGCGTGGCTTTTCATTTTTTTTAAGTGCAGCCCTCAGTTGGGAGGTAGGAATGTGGGGTTTAACGCCCCAAAACCACCATATGATTATGAGAGACGCCGTAGTGGAGGGCTCCGGAAATTTCGACCACCTGGGGTTCTTTAACATGCACCCAAATCTGAGCACACGGGCCTACACCATTTCCGCCTCCATCGGAAATGCAGCCGCCGCAGCCGGGATTCGATCCCGCGACTTGCGGGTCAGCAGCCAAGTACCTTAGCCACTAGACCACCGCGGCGGGGCAGCCTTCAGTTGTCGTGGTGATAACGGATGACGACGGGCTTTCTCTCGTATAGAGCGTAGGCGATGACGCACACTCATCCTGGTCGAACGTAAACGCCAAAATGTACGAACCGACAAAAAGACTGTTTACGCCCATAGGTTATTCCGGGCCACCCCTCCGGCGAGAGACTCCGTGTGGTCCCTCGATTGATGTCACTGAGCCTCGCGTGTCATCTTCATTCCTCTGCCCTCTGTCTTCGGAAGAATGGGTGCCGCTTCATGATCTGCGGCGTTCCGAAACCACCGCGCCGCTCTCCAGTTTCGAGGCGGGTCTCCGACGGGCGCGAAATGTGAAACACGCGTTGTCCTCTTCTCGGTGTCTAGTCGGTCTGATGACGTAAATGGTGCGTCACCGCCAGACCACGAGGAAGGAAAGAAAGCAAACGAACGTCCCAACGTCAGCCGCAGCGACACTTCTGCTTCCTTTCCGACGCGTGCAAGCCGCCGTCGCAACGTCTTTGACACAAGATCTTCGCCATTCTGCGTGCCGCTTCGCCGTTGGATTAATGGTTCGTCTCCTCGCGCCTCCCCGCGTCGGAGAGGCCGACTGGCTGCGGTTTGCCGACGGCGTATTCTTCGCCCGTCGGTGACGTCATCTGGGAGCCGCTTTTGCGTGTACTCCAGCGGGCTCGGCGTTTGCGAAGGCTTTCATGTATCTGCTCTGGACCTACAGTTGTAAACGGGCTTGCTTGGATATTTTTGCATGCAGGGTGTACGTGATCACGAACACGACTCGCTTCTTGGCTTAAGAAAAAAAAAACATAAAATTGGTGCTATGCGTGCTTATGTTGACCTGAAAAAGGTCACAGTGTTGTAGCAGACTGTGACGTTGGGCGAGTTTAATAAAATATTTTTGGCGCAACTGATACAAGCAAGAAAAAAAAAGGCAGACAGGATAGGATGCCAGCCCTATCTTGTCTCCTTCTTTGTGTTGTATTTGTTCTGTGAGCGCACATATACTGTGTTGTGCTTGCGTTGTGAACCCACATGTATGCCCGACGCGCGACTGCAGTCGCACAGATGCTGTAAGGTGCAGCATAAATGGCATAGAAGATTGATTGATCGATATGTGGGGTTTAACGTCCCAAAACCACCATATGATTATGAGAGACGCCGTAGTGGAGGGCTCCGGAAATTTCGACCACCTGGGGTTCTTTAACATGCACCCAAATCTGAGCACACGGGCCTACAACATTTCCGCCTCCATCGGAAATGCAGCCGCCGCAGCCGGGATTCGAACCCGCGACATGCGGGTCAGCAGCCGAGTACCTTAGCCACTAGACCACCGCGGCGGGGCATGGCATAGAAGATCAGCGCTGTCCGGAAGCTGCAAGTGTCAAATGACGAATAGCGGACTGAGTGTAATTATCTAATTACTTGTCATATCTACAGTGGAACATCGGTGATACGAATCTCACGGGACTACCAAAAATATTTGTATCACCAGAAAGCATCGAAAATTAGCATGCGACAAAAGAAAGCTGGCGTGCATTTTGATTTATTGTTCATCAGGCCCACAGCAACGTAAGGAAGAACTCTGAACGATGGTCATTGAAGTTTTTAGACGTTGGTAATCACACCAGATCTCTGACATATACGGCCCGTACACGCGTGTTTAATTAATTGTGTGCGTTGTGACCCGCGACAGCAATAGTCCATCCGAAATTTTAGTGCGCTTTTTTGCATCACACCAAAGTACTGCGGCAAAAGTAATTGCAGAAACGCTTTGACGCGATAGATCAAGGACACAAGACTTCACTACCATGGTCCTATGTTATTATTTTGTTATCGAGAAGGTGTTGGGGATAATTTTTTGGGGGGGAGGGGGATTAAAGGTTGTGCCTTCACAAGTGTGACCTCGACAGTCACGCATGTTGAAGTTGTGAGGCCTGACTCCCTCGCCAAGACCGTCCTAGCCTTCTTTCGGTCCTCGTCCATCTTTGATGGGATGTCCGGTCACACGGAGATACACTGGAGCCTCCAAGACTCGCGCTCATAATCTCGGAGGCCGTGACGTGTCTCTAAAGGTTTGTCCTGACCGTAAGAAATTTATTTTTGTTTACACCGCGATTCTGACGATATGGCGGCGCGCATGCCTACACTTGCGTTGCCTCACTCGCACGTGCTTAGCACGTCTTCAGTGAGAGCGCGGACTTTTTCGTACCTTGGCCTTCGCATCAAACGTCGCGCAGTGAAAATCGGTTCGCAACAACAATATTTTAAGACTTAGCAGACCGATGGGCCTTGGCCAGGACCAAAGAAAACATTCTAATCACCCGGAAATTCGTTTCACTGTTTTGATTGATATGTGGGGTTTGACGTCCCCCATATGATTATGAGAGACGCCGTAGTGAAGGGCTCCAGAAATTTCGACCACCTGGGGTTCTCTAACGTGCACCCAAATCTGAGCGCACGGGCCTACAGCATTTCGGCCTCCATCGGAAATGCAGCCGCCGCAGCCGGGATTCGATCCCGCGACCTGCGGGTCTGCAGCCGCGTACCTTAGAACACCGCGGCGGGGCAGTTCGCTTCAATGCATATGCCCTTTTGTTATCGTGTAGTTGACCAATTGTTTCTTCTTGTTGGTCCACTTTTTTTCGGCTACCGTGGTGGTTAGGCTTGGCCTACGACTGTCCACACTTGGGACTGCCCCGCGGTGTTGCCCTATGAGGGCATTCCCAAGTGGGGACAGTTATAGGCCTAGAAACTGAGGCCTGAAAAACATTTCAGCATCCCGCCGCGGGGCAGGATGATTTTGAGGATGCTTCGAATGAAATTCCTCGTACCGTGCCGTAAATTGGCCACTGATATTGAAACAGAACTGGGCGTTTATTTTTATAAATACTGTCATGTTTCGAACCATTCTCATCGTGGTTCGCGTCTACCATTCGAACATAAGGAACATGGCAATGTGCCGAATCGGGAAGACTTTAGAAAGGCAGCTGGGCGGCGGTATCTACGCGATTGGAGCAGTCTTCTCGAACAGCGTCGCCTGTGTGACACGTGCTCCCCAAGACCGATCTGTCCTCCTTGTTTGCGCCTCACTGTGGCAAAACCGATGGCTCCAGCCGTACGTCGTTTACGCAAGAGTGCGCTCGAAGTACGCACTTGGCCCTGTCTTCAGTACTGCTCCTGGAGGTGAGGCGACAAATATAGACCTTCTGGGCGAGGCGTCGCGTTGGTGTGCGTCCCTCGAAGCCTTGGCAGCCGTGCGCGCCCATGGGGTGCCGGCTTCCGTCTCATTTTGCAAGCGTTACCGCTCGAGCGCGTTTCTTACACTGCGAGTTCTCTCGAAAAAGACCGTTTTCGCCAGGAGCCGGATCCCTCGGAAGTTCGCGGGGGACGCGCCGCTCGGCGGGGGGCCATGGTTGGGGTGCCGATAGTCGGCATCGTGTATGATGCACTCCTGAACGATCTTTAAAGGAGCACTCAAGAGAAATACGATTTTTTTTTCATATTGATAAATTACTCTTTCACGATGCCGAACACACTGCCCTTGCCGCGAGAAGGAATTGGCAAACAAGAAAACGCATGAAAAAAACAACTAAACAAGAGTGGATGGCGACGCCACCTTTAAGTTCCCGCATCTGCATGTTGCCATAACGTTGTAGACTTTGATGGCGTGTTCTAGGCTCTGTGTAATTCCTAATTAGTAAAATATGAAGCACATTGCCATTTGCGAGAGTCAGAGATTTAGCATACCAAATTTCAGTAAATTTTACCGAGCTAACATGGCCAAAGTACAAAAAAAAAGAACACTTTCGGATCCGTCATGTTCCCACCGGAGCTTTAGGCGTGAAATTTAAATGCCAAACTTTTGACTTTGACATTGATTTTTCTTGTGTAATAATAAACCCGCGCTGGGGAAATAAATGACAAACAGAGATTTCAGGGTATAAATGATCTGTCTAAACTAATTCGTTGTTACACTCTCGCTAATCGCACAACCAGACGAGCACGTTGACGAAGCGGCGAAACACACAGGCAATAAACTTACATGCCTAGCGCCTGTGTGTCTCCCGTCTCCTTAATCGTCCTCGTCTGGTGAGTGCGCTTGAAAGTAATTCGTCATGTCTTGCCGACATGGCCTAACAGCCACGTTGCTCTTGGACAACGACTATCGTGACCTTGTAAGTGCTGCGCCCTAATCGCAGTTCTTCAAGAGGCAATCGTTTTCGGGTTGATCGGAGTCGGAATACGGGACCCGCTGTCGCTCCTGAATTGTGATGTCAGCGAAGTAGATAGAGATATTTCATCGCCATCTTAGAAGCGTATTTATAGCCTGCAGCTAGCTAACCGTGTTCGCCCATGATGCCACGGTGAAGCTTGGCCTCCCTGTCCCTACGTGGGAGCAGCCTGTAGTCTTGCCCCTTTATACTAACATTTATTCTGTACCAGAATAAATGTTACTAATATTTACTAACATTGATTCTGTACCAGAATAAATGTTAGTATCCATCTATGGTGTAAAACAATAAAATCCTTTCATCAGCTTGATATCAACACGTGCTGCTGTAGCTGAGTGTTCGTTGCAAAGCACACCTCTTCGCACTTCCACTGTGTTGCACTTTGTTTGTTTGCTTGTTTTTTTTGCTTTTATTGATAGTTTCTTTTCTGCGGATGAATAAAACGTTTACGCGACTGTGTGTATGCGCTGCAACACTGTCCAACGTGTTTTTGAGGGCTAGTCCAATCAGATCACTCGGAAACATTGCTAGAGTCATGCGCGCACGTCCCAGAGCGCGAAACCAATCGCAGATGCTGCGTAGCAAGTGACATCTCCGCTGGATCTGTCACGGAAAGGGTGCTATCAACAGCGTGTGTTGCGACACCATGGCCTCAGAGTAATTTCATGGGCCGTGCTTTGTTAAAGAATTTACGTGCGTCGGAAGCCACGATATTCACGTGCCGAATCGGCGTTTGAGCATTTGAAGATTCGCTTTTGGTTTCGATAACGTTTCTTCTTCTTTTTCTCTCTCTCTCTAGCATATCCCGAAACAGTCTCAAAGCTACAGGTATAATTCATAACTAAGCGCTTTCTGACAAGTCTGGTTTTATTTGACCTTGCTGTGACTTACGGTGTCTTTATTTTCGTAAGGCCCAGAGACCACGGAAGTGAGGTTGCCTGCATGTAGAGCCGCAGCGCGTGACCTTTGTCTATTTCTAAGCGGTTGTCAGCAGCTGTGCGTGAGGTGGCGTCAGCCCTCGTGGCCTTGAGCGTGTTGACAGCGCACTCTGCAGTCGCGTATTCGCAATAGCTATAGGCGCTGATCATACAGTACGCTATCATCACTTCAGTTTCCCTCTCGCCATGTCCCAACTCCGCAGCACATGACCGACGCGCTGGGGGTTGTAAACAGTAAACAGGGTGTACGGGGCAAGTCCAGTCTGGCTCGGCCACTTCGACGAGGATGGGTGCAACAGCGAGAACGCCTTCAACAGCAGGTGACTCCGAGCCAGCCGGGGACGATCGTGTTGTAACGGAGCCAGTCTCCCCGGGGCACCTCACTCGCACTCGTCGTCTAGACAGCACGACGCCCTCCCCGGGCGACCGTGTGCGGCAGCGGTTGTCGGCGGCTCTCTTTCTTTCTTTTCTTGGGATGCCGCGGGATGTTGCGGATTTTTTTTTTATTTTCAGAGCTGTCACGCTGCTCCCATCTGTCTGCGGAAGTTTTCGCAGCTCTTCATTGGCCCGACGCGTGACGTAACACTCGGCCGTGACGTGTCCCGCTGCTTGTCTGGGGGTCCGAAGGCTGTCCCTTGCCGAGCGCATCAGACGACGCCGTTTCTCAACGCCTCGTTAGTGGGCGGTTTGTTTTGAGCCCCTTTGTGGCGCGCGAGCGTTTCGCGCCGCTCTCTTTTTAACGGGGTAGGCAGCTGCCACATCGGAGAGTGCGCCTGTTAGAGCTCACAGTAGACGCCCAGGCGGCAGCGCTTGCCACGCCTTCCCGGAGTTGGCAGCAGCAGTGCTTCTCTGGAAGCCACCGCGGCTGCAGCCCGGAAGACGGCGACAAGTGCTTTCATTTAATGATCAGACTGGTCATTATGTGTAAAAGACAAAAAAAAATAACGAGGAAAGATTGATTGCGAAATTAAAACTTATATATCGTTGTTGGAGCAAGACAAGTCAGGGGGCGAGCTATTATCTCGCAGATACCCTCACACTGGCATTTTTTTCTGTGTTCTAAAGAAATTGCGTGAAAAATATAAAAAAAGATGTGTTTTGGTTGTCGGTGGTTTCATTTACCTGTTAATTGTTAATCTATCTGAGCGCTTCCGAAGCTTTTCCGAAAAAAGGTCAATCCACTCTGCGTTGGTGATATGTCACTCTTGCGGAACAAACAAAAAAAATTAGCTGTTTCGCTCAAGTGGTAAAGTACGCCATGTGCACTTTAACTATACTCGTACGGTTTCCTCACACTAAGCGGTTTCGTCATATCGGAGCGACGGAATTTGCAAGGCAGCGGACCACTGGGGAGAACAAACGTCGTATACAATAGAAGCCGTCGGCCATCCACAACACTGACGTAGATGTAAGCTGGAGGGATGAGACGCTCCCCGAGGGCGCAAGAGATGCTACCAACAGCAGGAAACCTCTGGGTGTTGGCCAGAGCCGTATCAAATATTAGGTAGCGTTAGCTTCACGTGGGTCGTGAGCGCTGTCCACTCAGACCAGTGCAGCCTAGCCTGCTGTGTGTTCTACAGCACTTCGCTGGTTGACTGTGCAATACTTTCCCCCAGTTACAGAGTGGCTAAGGCCACTAGCACGCGCGTGCTAGGAAGGAACCTTAGCCTTCCCGCGCGGGAAGATTCCGTAAGTATGCGTCCAGTGTTGACAAGCAGCACACAGTTTAGTGACGCAGGACAGGTGCAGAAAACTCGCTGCATTCGTGGCTATTATCTATGTATGTTGTTTTGTCAAAACTGAGGAATGTTGTAGGCCCGTGTACTCAGATTTGGGTGCACGTTAAAGAACCCCAGGTGGTCAAAATTTCCGGAGCCCTCCACTACGGCGTCTCTCATAATCAAATGGTGGTTTTGGGACGTTAAACCCCATAAATCAATCAATCAAAACTGAGGAAAAAAAAACGCTTCTATTTTCTGCGCCCGTAAAACTGGCTCAGCTGTGCCCGAGAACTGCTCGGGGGGTGGAGGCGATCCGTCAGAGATGCGGCAAGAAACATGGCGCGATGTACGGGAAATGTGCCAAAGGCGTTGTTTATGAGATTCATATTTCTTGTGGCAACTCGTACATCGGGACTACCGGGCGCTGTATTAATGAACGGGCTAGTGAGCATGAATTAAATTTAATGAAAGATGACTTGGCACATTTGTCTATGCATTGTAAAGTCTGCGGGTGTGTACCACGTTTTAACGAGTTTAAGATTCTAGGTATAGAAGTAAGCATAAAACTGCGCGTGAGTTGACGGAAGCATATTACATTAAGAAGAAAGGTGAAAGTTGTGTCAGCGAACCATCGGTGACGTTGTACTCATCGGAGAAGAGATTGTTCGATAGCTGGATAAGCTTAAGGCTGTGTGAAGAATGTGCATGTCTGTACGTTGTTACTTAAGTCTGGATTTGCGCCCGGTCTACTTTAGTTGGAAGTGCCGCTTGTGCTTATCGTTGGGTGTTTCTTTACTTTGTGTTTGTGTTATTAACAGCCAAAGCATGTCAGTAAGCAAGTACCAACTAGGCCAGCAATCAGTATTGTTACAGTATTGTTTTTTTTTTTCTAAAGCAACGATATAAAATAAAGTAACACACTATGCGCACCGTTTTGAAACATCTTCATCTCGACTGACGCCACGTTCAGAGTTCCGTGCGGGTATAGCTTGGTAAATCGTCGCGTCAGGCTTGGTATTCAGCGGCCGTGGACTAGGGATGGTCGCTACGCTGTTTTTTTTTTTTTTTTTTTCTTGCGCTGTCGGTGCGTACGCCGCATACATACTCTGACGGTCGTCTCACCACTTGCTACAACGTAACGCGTTGCTCGAAGATCAGCAGTTCGGAAAACCGAAAAAACTGGCCTCCAGGCGCATATCGCCAACTCGGCAGAAAAACCACCACAGGCAAAAAAAAATGTGTAGTTTGTCTGTCCCATATTCGTTTCCTCGATTGGTGAGCCAGCGCTTTGTATAGTTTTGCTCGTTTACTTCAAGGAGCGAATGCTTCGGTGTTCGAGGTGTAACCAGAACCGTACAGAAAAAAGACAACGAGAGTGGCCAGCCAAGCGATGGCCTCGTCTCGTGCCCAGGGGTTTCGCTGACTGCGACGCCGTATGAAATCATGCAGGCGTCGCCTTTCGAGCCGCCGCAGTCATTCCGCAAGCGATCCTCTCCGTGAAGCGCCCGAGATTGCAGATTCGCGTGGTGGGTCTGCAGGACTACGGCGGCGAAGAGAAGGCGCGTCTGGCGCGGTCTCCCGCCGACAGCGGCGGTGAAAGGCGATCAGCACACTCTCACACCACGTCGGCAAACTACCTACTCCCCTCATTTTTTGGTTCTCGCCGGTGAGCGTTCCCCCCGCCACCGTCTGGTTACGTCACGTCACACCTCGTCTAGCGTCTACTAACACCTGTCTGTCTGCGTTCTCTCCCCGACGCGCCGCAACGCGAGATGCCTCTTCCGACCTGCGAGCGACTCGTCGCCCTTGGCATGGCCGCACCTCGCGCCTGTTTGTTTCTCTTTCTGGCGAGCACAAAAAAACACTACGTGGCGCTGCAGCCAGGTGTGTGTTGCTTTTCGCGCTATGGCTCTGTTTCGGAATCGCGAGGTCACACGCCCTTGGCTGGCCCATTTCATCAACAAGGGGCTCCCGCCGTCTGGGATCTCACCCTCCCCACCTTCGCCTCACCGGCCTCGCGCTTTCGAGACTAAACACGCGGCGATGCTTTCTCGACCTATCCGCGCGTTCCCATGTTTCCCGGTAGGTGTTCTGTGGTTTCCCGCGTTGTTCAGGACGGCGCGAAATTTCTCCCGAAACTACTGCCTGCCCACTTTAGTTATTGGGATCAATAGCCAGTGCCTGAACTCCCGCTTCAGTAGGAAGCACGATTTCTTCTACAGTACCAAAGTGCGCTCCTGTTAGAAAAAAAAAAAAACATTGCGCCAACGTGTATTTACGAAACACCTCGACGTTAAACACTGGGACAGGGGAAACAATTAAAGGGAAGATGGACAGAAAATGAGCGCAAGAAATTATTGCGCCGGTTAGGGGAGGCGCTGGCCTGTTTGACAAAGCGAAGTGCGTTGTAACTGGGGAATAGCATTTGTTCTGCTATAAATGCATGTTTTGGTGGACAATGGTAAAAGTGCAATTCCAACTTCGTCCCCTTTAAAAAGAAAATTCATTGCTTCTTACCTGGTGAGGGCCCTGCAGTGGAATGAATATACTGATACTTCAGAAGTTTCAAGGGATATCCCGCAAAGCTGAACCGAACTTGTCCCTGTCTGAAAAGCTCCTTTATGCATTAAGTAGCCTATGTAAAACAGACCAAGGCTGTCACTTCTTAATGTTTCTAAAAAGTGTTCCTTTTCAAGGGGAGGGAGGAAATATTTTTTTTTTAATTACCAGTTGTTGTTTTTTTTGCACTAAGCCGGAGTTATGTGGAAAAGCTCGCCTACGACATATAGGTGAAACATGTAAGTTGGTACAACTTTACATGTTTACAAGGATGGATTAACATGAGTCTACACTAATACGGGCTTACTCCAGATTGACGTCGTGAGGTTTATGATCAGTGACCATTCACGCCAGTGACAGCGCCGCCTGGTTCACTAGTGGTATTTTTTTAATCAAGAGGTATCGGAGTGCTAGACGACACGGAGGAGAACTGAGACGAAAAAGGGACTAGCGCTATGATATCTTTCGACGAGTGTAACCACATAGCTCACCAGGCCTCTCTCTTTGAAACTATTTCATTAGCTGCGCAAACTGTCGGTGGCCGAGTTTCCCAATTAATTGTTTGTTTTTCCTTCAACCCTAGCTTGTCTTCTTCTTCTGCCTGTTCGCCTATCAACTTTGGGGCTCACCCACGGTGGGTAATTGGCCAATAATTGGGTGGTTTTGTAAATATCGTGACGTTTCTGAATAAGGGGGGTTATAAAATAGAAAGACTGCGGATTACATCGGAGATTATGGTGCTCGATCCAATGTATATATCTCTAAAAAAAAAGAAAAACTGTCTTTTTGGGTGGGGGGGGGTGGGGGGTAAATGTAACAAGAAAGATATAACAATACCCTCACTTTCCGTGCGTATATAATGATGTAGACACACGAAGACAATGATGCTGATAACAATAACCTTCTTCTCCGTTGTCGTTACGTTGCCCCACTGGATCGCCTTCCGGAGAACAAGCCAACAAATAAACCATTAATTGGCTTGGGAGGGTCAATTGCGCACATCACGTCGGCGTTCGCGCTCTCGGCTTTTCCCTCTTCCGCCAATTCTCTCACGCTTGCGATCTTGCGTCGTCGGTGTATACAGACCGCATCGCGTGACGCTATCGTGCGTGCCCGCGCGCGCATTCCGACATCATCTCGCCTCGCGTTGTCTCCCGAAGAGTTCTTTCCCAGGACGCCTCGAAGAGGAGAAATAAGACACCGAGGGAAGCGCGGCTTCCGGCCCGCTTCGAGCAACCGATCATCGCATCGATCACACGTGTTCCCTTCGTCCATCGAAGGAATGCTTTCTTTCTTTGTGTGCTTTTGTTTTCGGTGATAAAGGAAACGAGAAGGTATAGGAAGGCGTGCAAGTTACCGCGAAAGTATTCTGACGGGCTGCCTGACTTGTCTGGGCGAGTTGGTATGAAGCTCAGTCTGGGCGAGTTGGTATGAAGCCCGGGATTGAAGCTCGAACCGCGCAAAGACACGAGACAGGCGCGAGACAAAACGAGCGCCGTGTTTGTTTTATCACCTATTGCGAAGTACCTTATACGGGTCCCGTGCGAAGTGTTGGGGAAAGGTTGCTTTGAGGCAAATGATGATAGAAAATCGTTCAGTGAGGGCCAAGGAGTTGGACACATTAATCGAGTGTTCCTTCGCCCTGTGTTAGCTAAACTACTCTCGGAGAAGAAAAAAAAACTCTACATCGAAAGGAGAAGGGGGAGAGAGAGTTTCTAGGGTGAAGACAGAGAAGTAAGTCGGTCAGAGTCAGTATGTTCTGACCTGCTAATATATACCAAGGCAAAAAATTAAAGGGAGGGGGGGGGGGGGGGGGAGTGGTGAAAAATGGTTACAATAACCACGTAACCGGCAAGGTTAGGGCATATTACGAGAAATGTGGGCAAGCATACAGACATGTTACAGTGGAGCGCATTGTCGAGGCCAACTTGCACACAATATTCACTAACGCTATGCAAACCATCGAGTAAAAAAACAATTAGTAAGTTTTAACATTTCTTAGTGAACGTGCATTCTGCTTCAGAATTGAATGCGTCGTATAAATATTAATGCAAGTGTGGCTTCAATAATAATAAAGATGGTTACGGCATTTGTTATTATACTAAGTGTTGCTAAGTGTCACTAGTTACCGCGTTAATAATTATGTCCCTGTTGTTCATACTGCATTTTTATGATGTACTAACTGTGGATGTCATTACTGTAATTATTGATTATGTCGTAGATAATTTGTAACGCTCAAATAAGCCATTACTGTTCCCCTGACGAGGTAAGGTATAGTAAGGAGGTCTTAAGTTCCGATTTTGCCTTACTTCGGGGGCAAACTCTATATATGCCCGAAAATAAAGTTCCATTCATTGTGTAAAAAAAAAGAAATACTTCACGTTTCATCCTCAATAATTGTAAATGGTCTTTGGACCATAGGGATATTTAATAAAGAAAGTGATCACTTTGGAAGTGTTCGCGAATATTTTGTTTTCTTGAAGGAATGATTATAGTATTCCAGAATTGATTAGCGCCGGCGTGTTGGCCACCTGGTTATCGCGGCGAGAGCTATCATTAGCGCAAAGCACCCGCCGCTGGCCAGTGAAGATTAATGAGCACGGTGTGGCGGCTACAGTTTTTTTTTTTCTATTTGGACGAATGTTAACGCGCGCGTGCTAAAACAACTGAACCAATGAACTGGTTTGCATGAAGTACATATATGTTGCATTGAACAAAAGCAAGAAGGAGTGAAAAGGCCGGGAGGTTGAGAAGATGTCGCTAAAGGAGGCAGGATTTTTGCCCGCGCCTTCGATTTTTCTGTTCGTTTTTAAAACGAAAAAAAAAAAATGCGAATATCGGTATAACCTTTAAGAAGCAATGCGACAAGCTTGAAAATTCGTTACTTTGGAATAAAACCAGACATAGCAGTTCAGTAAACTGCGTCTTCTAATGCGCCCTAAACGCATGCAGCTGCAGGATACGTGCGTTGAGACTGTAAAATCGAGAGCCACGTAGCTCTATAGGTCGCCGTGACAACTTAGGCGATTTTGTGGTGCACTCCTGGTCATCATCATTATCAACCTAACTACGACCACTGCCGAGCAAGGGCCACTCCTCATGACGCTTTTACCAATAAAGATTGCTATAGGTTTAGCTTCCCAAGACCACGACATGATTACGAGAGACGCCGTATGGTGAAAGACACTTTGCAGAAGTCTTTTTGCATAGCTTAGTCGCATATTTTGTGGTGACGTACAACACATAGGCTGAATCTAATCCCCCTTGTAAGTTTTCAGAGATTTTGTTTGCAATAAGATTTTGTCCGTATTGCTATATTACATATTTTATATTTCATAATTGAGTTATTTTTGTTTGTCTTCACGATTTTTAACAAGTCCAGAAAAGAATCAAGGTCTAAGTAATACGTTCGTGGCCGAATTCGTGCAGCCGTTATTTCGTAAGTGCTCTATCGTTATTGGTTGGCCGCCTTCTTTAGTCATACATCTAGCATAGGTACTGCCATGATTATGCTTTTATGGGCAGTTCTGGTGTAAAAACGTCTTTCTCTACGAATACGGCGCCCGGGCCAGTCTTCACTGATATTTCGATTCGTAAGTGTTCCTTGTCATACACTGGCCACCCTCGTAGCTAACGTGTTCAATGTCAGGATCGACGTAAGTTTTCTCTTGTGGATTCTTCTAACCCGAGTGATTTTTTCTGAATATGGGCCTTACTTTAGCCCAATCGCCTGCACACTTACTATACCGATCTTCCAGTGCCACGGCTTGTTTTGATGCCTTAAAAAACACCACACGCCGTCACGTTCTTTAAATATTGGCCCATATTCACCAAACATCGTATGTTACAATTGCTTGCTAAAGAAAATGTTATACCTGTCGGGAAACTACTCGCCTCGGCACGGGTAGTTCACCAACGGCTTTCATGAGTGACACGGTGGAATGCGCCACAAAAAGTTTCCCTCCCGTGCATCCCATTCGCCGCGGGAAAATGATCTCTGCTACGGACCTCCTAAGACGCGTCTGCCCCTATTCCGGTATAGGCCTGTGAGATTGCGGAGTTCTTCATGGAGATCCCGGACAAGGAGCTCCGCCCACGCTCTACCTGCCCTTATACAAGATAACAGATTTACCCTTTTTACCAGTGACTATGTAGAGTAATGATAACTCAGATAAGTATTCTTGTTCAAATAGATTGTTTTTTACATTACATGAGCTCACGATGCATATACAGCGTTCTCAGCATTAGGAACCAGCCAGAAGACTGGTTAAGACTCGAGAAGTGTCCGGCATGCGGCTTTTTCCCTTAGAGGTTCGCGCTGAGTCTGGTCGACTCACCTGTGCCGTATTTCGTAGACAGTGACGTTGTTCCGGGACTCGGCAAAGCTGGTATTGGACACGGCGTTGGAAAGCTCGTCCGCCCTGCGTTGTAGCGCCTCGGCCGCCGACGCATTGGGCCTCAGCAGCGGGGTTGGCGACAGCAACTGCAGTGCGGGCGCCGACGTCGACTCGTTGCCGCAGCCTGTGGTGGAGACGTCGGCGTTGACCGAGCCCGCCCACGCGACCAACAGGAACAGCGCCGTCGACAGACGACCGCGAGGTGACCCTCGGCACGTCCTCATCTTCTCCTCGCGGGAACTGCGGAAGTGGCTGGTCTCCGGAACCCCGTGAAAGGCCGTGGGCTGAAGTCGAGCAGCTGGACCGCCGCACGAGATGATTGGCCTGACGACCTGCTGAAGGCGACGAAGTTCCTAACCTGGGGGGTAGCCTGGGAACTTGCGCGACACAACAGGCTGAGACTTTTGCTAAGCTAGTTGGCCTGACCAGGATAACTGGGCAGGTACACAGCGTGCCACGATCAGTCCGTGCAAGGGGCCTGGCGCCGCTTCTTATAGGGGCGCGGGCCCCCCCTCGCCCGCCTTCTTTGTCGCCCCTCCCCCGCCGGTCTCCCTCCCCTGGGCGAGCGCGGAGTGTTTGTATACTATAAGAGACTCCGGCGGCTGCCCGTCTCACTTTCGGATCGCACATGCCCTCCCTGCCGGGAGGCGTTTGTGAAGAGCGTCTCGTACAAACTCTGTTCTGGGGTACTGGGCGCGAGCAAGAGAAGTTTTTTCTTCTTCGAGTAACCTCGAGATAGTTGAGGAATAAAAAAAAAATAGATTATGAGACGATTAACGATGAATTCGCTTACCAGAAAGATATCGCCCGCAATTGTGAAACATGGGAACCCGCTCTGGCCGACGTAAAGCAGCAACGCCAGGGATGAACACACGTAAGGTAACTTATGTGCACGTCTTTGACGCTCGTACAAAGAAAAAAAAAGAGTGCGGTGATGTGTCGAGTCAGGGCAGATCGACCCAATGGAAACGCTGTCATGTAGGTAAAAGAGAACCAACGGTATCCGCGTGCAGTGAAAAAAAAAAATATACGCTCTGGTAAGTGTCCAGGCTCCAACAGTACAGCCGTGGACACAAAACATGAACAACTTCCATTTCTAAGCCTAGCCTTGCTGTACACATCAAATACGCTCTCACGAGCGATTTCGCTTTGTTATCCAAATAGCGTCGCTTCTTTTCTCCGCAAGTGCGCGCACGCACACACGTGGTCGCACACACAGACAGACCAGCCTTCCCTCTCCCTGCCCATTCTGTCTCGCCATTCATACTTTTCTTACGGGTCTCCCGCTCTCTCGCGACGAAGACTTTCCTCGCCGTTTAGTGGCGGCTGCACGGCCAGCAGTGTATACACCGGGCCAGACAGCCGCCGGAGTAACAAGAAAGGCCCGACGCTCCAGTCTTGCTCCTGTTAGTCTCACAGGGTGTCTGGGTCGCGGTGCTTCGATCGGGGCTCTGGCGAGAGCGGTCGCCCTATATCCATTCACTCTCACCGCCGCACGAAGGGATTCCAGTTGGGGGGAAAAGTTGTGCGCCGTTCGCTTCCGCATAGATGCTAACAAGTCTACACATCGACTTGCGCTCATCCTCGCGACGGTGCCCACTCGGGAATAACTTTTTTTCATGCTCTTCATCGTGGTTCGTCGTCGGGAAACTTTACGCGAACGTCCGGGAAACTTGTGGGGCACCTGACGCAAAACTTTGGGAATCGTAATGCCGAAGCAGACTTCCTGTTTGAACGGCATAGCCTCACTATTGTCTCTCTCTCTCTTCCTATCTGCCGTCCCATCTCTCTCGTTTTGCTGTTCTGTCTCTCCTCCCAACCGTTCTGCTCGTCACCGTTCAGGTGTCAAAAAACTAATGCTAGACAGTTACAGCGCTGTCACGAGCAAGCTTTAGATGTCGGAAGCTTTTGCCAGACAGTTACAGTGCAGCAAGAAGTAAACTTTAATTTTCATCCTTCTTTTTTCTTTCAAGTGTGTAGCACTTTAAAGACCAGGCTGTTGCATGCTGTCGTATTCTGTCGTCACCGCTTTTCGTATCGCAGGCATACAGCATAACCAGATGTAGCATATTGAGCGCGTGCTCACGCCAGAGAAAATTCTTCTTGTTGTTGTTCTTCGAGTTCTTTGAGGATGATATAAAGTGCAGACATTACTACTATGACTAGGGCAGCATCGCAACGCAAGCGATGTATACAATCTGAGATGAAGCAAGAGAGAAATAGAAATAGAAAGAAAAAAATACGAATAAATAAAACTAAACAAAGAAAAACACAGAAAAGAATGGAAATGAGAACAGGAGGGAAAGAGAAGAAGAAAGAAAACAAAAACAGAAGAGAAACAAAGAAAGCTACCCGGCTCCACTCGTTCAGGCTTGAAACCACTGCCTTAGTGTGTGTGTGTGTGTGTGTGTGTGTGTGTGTGTGTGTGTGTGTGTGTGTGTGTGTGTGTGTGTGTGTGTGTGTGTGTGTGTGTGTGTGTGTGTGTATGTGTGTGTGTGTGTGTGTATTTTTATAAATAAACAACCACTTAGCACTACTATATCCTTTCTTTTCTTTCGTCTCATAAGCCCTTCCCTGTACGTAATATAACAAACTGGTTCACCACCTTGCGTTTTTTGTTTTGTAGTCTTTCCCAACAACTTGACGTGGGCTGAGTTGCACGCGCAACCTAGCTAGCGTTGGTGCAATATTTTTCGAAGTAACCGTCGTTGCCGAAAGCGTGGCGCGTGTATTTAGAACGTGCTTCATTACGCCGTATACCCTCTGGCATATTTTATGCTGTTGAAATCATTGTTGAAATGTGCGTCGTCCACTATAGTAGCAGTAAGTGATTCTTAAAAGAAATAAAATAAAATAAAAGTGATCCCCGTAACTGTCTGCATCATAGTGCGACACCTCAACAGTGGCTCACGAGGGATGGGAGTAAGGAGAGATTAAAAGGGATAGGGAGGAATAAAAGAGATAGGGATAGAGATAGGGGCAGGGACAGAGAGACCCACATACAAAAAAATAAGGAGAAGATAGGAAGGAGATGGACACAGTCGCGGGAGTCCGAGGACGGGGCACCACTCGGCGAGAGCTCTTGTCGGCGTCAGGAGATGGCGTGCGTGTACGGCGAGCCAGTCGGCCAGAGCTGCGCGCTGTCGTCGGAGATCGTGGCGGCACAACCGGTCGGCACGAAATCCAGCGAGCGAGTCCGTCGTCTATTTGATGTCCGTGCGTCGTCGTACAGCTCGGGTGTTTTTTTTTTTTTTTTTCGTGTACTAAAGTGTCAGCGAAGGTTCGTGCTCTTGAAGCTTCGTAGTATGATATACCATCTCGAATCAGTATGGAATCCAATTTTGACGCGCTTTTCTATATACCTGTTTCTTGAAATATACAACGCAGATTCCCTCCTCAGTTCGCACAATGCTACTGCTATCATTTTTTTTTTTTTACCCAACTGGCCGGCTCAGCCGGGTGTCGGCACCAAACGGGGTGACCTCTTCACCCTCTGGGGCTCGATCGACAAGCAAAACGAATGAAAAAGTTCGCAGTGTGCCTCGTGCATTCGCCGAAGACGACTATAAAAGGTTGGGATCATCTTTTTTATGTATTTCACTCGATAAATTGGTTTTGAACCGCCCTCCATCGAACAGCTTTCTGCAACTAGCGTGGTTTTACGCACTGCCTCTAGAATCGGAAAACATTGCATAATAATATCTGGTGTTTTACTTCCCGAAACCACAGTACGATTATGAGAGACGCCACGTAGCGGAGGTCATCGGAACCATCTGGTGTTCTTTGACGTGCACTGACATCACTCAGTATATGACCTCTACCATTCCGTTTCCATCGAAAATGCGACTGCCGCTGCCGGGATCGAACCCCCAACCTTTGGATAAGCAGCCGAGCACGGAGACGTTGCAAGCTTCCTGCGTTCGTGATCGGGCCCGCCTTTGACGTAGCGATGATGTCATGGGAATGCGTCACGTTATATGTCACGATGATGTCACAAATTTGTATGCAGTGGTGACGTCATGTAGATATGACGTCACTTGATGTTTTTTTTGCATCGCTATTGTTGCGGCGATTATATGTATTTTCGCGTTTTGATGAGGTTTCTAAGGTTTTCGCCGTAATAGAAATTTTCCGCGACTACACACGCAAGCGCGCAAACGCAGTATTACATTTGGCTGCTTCCACGCTTGCGCACGCTCGCAGAAGAAATAGAAAAGAGGTGCGTCCGTTCCTGCTATATCTTTCAAGGGACATAAATTCTTTGAGGAAGCGGGTTACTATAGTGGCAGTGTATTTGGGCGAACGATAATTTTTTTTTTCCGAATTCGGCTGCAGTTTCTTTTACAACTATATCACTCGCTCTTGCACGTCCCGACGCCTGTCCACGCTATATAAGAAATAAGCCTTGCTGATTTTTTAAGCGTTTTGAGCACGCCCCATAAGCTGCGCCCTAGTTGTCGGCTATGGGGCAAGATTTCTCTTATAAATGCAGAATACCGCAACGATTGTGATACCGCAACGCTTGTCCGCAACGCTTGTAACACCGCGCGAAGTGCTTGATTGCGCTGCATCGTCGCACTTGGTTGCTTCAGGGGCGAAGTTCCTTATTGGCCTGGTGCGACCGAGGGTGGCGCTGCGAACGGCGTTTGTATGACGTCAATTTAGGGATTCGCGCGCGTTCGTTTTGAAGCCCGGTGCCGTATATACACCAGTGTGCGTGATAAAGCTCGACAAAGAAGCAGTTCAGTTGGTTATCTGATGTGTGGTGGCTACCGACGCTGTTCGAACAACTGTGGATCCCCACTTTTAACCATTTTGTTACCACGCCTATTCAGATCAATCACCGGCAATCGACGCTTTTGAATCATGGACTTTGACACGTTAAATTTGTTCCTCGTGCACCCAGAACTTTCTAGTAATTAGTCCAGTCACTCAACTTTCATAATCAATTTTAATTCGCCTGTTTCGGCCTCATAGTGATTTTTGACAGACTTTTGCCCAAACCATTGTGCGTTTATTGTCAGAAAAGTGCGCTAGGCTGACGAACTCGTGGTTGTGCTAAAGTAGCATCACATTTCTGTATTGAAAAGTACCTTTGCAAGCCAAATATTGGAGTAAAGTGTTAGTTTCCCCATTTGACTTTGTCGAGTAATAATTGCTAGAAGTTTATGCCAGATATTCAATAAAGAGTTGTTCGCAGCAATCAAAAAAAAATTTGTTGTACAAAAATGTTTGCGAAGGTCCACCGCGCGTTTGAAGTGTCTAAGTGGCCTTTTCTAATAGTTTCCGTTAGCTTTGGTTTTGTTTTCATCATTATATGAGACACGGGGTCGCGTGCAGCGCCACTAGTCGCTCCTATATATGACATCGCCGTCAAGCGCATGGGTGCGCACCAGCGCTGCAAAACACATGCGCTACTCGAAACTGTCTGGCAACCCCACCTGAATTAAGTGAGGACAAGCTTAGAGTTCGAGGATGATAGCACCTCATCTTCAAGTTTTATGGCGACGAGTATTTGCGTCAGCCTGAGACAAACCTGCAGTCGTTTATGGGTTTGTTTTGTTTACACCCTCAAGCTGTTTCCTCCACCGCAAGTGCGTATAGCTTGTCACCTTTGCACACAATAATACAGCTACTCTGGTTACGTGCGTGGTCCATACTTCGCTGGGGCGCGTTGTGCTGGCGCTGGCTGCAGAGTTTCTCCTAACAGCAATAAGGCCTCCGGAGCACATCTTGGCGCTGACTACGGAACAGAGCGAAACGTTTTAGAACAGCCCGCGATATTGTCCCTTTTTTTTAATACGATATACTCAAAAAAGCAATGAAATATGCTCGGACGCATATACTGGAACGCCAATCTATGCGGAGTGAGGTGGCTCACGGAAAGAGGTGACGCTAAATGAAATAGCGAATTTCAGTGGGTATCTCATTTATAGAGCGAATATTCACATAACGGGTATTCATATATATTGGGACCCCTGAAGACTCTTATCGCAAGACAACAAAAATTTACTGAGAAAGTGTACGAGTACAATTGTGTCTCACGAAAAACCATGCAATGCTTCACCGCATGGCATGAGCAGCAAAGCAGCACGTCGGTTCTGATATTCTTTGTCTATGTGAAAAGAAACATTTCGTTCAACATTCATTATTTTTTATACTGTTGCTGGGTCATTTATCTTCAAAATTTATATTCTGAATTTTCTTTGTTTCGAATATTTTCGCAAATATAATGTTTTTCATTGCAATGTTTACCAGCAGGTGTCGTAAAATTTCATTTTTTTACATTTTTATTCATTTTAAAACATTTTTGTTGCTTTGCAGCCTATATTTTTTGGAAAGAGCATTTCATTCTTCAAAGTTTTGTGTGCTGCAATGTGTGCTACAGTACTTTTCAAACTGACAAAAACGATCTTTCCGAGACATGTGAAAAACAACCATTTTCGCGCGGTAACGAAATAAATAACTCATTTTGAAAGGACGGCGCTTTGTTTCATAGAACTGCATGCGGCCGCTGGTCTCCATGGCAAGTGCGGCACATTGTTAAATGTTAAAAAGGCACATATGGATTATGTTAGCTTTATTATACTGCAATTGTATTGGCCTTCCTAGGCTCATGCATAAAATATGAATTTATACTCCACCTCTATGACCTGCAGTGTCATATTGTAATGGAAATACGAATTTTAAAGCTGCAAAATATTTATGCTCTCTTTTCATTGGCAGAAATAACAGAAATTCGTGGCACTACATTTAAATACTTCATTATTAGACAGATTTATTTGCGCGTCCGCAGGAGCCGTGCGGACGCGCAAGTAAATCTGTCTATTAAGTTAGGAATGGCGGCAACATTACATATTCAAACTATAATTCAGAGTTGTAACTATAGGTTCTTAATTTAGAAACATTAACACAGCGCAAAATGTGATATGAGCTCGACAGCAACTGCAGACCTTCAGCGAACATGATTTCTATGTTAGGTTACACGAAGGCATTGCCTCAACCTGCTTTGCACATGCTGAGTTACACGCGTAGACATTGACCCATCCTGATTTGCACGAACAGCGAGCATTCGCCACAGTCGATCACAGCGGGGACGTTGCGTGGCGGATTCGCAAGTCCACTTGTTTGCGCGACGAGAGCCGCGATGGGGACGAGGTCTCCTTGGCAGCCGCGCATTCAACAACGTGACCTGCGTCCTACACTGCCTCGCCCTCCATGAGACACCGCGACGTTTCAAAAGCCTTATCTGCATGCTTGTAAATGCCGGAGAAAGGCACAATTATTGAAACATCGAAAGAAAAAAAAACACCCGAAACAAATAGTATCGTACGGTGGACAGTGTGATAACGAGCTAGAACACACACACGCACACACGCACATGCACACACGCACATGCACACACACACACACGCACACACACACACGCACACACACACACACACACACACACACACACACACACACACACACACACACACACACACACACACACAGACACACGTAGTTTCACTTTGCTACCCGCAATGCGGTCGGTAGATTCGGCGCACTTGTCGGCCATCCGGGGGATTTCCTGGCCCTGTAAATTGGACCGCAACCAAAACAAGATTATAATCGCGCTCGAAAACAGTCGTTGAAGGTGTTCATTGACCCTCGTGAGGCTGTTAGTTCAACAAAGTTTCCGTCTGGAGCAGATGATCTGCGTGAGCTGCGGCGGCTGCAACGCGGTTCAAAGTGGAATCCTCAAATTGACGTCACACGCGAGAGTGCGGCAGTCCGAGATCTCGAGGCCAATAGCATCTACTGGTCGGTCGTCCTGTACGTCCTGCGTAGCCAGAATATCCATGGAGTCAAAGATGATGAGTGGGGTGAAGCGTCCGTCCTTCCGATGCATGCTCTAGTGTGATAAGAGCGGACGGACAGACGGATGGACAGACAGACGGATGGACAGACAGACAGACAGACGTACAGACGGACGGACGGACGGACGGACAGACAGACACACAGACAGACAGACAGACGGACGGACGGACGGACGGACGCTTCGCCCCACTCATCATCATTCACTACGTGGATATTCTATAATGTTTTTCTCTCGTATGTTGGCCGATGTGGCCGTGGTATCGGTTGACTCAGAGACCGTAACGCTGGCTCGAATCGCGGGCATTCAATTCGAACACGTATGCCTCTTCGATTCGCCAGCTCTGCAGCGCTGGCGCTCGATGGTGTTCACGAGTGCGCCGTCAGCGTGACATGATTGCTTCAGCAAAAAAAAAAAAAAAATGTTTAAGCCATCGGTAACTTGTGCTTCGTCGTGCCAACCATAGAGTATTCTAAAAGTTAACTAGAGCGGCCTCTGGTGCTGCAATCGTTCAGCCACCATTGGAATGATGGGTAGTACCTACCCATCATTACCTACCCAATTTGCCTAGTCTTTGAGCCTGCAGGCTTCAAACGCACTCGTGGCTTTGTTTATCATTGCATTTTGGTTCTGTTTCAGATAAAAGAATGGACCGTTGTAAACCGTGTGAGCCGATTCGAATTGCTGAGCCTAAAGAGTTCAAAGGTGGTGAAGCGTATAACTGCTAAACCTTTGCCTTACTTCGTATTTCCGCAAAGCAGATTCAGGCCACACGGTACCCAACGGAGCCAAAAGAACGAAGATTAGGCAAGACTAGACAAATCCGTGCACTGCCCATCGTTCCCATGCTGCAGCTCAAGTACTTTGCGTTGTAGCTCTCATAGACACTAGCGTCAGAGTTTTCCCCAGTGTATAAGGGTGTCCCAGGTAACTTTAGCCAGAGTTCAAAAATATGCCGGCACACGCAATTACGACGCGACCAAATGCATGTTGCTCACCGTTTCCTGGTGCTAGTCATACTATTTTTTGTGTTCTCAAATACAGTTTAATTAGATATGTTTATTTAACTAACTTTTTAAGAAACGAAGATGGATAAAAAATTTCAATGATAAAGTTGTACATCGGTTTGCAAAATGTCCGATCCGACAGTTTTGAACTTTATATCTGTCAGTTATTAGTGTTTTTCTGCTAATTACAAATTCCCGCGAAATACAAAAAATACCATGTGACAAACCCGCTAGAGCGCCTGTGCGCACAATGATTCTAGTGCTCCCTATAGCGTTATGCGTACGAGCGACTATGGCATTTGGCCCATTGTGCTGTCTCCACAGGGCCGCAATGATGGGGCTGGTTTTACGATGAACACGTTTTGCTATCGGCCACAAAAACGATAACCACTGTAACTGCTTATTATTGTCATGAACAGGTGCCAGGGAAGTGTGTCATTCGTACGCGGAACGTTAGGGAGCACTAGAATTATCGTGCGCACTGACGCGCAAGTGGGTTTGTCACGTAGTATTTTTTTTTGTTTCGCGGGCATTTGTAATTAGCAGAAAAACGCTACTACTTAACAGATATAAGGTTCAAAACTATCTATTTGGACGTTTTGCAAACCGATATGCAAACTTCTAATTGAAATTTTTTATGCATCTTTGTTTCTGAAAAAGCTAGTTAATTAAACATATTTAATTAAACTGTATTTGAGAACACAAAAAAATAGTATGACTAACTCCAGGCAACGGTGAACAACATACATTTGGTCGCATCGTAATTGCGTATGCCGGCATATTTTTAAACTCTGGCTAAAGTTACCTGGGACACCCTGTGTGTAGAAAACTCTATTGTACAGCTACACATTTGGGTATGCTCCGCAAGAACTGGACAAACTTCACTATCAAGTACCGCAGCTGCGAGCGTTAAATGAAAACTCGGGTTGGGGAAGTGAAGCTAGAGAAATACGTGAGAGAGAGAAAAAACAAGATAGAAAAAAGGCATAATAAAGACAGAGGAGAGAAAGAAAAATGAAGAGAATAAAAACATAAAAAGATAGAAAAACAGAGAAAAACACAGGAAAGGGCAGAAAGAGACAGACACGAAAAAAAGTGATAGAAAACAAAGAGCGAGATCGAAAGGGAAAATATACAACGTTAATTACCTTTTCTTAAAGTTCATAATATTGCTGCCTCTAAAGTGAGTGGCCTTGTTCAGTGTCTCGGTGGTTTACAGTCAGCTGCCTTGCTGTGTACCTGCTGAGGCAATGCGATCATGATTTAGCAGACCCTGTGCCGGTTAGTCTGTGCCCATATTTCTACTTTTCAAAAATACCGCGTAAGTTAATGCGACTGACTGTCAAAGTATTTCTTGAATATGTCTGATTGATTTCCTTGATGGGAGATGCGCTGATAATCAGAGCTTGGGGTTCGGCATGCATTTGTCGCACTTAGGTGCTAGCTCTATGAGTAAGTCCTTTTTACGACAGCATTTGCACTTTACTAAAACATCGAGTACAACATAAACAGTGCGGGTGCGTACAAGCAACATGCATATGCAAAGCAGGTATAGGTGCAAGATGGGAAAAACTGTGCAGTTTACCTGATAATATGGGAATAACTGGCATCTAGAGCTTGGAAGTCGTGTAACCGTTCATTCACCCTCACAGCCCGTAACAAACTAACAAATGCATTGCGATCCTGAAAGCCACCTTTTCTGCCAAGCTGGGCTGTATAGTGGCTGCGCAGACAACGCATTATGCAGGAGATTGTTGTTTCGAATGACAGTAGGTGACAGTGGAATCACTCGCGATTTCCGTCTGATAGGCTTGTCTATTTAGTCCAATTCAATGCTTTCGTCATCTACGTTGCAATGCAGGTTGAGAGGTAGCGTACTTCTTGAATGTCTCAACTGATTGCGGTGCACTGCGACACGATAAGATGTTTGCGTGATGCATAAGCGAGCGTAGGGTGTCCCCCTGACGGGAAGGGGAGCTAAGTGAGGTCCATCGCACCGCCCCCATCTCTATTAAGTCGGTGTATGGGGCAGACATTGCTCCCCAATCTCATGTGACTTGGAGAGAGTGGCCATCAATCCGTACAAACTGTAGACTGCACTGCTCGCACAAGTTCATCGTTTGAAAGATGTTCGTCCTTACTATAAGGAACGAAAATGCAACTTGCGACGTTCCAACGTGGTTATTCTCCATATATAGTACTCGCTTATTAAGGGGTTCAAGCAGTGAAACATGAACATGCCCACGTGCCTATTATCGGAACAACAATTAAATATAATAAGACATCCTCGGCTAAAGTTTATTTAATGTTTGCTTGCTTTCTCTTCTGACTCGAATAGAAAGCGAAAGAACTTTAGTCGCAGAGGCGAAGTCGTACCCGATGAAGCCCGCACTGAGGGGCGACTGTTGCTAGCGGAAAAAACTTCCGACTCGATGGAACTGAAAGTGGGAGGTAATAAAAACGTATAAATTATTTAAACATTTTATTCGGTCTGATGGGTCAAAATTCTGACCCGTAAGTTTTTCTTAAGTTAATTTCAACCACACATTATATTTGTGAAGACATCATAAATTCATTGCATGTGCCTCAATTCTGACAGTTATTTTTTTCTTGAGTTGATTTCGACCATGTTTTGTATATACAGCCACGGCTGCTGGATGAGAAACACGGCCGCTGAATTTCATTCAGCGGCCGCGTTACAGCATACGTTAAAGAGACGATAGTTTCAGCCCTAATCCTTCTTTTCACTTCAAGTACAATTGTTTTTTTTTCTTCTGTTTATCGCTCAGGTGACGATACCAGCAAAATTGCGTCGCTATTTCGTGCCGCAAAGTGTTATGCAATCTGTATTTCTTACACCTGTTGATTTCATAAGAGGGACAAGCATTCATTATTTCTCGGTCTAGACCTTGTTGTGGTCTCGGTGTGTGTGCGTTTTTTTTTTCGAGAGGTGAAGATGGGGCTGATGGAGTGGTGCTTGTTTGTCTTCCCACCTGTCCTTTACGTACACTGCAATATATTAGATTGCTTTCGCTAAGCGACTGCACACAACCAGGTGTCCCGAAGCAGCTATACAGTGCACGACAAGATGAACCGCAACACAAACCGTCTTGCTGGAGTAGAGGCATCACTCATCCATAACGCCCACCGACTGTGTGGGAATCCAGTCACTGACTTGGCATATCGATATTCCAGTAGCAGCTTTGTAAACAAGGGAACGCGAGAACGGCGTTCACAGTGCCTGCCACTGTGCGCCGCCGCTAAGCAGGCAAGATCTGCGGATAATCTCGCTTGCACGATCGCTGTGAAAGGTAATTTCAAAATGAGCGATCATTCATTCGCCAAGCCTTGATAATGCTGCTGTCTGTGTCACCTTTATAACGTTGTGCATAGGCGCGCGCACGGGAGGGGGGGGGGGGGGAGTGGGGCGTTCCTTTATCCTACTCATTGAAAAGGAGGGGGGGTTGCAAATTTCGCCCTGTACTTTTTATTCGGTATAAATAATCCTTTCATTACGCGCGCGCGCGTTTGTGTGTGTGTGTGTGTGCGTGTGTGCGTGTGCGTGTGTGCGTGTGTGCGTGTGTGCGTGTGCGTGTGCGTGTGTGCGTGTGTGTGTGTGCGTGTGTGTGTGTGCGTGTGTGTGTGTGCGTGTGTGGCCTTGAAATTTAGTCGGCGTTCCTTGTAACCAACCAATTAAAAAAAAAAATTCTAGTGGTGCGAAGCTTTTCGTTGGGCACGCAACAATTTCGAGTGTCTAAGTAAAAATGCTCATGTGACGTAGTGGAACGTCGTTTAAAGAGTAAATCACAACACAAAAACAATGTGGTCTTTTTTTCCTTACACTCTGCATTCCCCTGACGACACTCCACGGTTTCGCATTCGTTCTTCATCGTCCTGCCGCTGTACAGCAGCACCTCCCGTTCCCTACGCATGCGAGCAGGCACTGGGGGCTGCGGCCGAACAGACGACGCGACGCGGATGAATACTTGTACAGA